>NW_012098484.1:0-1765 GCF_000951045.1 Mandrillus leucophaeus
AATAGAGAGCCCAGAAAAGAACCCTTTTGTGTATGATCAAATGATCTTTCACTAAGTCACAATTAACACATAATAGAGAAAAGATAATCTTTTCAAAAACTAACATTGAAATCAGGTTATCTACGCTGATAAAGCTGAATCCTTTCCTTGAACTATATACAAAGAATATTTAAAATAAAATATTTAGAAATTTAAAAAATAACTATCTCTTAGAAAAAATATAGGGAAAAACATGACATTCATATTGGCACCATTTTCTTAGATACGACATTAAATGCATGAGCAACAAAGAGAAGAACAGAATAACTGAACTACACTATACTTCAAAATTTCTGCAAATCAAAGAAAACATTCAAGAGTAGTGATGCCTCTTAGGAAATGGGTGAAAATATCTGCAAATCACATGTGATAGGAGTTAATATTCAGAATATATAAACAACTATTAAAACTGAATTATAAAGT
Source organism: Mandrillus leucophaeus (assembly GCF_000951045.1). NCBI lineage: Eukaryota > Metazoa > Chordata > Mammalia > Primates > Cercopithecidae > Mandrillus > Mandrillus leucophaeus. The sequence continues at coordinate 463 of NW_012098484.1, forward strand.
TGAATAATGACTTAGAATTGGACAAATAATTGAACTAAATTTTCATCAAAATGATACAAATGCAAAAAAGCATTTGAAAGGATACACAAAAATACTCATTTGCAGACAAATGCATGAAAGTCACGATGAAAAACAGAATCCTCTCACATCCATTATAATAGCCACTAAAAGTTTTCTAGAAAACACCCAGTTGATGATGCAATGAAAATAAAATCCATGTTAATTGTTGGTGCAAAACAAGGATGCAACCATTATTGACAAATGTTATAAATGTTCCTCAAATAATTAAAAATTGAATTATTATTAAACACAGCAATCCCACTTATGGATCTACATCCAAACTATGCAACGCAGGACCTGGAAGACATATTTGAACATTTATGCTTCTTGTACCAGCATTCACAAAAGCCAAAACATGGCCAGGCACGGTGGCTCACACCTGTAATTCCAGCACTTTGGGAGGTCGAGGCGGGCAGATCGCCTGAGGTCAGGAGTTTGAGACTAGCTTTGCCAACATGGTGAAACCTCGTCTCTACTAAATACACAAAATTTAGCCAGGTGTGGTGGCAGGTGCCTGTAATCCCAGTTTACTCAGGAGGCTGAGGCACGAGAATCGCTTGAACCTGGGAGGCGGAGACTGCAGTGAGCCGATATCTGATCCTGCCATTGCACTCCAGCCTGGGAGGCAGAGCAAGACTCCATCGCAAAAAAAAAAAAAGGGCCGGTCGAGCACAGTGGCTCATCCTGTAATCCCAGCACTTTGGGAGGCCGAGGGGGGAGGTGGGCGGATCACGAGGTCAGGAGATTGAGACCATCCTGGCTAACACGGTGAAACCCCGTCTCTACTAAAAAAAATACAAAAAACTAGCCGGGCGTGGTGGCGGGCGCCTGTAGTCCCAGCTACTTGGGAGGCTGAGGCAGGAGAATGGCGTGAACCCGGGAGGCGGAGCTTGCAGTGAGCTGAGATCCGGCCACTGCACTCCAGCCTGGGCGACAGAGCAAGACTTCGTCTCAAAAAAAAAAAAAAAAAAATAAACAGAATTGCAAAATGTCTAAATATATAAGTAAAACAAAAAATCACAATAAACTGATGTTTAAAAACCTACACTAAATAAAACACTAATATGGAACTACAAAACAATAACTAGAGAAATGTTTACTCACAAAATCCGGTTTGCAATATTTAGGTACCATTAAAAAAGAATTTGTCTAGATAATTACAATATTTGACTGTGTACTCATGGAAAGCAGGTATTTCAAATCATTGGCATGTGCTGTGTTGCAATAAAATTTCAGAAAAAAA
>NW_012098485.1:0-1695 GCF_000951045.1 Mandrillus leucophaeus
GCTACTTGGGAGGCTGAGGTAGGAGAATTACTTAAACCCAGGAGGCGGAGGTTGCAGTGTGCTGAGATCGCGCCACTACACTCCAGCCTGGGCAACAGAGCAACACTCCGTCTCAAATAAAAAAAAAAAAAAAGAGAGAGAGAAAAACTTAGATGTGAGCAGAACTTTTGAAATGCATCATGGGGCTTGAAAACGATTTGGTCTTTCTCCTCTTAAGTTGTTTCAGTATTACTGCAGTTAGAGGACAAAAGTCCCCAGAGGAAGATGTAGTCCTAACTCAATGTAAGGAAAAGGCATACTTCTGAGATGGACACTAACAAGAATCCATGTATCACGGACCGGGTTGGGTTTCTAATACAGAGATTTGCAACAGGTATGGATTCCAGATGTGTGGAAATATTAAAGGTCTTCTTTTTGGGGTGGTGAGGCAGAGTCGTGGGGTGGTCAGACTCTTGAGCCTACTGTCTTTGGTCATGAGCATCCTCACCCTTCTACCCCAGAGTGCATACAAATATTATTATATTATCTGTGTGGTTGAGAAGCACTGGCCAGAGCAACAGTTTCTATATTCTTCAGACTGATGCTGATCTGTGAACAAGTCTTCACTAGCCTAGAGAAAAATAATAAAAATGTGAACATGTAGTGGTTTGCATAAATCTAAATGTATTCAATTCAAAGGGCTGTATTGTACTTTGAAATTATGTCCTTTTTCTTGAGAGAAAAAGTTTTCAGTCAATGAAAAATACACAGAAATCTTGTTTATCACTTGTCAGATTGGCAGCATATGAATGTTAATATACTTTTTTAGTGAGATTGTGGAAAAAGAGGTAATTTCCTATTTTTTAGTGAGACTGTGGAAAAAGAGGTAATTTCCTATGTTGCAGGTGAGAATGCAAAATGATTTGACCTGTACTGTGATGGTTTATTTTGTGTGTCAGCTTGACTGGGTTAATGGATGCTCAGATAACATTATTGGCCAGGCACAGTGGCTCACGCCAGGCATAGTGGCCAGTACTTCGGGATGCTGAGGCAGGCGGATTGCTTGAGCTCAGCAGTTTGATAGCTGGGCATAGTGACACACGCCTGTAGACCCAGGAGGTCGAGGCAGCAGTGAGCTGAGATTCTGCCACTGCACTCCAGCATGGGCAACACAGCAAGACCCTGTCTCTACAACAGCAGCATTATTTACGTGTGTCTGTGAGAATGTTTCCAGAAGAGACTAACATTTGAATTAGTAGACTAAGTAAAGAACATCTCCCTCACCAATGTGGGTGGGCCTCATCCAATGTGCTGAGGACCCAAATAGAACAAAAGGTGACAGGAAAGACACATTTGATCTTTCACTCCTTTAGCTAGGATAACCATCTTCTCCTGCCCTCGGACCTTGGAGCCTACGGCTGTCAAACCTTCAGACTCGGACTAAATTACATTATTGGTTTTTCTGGGACTTTAGCTTGCAGATGGCTTATGGTGGAGGAAGCCATCTAACAAGGAAAGGAATGACCGACCTGAATTCAAAGCTCCCAGGCATGCCATGCCAAGCACATGTGTAAAGTTTTAAAAAATCTAAGAAGACATCCTTCTTTTCTCTCACTTACAGTGCAGTTGTTGAGTCCTCTGAACAGACATTTAATGTACCATGAGGTGGGGTACAGTGGCTCATGCCTGTAATCTCGGCTACTTGGGAGGCTGAGG
>NW_012098486.1:0-1041 GCF_000951045.1 Mandrillus leucophaeus
CTGTAGTCCCAGCTACTCAGGAGGCTGAGGCAGGAGAATGGCGTAAACCCGGGAGGCGGAGCTTGCAGTGAGCTGAGATCCAGCCACTACACTCCAGCCTGGGCGACAGAGCGAGACTCCGTCTCAAAAAACAAAAAAAACAAAAAAAACAAACAAAAAAAAACAACACTTTACCAAATTTCATAGAATTGATGATAGTTAAGTGAGAGGAAATGAAGTTCACTTCCATTATCCACAACATAGATATTTTCCACAAGGTATCTGATGAATAATATAACGACAACCATGGTTTTAAACACTTTACATTTTTGCAAGCTTTGGAATTTCTCCAAATGAGCCTTTTTCTGCTCCACACACACTTTTACTATAACCAGCTGTACCAGAGCTCAGCAGATTCCCACCTCAGGTTACAATGAATTAGTGATTTCTAGTCTTCTTCAAAAATATTCTCACCCATAGTTGTTCTATGTAGATTACTCATAAAGTCAAATTCTCAGTCTCTTCAAACTTGGCACTGACACCTTGAGCAGTATTGGTAACATCTGTTGACTCATCAAAAGCCAAGGAAAACCACTCAAAATCATTTCCCTTCCTTCTTTCTTTTGGTAAATTAGAGACAGGGTCTCACTCTGTTGCCCATGCTGGAGTGCAGAGGAGCCATCATAGCTCACTGCAGCCTTGAACTCCTGGGCTCAAGCAATCCTCCTACCTCAGCCTCTCAAGTAGCTGGGACTTTAAAATTAGTGTGCCACCACACCTGGCTATTTTTTTTTTTTCTTTTTAACTTTTAGTAGAGACAGATCCTCGTTATGTTGTCCAGGCTGGTCTTGAACTCCTAGCCTCAAGCAATCCTCCTGCCTCGGCCTCCCAAAGTGCTGAGCCACCATGCCCTACATTTCTAAATGTTTAAAAGATGAAGAAGAATATGGTCAGTGAAAATTCAAATTTCAGTGCCCATAAAGTTTTATTGGAACACAGCCATATTGAAACACACCCTGCCATCACTGCTCTCCAGCCTGAGTGACAGAGTGAGACCTTGTC
>NW_012098487.1:0-1042 GCF_000951045.1 Mandrillus leucophaeus
GCATTGGCATGATCTCGGCTCACTGAAACCTCTGCTTCCCGGGTTCAAGCGATTCTCCTGCCTCAGCCTCCCCAGTAGCTGGGCCTACCAGCGTGCACCACCATGCCCAGCTAATTTTTGCATTTTTAGTAGAGACAGGGTTTTCACCGTGTTGGCCAGGCTGGTCTTGAACTCCCGACCTTAGGTGATTTACCCACCTTGACTTCCCAAAGTGCTAGGATTACAGACCTGAGCCACCACACCTGGCCCAAGTTTCTTTTCTGATAAGGTTTTTCTTGTCCTAGCTAAACGCAGTCACATGTCAATATGTCTGTGAGCTATGGGCTGTTAGCTACTAAATGTTTAATGAAAAAAGAAGTATTTCCTGGTTGGAATTTGTGTTACATAAGTCAAGTATTTGTCAAAATGTTCCTGAAATGGAATACTTATAATCTGAATGTTTCCTTGTATGTAAATTTTACCTCAAAAGAAGAAAGTAGAGCAATAAAGAAATATTAAACTTCAGTTAATGACATACATGCTGAGGTGTTATGTCTGTAAATAACTTTGAAATGAATCCAAAGATAAGGCGAATTGTTGGATGGACAGAGAGACGTGTGTGGCAAATCCAGTGTGGTAAATATTAACTTTAGTATCTTATTGGTAGAAATTTACATTCAAAATTTGTTATACTTAAATTTTGTGAGGAAAAAAGACCCAGCCCTGTTAAGGTTGGGAGCTAAGGAGAGTTATAATAAAATGTAGCGTAATAAAATATAATATACTGGGCAGGCGTGGTGGCTCATGCCTGTAATCCCAGCATTTTGGGAGGCCAAGGCCAGAGGATCACTTGAGCCCAGGTGATTAAGACCAGCCTGGACAACATAGCAAGACTCTACCTCTACAAAAAAATATAAATAAATAGCTGGGCATGGTGGCATGTGCCAGTAGTCCCAGCTACTAGGAGATTGAGGCAGGAGGATCACTGGAGCCCAGGAGGTTAAACCTACAGTGAGCCACAATTGTGCCTCTACACTCCAGCCTGGGTAACAGAGACTTTGTC
>NW_012098488.1:0-8492 GCF_000951045.1 Mandrillus leucophaeus
TGTGTCCCCACTTAAATCTCATCTTGAATTGTAGCTCCCATAATCCCCATGTGTCATGGGAGGGACCCAGTGGGAAGAAATTGAATCATGGGGGCAGGTTTTTCCCATGCTGTTCTTGTGACAGTAAATAAGTCTCACGAGATCTCATGGTTTTATAAAGGGCAGTTCCCCTGCACGCTCTCTCTTGCCTGCTGCCATGTAAGACATGCCTTTCTCCTCCTTGCCTTCCAACATGATTGTGAGGCCCCCCGAAGCCATGTGGAACTGTGAGTCCATTAAACCTCTTTCCTTTATAAATTACCCAGTCTCAGGTATTTCTTCATAACAGTATCAAAATGAACTAATACAGATTCCTTTTCATAACTTCCATTTCTTTGCTGAGAATTTATATTTCTTCATTTGTTTCAAGAAAATTCGTCACTGGTAACTGAAACTTTTTTATGACAACAGCTATAGAATCCTTATCAGATAATTGAAACATTGGATTCACATCACTATTGTTATCAGTTGACTGTATTTTCTCATTCAGGTTGCATTTTTTCTAATGGTTCTTAATGTAATGAGTGATTTTCTATAATATCCTAGCCAGTTTGTCTATTATACTGGAAAACTCTGGGGTCTGGCTTTAATCTTTCATTTTAGCAGGATACCACCTTATTGAGGTTTAGACATGGGTCCTGGCCTACTTTTGTGGGCTGTGGTTCCAATGACAGTTTGAGTTTCAGAGCTTTTGTGGTATTATTTTATTCTTTTTGCTTTATCTGGTGCGGCTGAGATCCCTCTTGTTCTTGCCAGTGTTGCCTGAGGGGATGAAAAGGGCTTCCTCAGGATGGACTACTCAGTGTCTCTTGGTAGAAGAGTCTCAGGCCTTAGGCATGAAGAGGCTTCCCTGGCTCAGTACTGCATTGGTGGCATGTCCCCTTCTCATGAGGGTCCAAGAATGCTTCCTGGACCAGAGACACTTTTTGTGGTTAGATTCCTCCTTCTGTTTCCCCACAGTTCCCCAGCGTCTCTAAGTGGTGAAGGATAGTCTCACGTCCAGGAGGCAAAAGAGCTTCCTGCGCTCAGTTATTTATTATGAAGGGTCTCTTCTTCCAGTGCCACCTCTCTGTCCCAATATCTCTCAATGGGGAGGGGGAGTCTCTAGCTCAAGGCAAAAGTCAGTTCTTTCCTTGGCCATTTATTTGCAGGTCACTTGATCAGCCCCCCTGCAGTCATGCCATCCTCACCTGGTGTGGCCCGTAGGACTTCAGTTCAATCCCAGGAAAAAATCAGTCTACCTGGGCTGCCATCTGATGTTTGGTTGGAGATTGAGAAATACAGGTCTAAGTTGCCTTGTACCGGGTTGGGGGACATAAGACACCCTGCTACTGTGATTTACCTTCAGTGCTGGGATACTAAATCAGTTTGCTTTCCTCTTTCCACCTTTTAGAGTTTTTCTTTGGTTGCCTCTTACATTGTTTTCAGAGTTTACAGTTGTACTTAATGGGGAGGAACAGAAATCTATGAATACGTCATTTGTCCAGACCAGAAATCCTAGAGCATATATATATATATATATATATATTTTTTCGAACGACATCATCATAGCTCATTATATGGCTTTAGAATGGGTTTGTAGTACAAATATAGAGAACCTTTTTTTCCCCAATATTTTACTGTTAAAAAATCTGTATAAAACAATTTTTTTCCAAATTTTGGGTTCTATATTATAGGATGTATGACCAGAACAGAAACAGTGTTCAAAGAGCACAAACATTCTTAAAGTATCTTTAACAGTGCATCTTGATAGTGTGATGATTTCCTACAGCTGTGTCACAAACCACCATACACTTTGTGGCATACAACAGCAGTGATTATGTTTCATAATGTCTCATGCTGCTGGGCTCAGCTGGGTGGTTTTCACTCAGGGTCTCTCCTGGAGTTGTAGTCAAACCATAGCTGAGGCTTCCTTACTCCCATGCCTGATGGGTGATGCTAGTTGTGGTCTGAGCCATGCTTTGGTCAGATCACTGACGAGTTTTTTCTATGTGGCCTGAGATCCAGGATGGTGGCTGGGTTCTGAGAACAAAGGTTCCAAATGATTCCAAGCTGATGCTGTATTGTCTTTTATGATTTAGTTCTGAATGTCATGCATCACTTCTGCAATATTTTATTTTTGAGAAGTGATTCCTTAAGATCAGCTCATGTTCTGGACCTGATGGCTAGAAACGTCAATGAATTTGGATACCTGTCTTAAGACCACTACCTATAAAAAGGAAAAGAGGGATGAATGTCTGGCCAGATATGAGAAACCCATGTCAGCTGGAGCTATTATAAGTTGTCAGTGGCCAACTCTGTATGCAAGATAAGAAAAGGATGATACATCTCATCTACTGCAGGAGAGGGCTTGGCAGGGGAGCTGTGGGAGTAACTCTCTGTCATTTGTACATGACATTCAGGAATTATAAAATCTTTTGACATGAAAAAGTGGCTTATTTCAACCAAATGCAGAATTCAGCATTTCTTTTTAAATAGGCAGACTATGTTTCTCCAGAAATTTGAGGGTATGAGAAAGAAAATATATGGCTACAGTATGTTTTTCTGCACACCAGTGCTTTCACTAAATATAAAACCATATTATATTTCTTAAAGAAATCAATGACAGGGTATTGAATGTAAGACTCTGAACAGAACATTTCCAGTGTTATGTAACATTATAAGAGTACAACAGGGACATTGTGAGATTGAGACTAAGATGGCCTAAGTGTTAGAATATTTTACCCCTTCAGTGACTCATGGGAATGTTTTTAGGTGGCAGGAAGCAGGCATGACAGTGTGTGCTAACAGTTTTCCCATATATAAAAACTCAGGCCGGGTGTGGTGGCTCATGCCTGTGATCCCAGCACTTTGGGAGGCTGCCTACTCTAGACATACAGGCCATTCTGACAGAGCTCCTTCTCTGACTGACAGCCAGGTGTGAGACTGCAAGCCCCTTTCTGCAGCTCAGTAACAAGCCAGTCAGATGCCTAATTCCCTGTGATGTTCCAACCCCAGAGCCACACAGAATACCCCCAGATGGCTTTCTTCTAGCCCCCTCTTTTGCCCTGAGGCTCCCATAGGGAGCAGAGATATGGCATACTAACAAGTCTCTCCAGAGAAATCCTCCATACCCTTCTTAATCCATTCCTATATAAGCAGCCTGTCACAGGACCAATGCTGGCTGAAGTGGTTTGGCATCTCTTAGCATGTCCTGAGCATGGTCTGGGCCCTTAATTAAGGATGTTTGTGTCTTTGACACATTTCATACCTGTCTTGGCCTTTGTGATCTCTGCCAAAACTCTGAGCACACAGTAGCATCTATTTAAGCAAAATTGTTATTTAACACTTCATTTTACTGGCTTTTTTTTTTTTTTTTTTTTTTGAGACAAAGTCTCACTCTTGTCACACAGGCTGGAGTGCAATGGCGCAATCTCAGTTTACTGCAACCTCCACCTCCCGGGGTCAAGCGATTTTCCTGCCTCAGCCTCCTGAATAGCTGGGATTACAGGCGCCCGCAACCATACCTGGCTAATTTTTGTACTTTTAGTAGAGACAAAGTTTTGCCATGTTGGCCAGGCTGGTCTTGAACTCCTGACCTCAGGTGATCTGCCTGCCTCAACCTCCCAAAGTGCTGGGATTACAGGCATGAGCCACCATGCCTGGCCTTTACTGTCAATATTAACTAGGAAACTAGAGAAAGATTAAATGTCAGGATGTTAATGAAACCTTACTACCTCTTTCAAGCCTCAGACATATCATTTCATACTATGATCTTTTTGTTTCTTTTTTTGTTTGTTTTTTGAGATGGAGTCTCACTCTGTCGCCCAGGCTGGAGTACAGTGGTGCAATCTGGCCTCCCTGCACCTCCTCCTCCAGGGTTCACACCATTCTTCTGCCTCGGCCTCCTGAGTAGCTGGGACTACAGGCGCCTGCCACCATGCCCAACTAATTTTCTTTTGTATTTTTAGTGGAGACAGGGTTTCACCATGTTAGCCAGGATGGTCTCGATCTCCTGACCTTGTGATCCACCCGTCTCGGCCTCCCAAAGTGCTGGGATTACAGGCGTGAGCCACCACGCCTGGCCTGTTTCTTGGTTTTTGAGATGGAGTCTTGCCCTGTCGACTAGGCCGAGTGCAGTGGCGCTATCTCGGCTCACTGCAATCACTGTCTCTGGGGCTCAAGTGATTCTTGTGCCTCAGTCTCCTAAGTAGCCGGGACTACAGGCATGTGCCACCAAGCCTGGCTAATTTTTGTGTTTTTAGTAGATACAGGGTTTCACCATATCAGCCAGACTGATCTCAAACTCCTGACCTCAAGTGATTCAACCACCTTAGCCTCTCAAAGTGTTGGGATTACAGGTATGAGCCACCACGCTCAGCCTGTGCAATGATCTTAAACATCCAAGGAAGTGTGAGCTCATTGCAGAACTCATCTGCCTCCTGAGATCTAGCACTGCAAATGACCAAGAACTGATAGATTCTGTAGCTTTCATTTGTAGCTAGGGCAGAGGTAAGGTCTCTGCCACACACATCAGAGCTGAATCACAATTGCAGTTCCTTTCATTGTAAATATTTAAACATGGACATAGAGTGTAGAATGATAGAAGATGGAGACTGAGAAGGGTGAGAGGGTGAGAGGGAGGGCAGATAATGGATATGATGTATGTTATTTGAGTGATGGATACCCAAAAAGCTCTGACCTTACTATGCAATCTATGCATGTAACAAAATCACATTTGTACCCCACAAATCTGTACAAATAAAAAAAATTAATAAAAAATTTAAAAACCCCACAAATATTAAATAAATTACTTTTACAAGTGTGTATCAAGGACTCTGTTTTCCAGCCAAATGAATTCCAGCTGGGGAAAACGTACATTCACTGTCCCATGGGAATAACTGGAGTTTCAAATAACTCCTGGCAGCTCTCCACTAGGATATTATTTTGTAAATGCCTTTAATAAGGAAACTTTCAGAGGCTGCAACCTAGAAACTCAGCCAAGCATTGGCAACAGGCAGGCACTTAATCAAGTTGTAAAATGCATTCTAATGTAAAAGGAGAAGAATCGGTGGACAGCTGGCAGGGACTCAGTGCCCTGGCCAGGCTCTGGAAGGCCCTGCTGGGCATCTTTAACAGGTTGCAGCCGAGAAACAAAAAATGGGCCAGCTGTTCCTAGGAGAAGTGCTTGGGTAAACAGAATTCTGGTCCTACCCACCTCTTCATGACATCTTTTCAGCAAATGCAGTTTCAAATGGAGTGATTGATTCTACCTTTTCGTCCCCACTCCACCCACTTCAGGCAGAGCCAGCCAACTAGTTTAGACATTTCTATAAAATTAGGAGCCAGAAAATGAGAAAAATCCTGTCTCACAAGGGAGCTCTTCTCAGGTCACATGGCTGCCTGGCAGAAATGCAGAGAAAACCAGGCGCGTTGGCTCACGCCTGTAATCTCAGCACTTTGGGAGGCCCAGGCGGGTGGATGGCCTGAGGTCAGGAGTTCGAGAGCAGCCTGGCCAACATGGTGAAACCCTGTCTCTACTGAAAACACAAAAAATTAGCTGGAAGTGGTGGTGCGTGCCAGTAATCCCAGCTACTCGGGAGGCTGAGGCAAGAGAATCACTGCAACCTGGGAGGCAGAAATTGCAGTGAGCCAAAATCGTGCCACTGTACTCCAGTCTGGGTGACAAAACAAGACTGTCAAAAGAAAGAAAGAAAAGGAAGGAAGGAGGGAAGGAAGGAAGGAAGGGAGGGAGGGAGGCAGGGAGGGAGGGAGGATGTTTCATTTGGGGGGCAGGGGACCCAATGAATGACCGCTTTTGTAATTTCTCTGTTCCTTCTACCACCTCATATTCTCTGTCCCCCTTTGCAACCTTTCTATTCCTGCACAGCCATTCTATGCAGTCTGTGAACACTACAACTTTAGAATCATTCACAGGGGCTGGGCATGGTGGCTCACACCTATGATCTCAGCACTTTGGAAGGCTGAGGTGGGTAGATCACCTGAGGTCAGGAGTTCAAGACCACTTTGGCCAACATTGCAAAACTCCATCTCTACCAAAAAATCCAAAAATTAGCTGGGTATGGTGGTGTGTGCCTGTAATCCTAGCTACTTAGGAGGCTGAGGCAGGAGAATCATTTGAACCCGGGAGGCAGAGGTTATAGTGAGATGTAGCGCCACTGCACTCCAGCCTGGGTATCAGTGATACTCGGTCTCCAAAAAAAAAAAAAAAGAATCATTTATAGGACCATTAAAGCAAAGAATCTTAGAATCACAGAATGTGACATGCTTGATGTTGTGGAATTGAATTGAGCAGAAAGAAGATATGCTGTTCATTAGCTGTGTGAGTAGGAAAACTGCCTAGCCTCTCAAAGTCCTGGTTTCCTCATCTGTGAAATGGGAACAATGACCAGAATGATCAAACTGGAGAACATAGCCACAGCATCATATACCATAGTGCTTAGAATATGGTAGGAATTCGACAACCCCAAGCCCTTTTATTTTTTATTTCTATTTTATTTATTTATTTATTTACAGACAGGATCTTGCTTGTTGCCCAGGCTGGGGTGCAGTGGCATGATCATAACTCACTGCAGCCTCCCACCCCTGGGGTCAAGTGATCCTCCTGCTTCAGCCTCCTGAGCAGCTGGGATACAGGTGCACACCACCGGGCCTAGCTATTATCTAAAAATTTTTGTAGCGATGAGGTCTTGCTATGTGCCCAGGCTGGTCTTGAACTCCTGGGCTCAAGTGATCTTCCCACCTTAGCCCCCAAGAACACTGGGGTTATATGAGCCACTCTGCCAGGCCCCACATGCCTTTAAGCTATATTTTCACAAACTTGAAATCCTGGAATATTAAAGATTAAAAAAACTAGTCACTTGCTAGTTCAATTTCCTATACCATTTATTAATGTCCTCTAAACAATATGTAAGCTGCCTGTGTTCCTTTTAAATATAGCATTTAAATCTGAACTTTTCTGGCCCATGGACAATAAGGCAGGTCTCTACACAACTAAACATCAGAATAAAAAACCTTTGTTGAGCCAGTCAAAACCAACGAGTCAAAGCTGAGTTCCCTGTTTGATATTTGCGCAATTGTTTTTAGAACTAAAGTGAAGAAGTTTGCATTACATCTACTACATTCCATATCATCAGGCTTGGCCCATGAGCTCAGGCTGGAGGGACACGATTTCATTCCCCTTTATACCCTTCCACATTCAGAGTAGGGGAAGAATCTCAGGGAATTGCATTGCAACCCACTGACCGGCCACATTTGCTGAAGAAAGTTGCTTTATGTGGCCCATCTCTTGTTTCTTGGCTGCAACCTGTTAAATGTGCCCAGCAGGGCCTTCCGGAGCACAGCCAGGGCACAGCGTACCTGTCAGCTGTCCACCTATTCTTCTCCTTTTGCATTAGAATGCATTTTACAACTTGATGAAGTGTCTGCCTGTTGCCAACCCTAGGTTGTGTTTCTAGGTTGCAGCCTCTGAACGTCTCCTTATTATTTTTATTTTTTTGAGATGGAGTCTCACTCTATTGCCCAGGCTAAAGTGCAGTGGTGTATCTTGGCTCACTGCAACCTCCAACTCCCGGGTTCAAGTGATTCTCCTGCCTCAGCCTCCCAAGTAGCTGGGATTACAGACATGCACCACGACGCCCAGCTAATTTTTTTTGTATTTTAGTATAGATGGGGTTTCACCATGTTGGCCAAGATGGTCTTGATCTCCTGACCTCATGATCTGCTGGCCTTGGCTTCCCAAAGTGCTGGAATTATAGGTATGAGCCACCGCACCCAGTCCAATTTTTGTATTTTTAGTAGAGACAGGGTTTCACTATGTTGGCCAGGCTGGTCTTGAACTCCTGACCTCAGGTAAGCCACCTGCCTCGGCCTCCCAAAGTGCTTGGACTACAGGTATGACCCACTGCACCTGGCCAGCACTGACAATCATTTTCTTTCTTTTTTTTTTTTTTTTTTTTGAGACAGAGTCCCGCTCTGTCGCCCAGGCTGGAGTGCAGTGACACGATCTCATCTCAGCTCACTGTAGCCTCTGCTTCCCGGGTTCAAGAAATTCTCCTGCTTCAGCCTCCCAAGTAGCTGGCATTACAGACGTGCTCCACCATACTTGGCTAATTTTTTTTGTATTTTTAGTAGAGATGGGGTTTCACCATGTTGGCCAAGCTGGTCTTGATCTCCTGACCTCATGATCTGCCCACCTTGGCCTCCCAAAGTGCTGGCATTACAGACATGAGCCATCGCGCCCGGCCAGCACTGACAATCTTCATGAATATGTCCTCTGATTCTCCATTGGGACTGGCAGGTATAGGAAATTGGGCTCTAATGTGAAGAAGTTAATACCTAAGAATTTAGGAAAAATGTTTTAACTTGTTCAATAGAGCTTATCTGAGCTCTGAATTGAGGTCTAGGACCTAGGTCCAGCTATTCTTAGTCATGTTGTTTTTGTTTTTGTCTTT
>NW_012098488.1:9447-9987 GCF_000951045.1 Mandrillus leucophaeus
CTTCTTAATCCATTCCTATATAAGCAGCCTGTCACAGGACCAATGCTGGCTGAAGTGGTTTGGCATCTCTTAGCATGTCCTGAGCATGGTCTGGGACCTTAATTAAGGATGTTTGTGTCTTTGACACATTTCATACCTGTCTTGGCCTTTGTGATCTCTGCCAAAACTCTGAGCACAGAGTAGCATCTATTTAAGCAAAATTGTTATTTAACACTTCATTTTACTGGCAATTTTTTTTTTTTTTTTGAGACAAAGTGTTACTCTCATCACACAGGCTGGAGTGCAATGGCGCGATCTCGGTTACTGCAACCTCCAGCCTCCGGGTTCAAGCGATTTTCCTGCCTCAGCCTCCTGAATAACTGGGATTACAGGCACCCGCAACCACACCTGGCTAATTTTTGTACTTTTAGTAGAGACAGAGTTTTGCCATGTTGGCCAGGCTGGTCTTGAACTCCTGACCTCAGGTGATCCGCCTGCCTCAGCCTCCCAAAGTGCTGGGATTACAGGCATGAGCCACCGTGCCTGGCCTTTACTGTCAAT
>NW_012098488.1:10808-13421 GCF_000951045.1 Mandrillus leucophaeus
AAAAAAGATTTTGATGCTGCTTTTCATTAAAAAGGAAAACCTTATCAAGGACTCCTGTACCCTCATTATCTGCCTAAGTAATTTCTTCTTCACTTCTATATCACCATGATGAGTGACTAGGGCATTGGACAAAATTAGAGCATTCTTAGACCCTAAACACACTATCACTATCACATTATCCTGGTATTGGCTGGGCGCAGTGGCTCATGTCAGTAATCCCAGCACTTTGGGAGGCCAAAGTGGGTGGATCACTTGAGGTCAGGAGTTCGGGACCATCCCAGCCCAAACCAACGTGGTGAAACCCATCTCTACCAAAAAATACAAAAATTAGCCAGGCATGGTGGCACATGCCTGAAATCCCAGCTACTCAGGAAGCTGAGGCACAAGAATTACTTGAACCCAGGAAAGGGAGGTTGCAGTGAGCCGAGATCACGCCACTGCACTCCAGCCTGGGTAACAGAGTGAGACTCTGTCTCCAAAAAAAAAAATTATCTTGGTATTTCAACTCATTAGGAATGGTCAAAGTCTTTACCAATGGTTGAACAAGGTAGTGTAAGTTTAGTTCCTATAGAATATAGCCAAAGAATGACCCTTTTCCCCTTATAATTATGGAAACTTTGTTTTGGAAGAGACTTTTCCAGAAACTGACCTTTACTTCCCTTGAGTAATATTCTGTTCAGGTGATCATTCACCATCTACTTGGATATGGCTAATTGTAGAAAGCTCACTATTTTGTAGAAATTCCCATAACATCTCACTAATCGCTAAATTCTACTTTAAATAGAAAAAGGGTCCATATTCCCATAATTACGAATGTTAGATAATGCCTTCCATAATTAGGGGTGTTAGATAATGCCTTCGCTGCACGGAGTCACTTTGCATTTGAACGACTCCCTGCTGTGTAGTAGATGACTTTATTGTGCATAACAGATGCTCAGTAAACATGTGTTTAATCTATAAATTCAATAGTGTTGCATATTGCCCGGAAGTCATGGTGAGTAAGATTTGTATAATTAGCCAGTCATGTCAGGAGTTTTGAAAGATGTATTAAGTCAACATAAGCAAACTCTTCTTTCTTTTAGTTTTCTCAATGTTAAAAAAAAATAAACCCTTCCTCCTAGGCATTATAAAAGATGCTGGAACAAAATAAGATTAATAAATGTCCCTTGATGTTGAGGATCCTAAATTCTCAAGGAAAGAGAAGTGATATATACACAGTTAGTTATTTTGACAACATAACTGAGTTATACAGAGCAATGTACCAAGTGTATACACCACAGGAGAGTGGGAAGCAGAGAAAATTTCAATACATACGCATAGAACTGACTCAGAACACAGAGGACGAGGACGTTGATATCAACTCAATGTTGCAATAACTATAGCCACGTGTGCTCACTTTATTATCACTCTGTTTCTGTCCTCAACCCTTGGTCTAAGTTGGCTCAATGGTTAAAACCATGGAGCACCCTGATGGCCAACTCCTTGTTCTCCTTGGTGTGGGTAGATACAGAGCCCAGGGCTATGGTCGGGAAACCTCAACCTTGTACGTTCTGGCCATTAGCAAACATGGGACACCTCCAGTGTTTCAAGCATGAAGCCACAGGGAGAGGTTGGGGGCAAAGGGATGTCGTCAACAAAGTCGTTGTCCTCAGAGGACAGAGTCTGGTCCTGGAAACTCACATAGAATTAAACATGTCAGACACAGAGTAATAAAACCAAAGCGGAGACATAATGCCTAAATTTATGCAGAGGTTGCAGTGAGCTGAGATTGCACCATTGCACTCCAGCCTGTGTGACAGAGCTAGACGCTGTCTCAAAAAAATAGATAGATAAATAAATAAAAACTAAGAACCATTGAACTAAAACATTCCCTGCTCTCAGGACACTGTGGTTAAAATAGTAAGCTATTTTGACTGTCCTTCTTCCCCATTGATTCTCAACAGAGATTTTCTGCCTGCTCTAACTTACCCAAAACATTAGCGCAGCTGATGATCTGACACGCTGAACAATGACTAAACGGTGACTGAGAAAAGGCCACTTGCTAAATGTATGTAGGTAAGTGTTCTACCTCTCCAGGTCTCAGTGCTGGTGTATGGAAGACATACTTGATAGCAATAACTTAAGCCTGAAAATAACACTATGGTCTAAGGAAATGTGTGTTCAAAGTTCCAAGCTAAGGAATCCAGAAGTGGCCAACCTGAAGATTCACTCCTTATCTGTGAAGGACATCAGAAGCCCTGGCCCATCCCCTTGAAATGCAGGATCTACAGGGGCTCGAGGCCCTTTGTTTTGGGTTACATACAGGTTGCTAGGTGGGGGTTGCCAAGTGAAAAAACGTTATAACCTGCATACATTTTTTTAAAAGGTAGGGAGTCTCCTGTCCAGCCTGCCACTCCTGGACTGCACCATTTGTAAGTCCTCAATAAACCCTTTTGTCACAGGACTCTTTGGGTGCCGCTTCACCAGCTGGAAACCTCTGTGGCTGGCAGCACCTCTGCCTGAGCTTTGCTTATGACCGCTGGGTTGGCTCTGCCCACTCAGCCCAGCAGGCTGTGCTGAGCTGGCTGTGCTCGGCTCTCAATACCAGCCCAGATCCCACACTCGCTGTGAGTG
>NW_012098488.1:17941-18482 GCF_000951045.1 Mandrillus leucophaeus
CCTGAGTGAGTAAATGACGATGTTTTTTGTAATGCAATGCACACACAGACACACACCACTTCCAATGAAGGGAATCATTAAAATATTTTTAACCCTTTTCACATCAATATTGTCCATGTTAACTGAATCACTACTTGGCAAAATGAATATATATACATATATCATTAAATTGGACTGTGAGAGCTGAGCATAAACACGTTGCAGAAGAAAAGTCCTGGTTTGTGATGACAGATGAAAGGAAAAAGTGCTTGCCTCCTAATGGAAGAGAAACTTCCCAGGAAGGGAAAAAATAAAAGCAACTTGAAACAAAAGCAACATGAATCAATTTCATTCTGAAAGGAACACAGTGAAACAATGTTGCTAAATGAGACACAATTTCCGACAAAGATCTTCTCTCTTCTCCAAGAACTGTTACTGTGCTGTGCTTACCAAGAAGTATGTGTTTTCTTCCCAGAAAGAGACAATGTACTTTATTTTATGCGTGGTACCTCTCTTTGTCTCTTCTCCCCACTTGCTGCAATTTTTTTTTTTTTTTTTTTTT
>NW_012098488.1:18532-20743 GCF_000951045.1 Mandrillus leucophaeus
TCCCCAAGGCAGGTAGTCCCAGTGTGTGGCTGAGTCTGGGGTTTTATGGGCTCAGAATGGGGGAGTGCGTGCTGATTGATCCATGGGTGGGCCTGGAAAAAGCATCATTTGATTGTCTAAAAAGGCATAGAGGAAGTTCTCACTCCAGCCCTGGGCTGTAATAGCTAGGTTTTCAGGCTTTGAGCTGTCTTTGGCTTGAAGGTCGGACTTCACCAGGGACCTGCCTCTGGCTGCCTAGGAATTTGTCTTCCTCCTGCCACTGATATTGTGTCACCTTCACTGGCTCTGGGTCTCCTCTTTGGCTTCTGGGACATGGTGCCATCTCTACTGGAGTCAACAAGGGTCCGGCGCAATAGCTGGAAATTTGCAGAAGAAAAGAAAAGTTGCTCAAGGATGGGTGATGAAACAAATAACAAGGATGAAGCTAACAAATAGCATTCTATTTCTCAAGATTATAACAGCCCAAGATTATTGAAAGGAAATCACATTTGGAGCTGTCTCTCTGGGCTAGTTTGCTGGCAGATCTGCATGGTGGACCACACTGTCACCTGTCTTTTGTGTCCTTCAGCATGATGAACTCTGCTGTACGTGTCCTGGTGCTAGATCCGCTATTACCAACAAGCTAATTGAGTTTGCTGGCCTTGAAAATGCATCCTTGTAGGTAATGTGATGATGTAATGCTGTGTTCCTGCCCTCTGGATTTCCTCCTGCCATTACGGAGGCCTTATTTATGAGAATGGAAACAAAATCAAAAACAAAAAAAAACAGGATCGCCTTTTGATATGACTTAAACAAGGCTGGAACAGAGCCTGAGGCTTAGCTTTCCACATGCCCCTGAGATGCCAGGACTCAAGTGAAGCAGGAAAATCCCAGAGAGCAGGTGGGGGTCCATGAGAGTCTGGTGGACACAGGTCTGAGGAGGACAGGTACATAGGTGCAGGGAGGATGCCTGGAAGAAGGGTGAGCAAATGGCAAATGCTGGATGCACAAGCACCACTTATGAACAGAAGGAGGACGGAGCTAGGTCAAATAATCCAGCAGACACTGAGATGAGTTTGGAGGGAAGACAGGACCCCTCTGAAGTCTAAGGAAAAAGAGCATGACAGACTGCCCAGGACAGGTGGTATGCCCAACACAGGACAAGCTGGAGACAGACAGGGAGGTCCATCTGGGCTGTGCAAGGGAATGCTAGAAACTATTACAGCTGATCAGCTACTGGAAATTCAGCGAGCCCCTCTGTGCCAGAGGTGGGGCTGTGGAAAGCCAGGCAAGCCACCTGCCCTCATGGAACTAACCTTCTAGTGCTGTAAATCAACTGATAGGGCATGAAGACAGACACACAGACCAGTGGAATAGAATCAAGTCCAGAAATAAACCCTTGTATATGTAGTCAAATGACTTAGAACCAAAAGCATTCAGTGCTGAAAGGGCTCTTTTTTTTTTTTTAACTTTTTTGAGATGGAGTCTCACTCTGTCACCTCGGCTGAAGTGCAATGGCATGATCTGGACTCGCTGCAACCTCCGCCTCCTGAGTTCAAGTGTTTCTCCTGCCTCCACCTCCCAAGTAGCTGGGGTTACAGGTGCCCACCACAATGCCCAGCTATTTTTTGTATTTTTGGTAGAGATGGTGTTTCACAATGTTGGCCGCTAGTCTTGAGCTCCTGACCTCAGGTGATCTGCCTGACTTGGCCTCCTAAAGTACTGGGATTACATGCCTAAGCCACTGGACCAGTCCTTGAGCTATACAACTTTCTGAAAGCTGCTCAATTGTAAATTTAGGTGCTCAATTGCTATAAACTTAGATCCCTTAATTAGTCTACTTTTTTTGTTTGTTTGTTTGTTTTGAGACAGGGTTTTGCTCTGTCACACAGGCTGAAGTATAATGGTGTGATCATGGCTTACCACAGCCTGAAACTTCGGGGTTCAAAGGATTCTCCTGCCTTAGCCTCCTGAGTAGCTGTGGCTACAGGTGTGCACCACCACACCTGGCTAATTTTTTTTTTTTAATCTTTTGTAGAGATGGGGTTTTGCTATGCTGCCCAGGCTGGTCTCAAACTGCTGGCCTCAAGTGATCCTCCCAATTTGGCCTCCCAAAGTGCTGGGATTACTGGTATGAGCCACTGCACCTTGCTACTAAGGCTGCTTGAAGCGGAACAGAGACAATGAAATAAAGTGGTTATTACCTGGCAGACACAGTGCGTCCGAGAAGAT
>NW_012098488.1:21599-23467 GCF_000951045.1 Mandrillus leucophaeus
GAGTAGCTGGGACTACAGGCGCCCGCCACCTCGCCCAGCTAGTTTTTTGTATTTTTTAGTAGAGACGGGGTTTCACCGTGTTAGCCAGGATGATCTCAATCTCCTGACCTCGTGATCCGCCCGTCTCGGCCTCCCAAAGTGCTGGGATTACAGGCTTGAGGCACCGCGCCCTATTGTAGTGCCCTATCTCTAATCAGCCCTAAATATCTGAAAAGTCCTGAGTTTGCAAGAATTAAAAAAAAAAAAAAAATAGGGCCTCAGGTTTGACAGCAATAGATCCTCCTGTCCCCTCGGGATGACATTCCCACACTGTGAAGACCACAGATCCTCCAGTAACAAACAGTAGCTCCTGTTTGCCTCATGCCTTTGTGTAGAGGTCACAATACCTGCAAGGGAAAGGGCATTGCTGGGAGAGCCTGGGCTACTTTTATGAAACACAGTAGGGGCAGCTTTATGTTAGAGGCAACAAGTTTGGGCGAGAGGGAAGGTAGAGATACAGTCCTTGAACTCAAGGATGTCATAGGGAAAGCAAAGTTTACGACGCAAAAATGACCCTTTACACTTAACCCCAAATTGCTATAAGCTACTTTCTTTATTTTTGGAGACAGGGTCTCACTGTGTTGCCCAGGCTGAAGTGTGTGCAATGGTGTGATCATAGCTCACTGAAGCCTCAAACTCCTGGGCTCAAGTGATCCTCCTGCCTCAGCCTCTGGGCAGCTGGTATGTAGGCGTGTGCCACCAGGCCCAGCTAATTTTGTAAATATTTATTTTTTGTAGAGATGTTTCCCAGGCTGGTCTGGAACTCCTGGCCTCAAGTGATCCTCTCTTCTCGGCCTCTTGAAGTGCTGGGATTACAGGCGTGAGCCACCCTGCCCGACTGCTATTCAACTACTTTCAAGCACTGTGCCCTTGCCTCCTTAAACCTCGGTTTCCTCATCTCTAAAATGGGCAGTAACATCTGCTGCAAAGGATTGCTGTAGGGAGCAAATCATATCATACACGCAAGGCTAGTATCACTGTGGTAAGAGCTGGAGAAATACCACTTCTTGTTGTTATTATTTGTATAGTGAGCTTTTTATACCTTAGCATTCCTTGGTGTAGTGAGTGATTAATATCATCTTATTTTTAATGAATGAACAATTAGAACCCAATTAAGCAAAGAGAATTGCATTACATTTCTGATTAAAAGCCTGATACCCAAAGGATGAAATGTGAACTCTGTCGCGTGGCTTTCCATCTGGCGCCACGCTCACCCACTGGCCTCTTCCCTGTCAGTACAAGCTCTGCTGAGCCACCTGAAATTACACACACTCACTGAACATTCACCGCATTTGAACTTGACTTGTGCCTGTGGGTCCGAACATAGCATGTGCTCAGTCCTTTCCTCTATGACCAACAAATGGCAGATGGGAGTGGGTTGGACAATTCCTATGTGATCTTCAATGCCCAGCCCAGATGCCCCTTTCCCTGTGAAGCCATCCCTTGGCGCCCTCCTCCGGGTTCACACCATATTTGATGCCAGCGCTTCTCAAATTGTGGTCCCTGGACCAGAAGCAGCATCATCTGGGCACATCTTAGGCCAGTATCACTGTAATAGAGGCTGGAGAAATACCACTTGTTGTTGTTATTATTATAGTGAGCTTTTTGTACCTTAACATGTGTTAGAAATGCAAATTACTTGGCTCCATCGTGGACCCACTGAACCAGAAAGTCTGGGCCTGGGTCTCAGCAACCTGCGCTTTAAGGAGCCTTTCCCATGATTCTGATGCACACTCACATTAGAGAACCATAGCTCGATGCAAACTTCCACTTTACCATACCTCCTGCACTTTCAAAATCACGTGCTTAAACATATGACTCTGTCCTAC
>NW_012098488.1:24475-28024 GCF_000951045.1 Mandrillus leucophaeus
TCAGGGAAGGCTTCCCAGAAGTGAGCCATGGGTTTAAAGAGATCTGGGGTTCAGATTGGCAGACAGCGTTCAATGAATATTTCAGCCAGGGGAGTAGCTGAGCACCCCCCACTAAGCGATCTCATAAAACACCATTTGTTTATCTCATAGCACTTTTCACAATTTGTAATTACTGTTCATTTACTTAGGATTGGTTTCATCCTTCTCCTATACATGCTAGTTGGGCAAGGGCCACATCCAACCTTTTTTTTAAAATTATTTTATCCTGAGCATCTTAGAACTGGACCTAGTATGGGGTAGGTTCTCAATATATGTTTTTAATGTTCATCTCAATGAACACTGTTTAAATGAATGAATGAGTCAGGCCAGCTGACCAGGTAAGGCAGTGCCTAATTCCAGAAGGCTCTTTACATTTTTGCTGGAAAATCTGCTCTTAATATCATAGTCAGTAGACAATTGTGAGCTCCTGGAAAACAAAAACTATTGGCTGGGCATAGTGGCTCATGCCTGTAATCCCAGCACTTTGGGAAGCTGAGGCAGGTGGATCACTTGAGGTCAGGAGTTCAAGACCAGCCTGTCCAACAGGGTGAAACCTTGTCTCTACTGAAAAATACAAAAATTAGCCAGGAATGGTGGTGGGCGCCTGGAATCCCAGCTATTCGGTAGGCTGAGGCAGCAGAATCGCTTGAACCCAGGAGGGAGAGGTTGCAGTGAGTTGAGATTGCACCACTGCACTCCAGCCTGGGAAACAGAGCAAGACAATGTCTCAAAAAAAATAAAAAAATAAAAAAATAAACAAGATTTCCCAATAATCATTAATTCAGCGAATTGTCTACTGACTATGATATTAAGAGCAGATTTTCCAGCAAAGATGTCAGAGCCTTCTGGAACTAGGCACTGCCTTACCTGGTCAGCTGGCCTGACTCATTCATTCATTCAGTGATAGACTGTACCAGTCACCATACAAAGTTTAATCAGAGAGCACCCCTACATTAAAGGAGACAAGACTCTGAATGTGGGCAGAGATTGGCTGTGTACATGAGCAGCAATAACACAGAACAGGAAGGATGCCTGCTGCATGGGAGAGGTAGGAGTTCAGAGTGGAGGGATGGAAGGAGAGCGAGCTTCAAGTCTGTCTAGAGACAGCTTGTTGATGTGGAGCTGGGGAGACCAGGAGAGAGCAGGTGGTTGAGTTTGGCTACATCCTCTTTGCCTCCCCCACAATGTTTAGCATACTGCATTGCACACTGCTGGCATTTAATGACAGTAATGTCTGTTGCATTATTACTTACTTCCTTGATCAAGGACGTGACAGAAGGCAACTGCGAATATTTTAAATGCAACTTTATCCAAACTGGAACTTGTTTTTTTCACCAACCAAATTAACATTCAATTTAAAACAGGTCCTAAAGGTTCATCCATCAAAGGGGGATAGAAAGGATGATTTGTGTGTGTGTGGAGTATTGAGTCGTTTATCATTGCCTGAGAATTTGTAAGAGTTCTGCAAGTATGCAAAGACGGCCCATGTATGGCTCACATTGTGTCAAGGGCTTCATCCTAAAAGCAGCCTTTGGAAGTTTTAAAACTGGGGCATTTGGTCAGAACCTGCGTTTTTTGAAGATCACCTATATGGTTTTCTTTGTTTTGTTTTTGAGATGGAGTCTCACTCTGTCACCCAGACTGGAGTACAGTGGCACAATCTTGGCTCACTGCAACCTCCACCTCCCAAGTCCAAGCGTGTCTTCTGCCTCAGCCTCCTGAGTAGCTGGGATTATAGGCTGTCTCTTATACACATCTAGATGTGTATAAGAGACAGTGCCACAGCACTCCAGCCTGGCGACAGAACAAGACTCTGTCTCAAAAAAAAAAAAAAAAGAATGGAATGTGGGCATCAGATATCTGCTACACTTTAGCTGGAAGATATACAGGACTTTGTCACAGATGGTGGGGGTGAAGGAGGAGGTGTCAGAGATTTGAATGACTTAGGTAGAGAATGATGGGTGGCTCTTTGGGACAGGGCACAGAGGAGGAGAAACACATTTAGAGAAGCATAGCATAGGTTCAGTTTGGGACATGTTGTATTTAACAAACCAATGGATCTTTGAAGCAGAGATGTCTAAAATGGGTGGGATCTGCATGTATAAGATTCAGAAACAAAGTTGAGCTAAGGAATTCGATGACTCCAAAAATCAATAGAGTGATACAGAGAAAGACATGAAGTCAGTCACCTGCTGTACAATATTTGGTATTATCTAATTTTTGCCAACTGGGCCGTTGTAAGACAGCATCTCAATGCTGTTCTACTTTTCATTTATGTATTTATCTATATTCTTTTTTGCCTACCAGAGCTCCTTCTTCTGTGAATTGCCTTGAAATATCTTTGGCCTATTTTTCTATTTTTTTTTCTGTCCTTTTTGTCGTTGGAGGATTTCTTTGTATATTCTAGAAATAATTCCCTTGACTGTTTTAGGCACTGGGAATATCTTCCCACACTCTGCGGTCTCTTTAATTTGTATTTGCAGTTTCTAGCTTATGCCAGGGGAAGTAATGCATTAACTGAGCCCCAGAAATACAGTGGAA
Organism: Mandrillus leucophaeus; assembly: GCF_000951045.1. Lineage (NCBI taxonomy): Eukaryota > Metazoa > Chordata > Mammalia > Primates > Cercopithecidae > Mandrillus > Mandrillus leucophaeus. Next base: position 27,056 of record NW_012098488.1, read on the forward strand.
GAAGCACATTTCAGAGTAAGGTAAGGTTGGAGAGTAGACATATTGATTGAAGAGTGTAGGAATTTGACAGGCAAAGCCAAATATGTACCAACTCATGGGAATGGCATGTTTTTACGGGCTGTAATGTGGTTTGGATGTGTGTTCCCACCCAAATCTCATGTTCAATTGTAATTCCCCGTGTTGGATGTGGGGCATGGTAGGAGGTGATTGAGTCATGGGGGTGGATTTCTCATGAATGGTTTAACACTAAACTTGGTGCTGTTCTCATGATCATGAGTTATTTCGAGATCTGGTAGTTTAAAAGTGTGTACCACCGCCCCCATCCTCCTCCCCCGCTCTTGCTCCTTCTCCAGCCATGTGAAGTGCCTGCGTCCCCCTTTGCTTCCCGCCATTATTGAAAGCTCCCTCAAATCTTCCCAAAAGCAGATTCCTCTATGCTTCCTATACCTCCTGTAGAACGAGGAGCTCTTCTTTATAAATTACCCAGTCTCAGGTATTTCTTTATAGCAAAGCGAGAATGGCCTAACACAGGGCACAGTTACAGAAAAGCCCAGGTGTGGGGCTGTGATAGGGTGGAGAGCCGCAGGGAGGAAGAGTGAGCACGAATGAGATGTTCATGTTGACAGAAAGCCAGGGGAGAGGGATAGGGGGAGCTTGAACCACAGTCTATAAACAGCAGCAGATGTCAGTCTAAACATCTGGGGGTGGTGGAAGTTAAGCAGAGGAGAGACCTGGCCAGAGTTTTCCTTTAGTAAGCTTAGCCTGCAAGTGGCATGGAAGGCGCTCAGAACAGGGGAGACTAGAATTGGGATGCCAATTTAGGGAACCTGGCAACAGGGTAGGGTGGTGAGTTTTATGTGTCAACCTGGTTAGGCTGTGGTACCCACTTATGGAATCAAACACTAATCTAGGTGTTTCTGTGAAGGTGTCTTGTGGATGTGATTAACAGCTCCAATCCGTTGACTACTT
>NW_012098488.1:31209-34459 GCF_000951045.1 Mandrillus leucophaeus
CATTTCACCTACCCCTCTACAGTCAGAAATGCAAATTAACATTAATTCCACTTTCCCACAATCTCCCCGTTTGCATCAAGGTGTGAAACTCCTTGGGGGGAAAATGGACACAGTTGTGCAAAACTGTTTTACTAGCTGCACAGATCTGATGAGTTTCTTACACTCCGTGTGGCTCTGCCAATTTATTTTTTCTATTTATTTATGGGACAGAGTCTTACTCTGACACCCAGGCTAAAGAGCAGTGGCACGATCTCGGCTCACTGAAACCACTGTCCCCCAAATTCAAGCGATTCTCCTGCCTCAGCCTCCTGAGTAAGTGGAATTACAGGCAAGCGCCACCGCACTCGGCTATGTTTTGTATTTTTAGTAGAGAAGTGGTTTTACCATGTTGGCCAGGCTGGTCTCGAATTCCTGACTTCAGGAGATCCACCTGCCTCGGTCTCCCAAAGTGCTGGGATTACAGGTGTGAGCCACCATTCCCGGCCACTAGTTTTTCTTTTTAAAAAAAAATTTTGGCCAGATGCGGTGGCTCACACCTGTAATCCCAGCACTTTGGGAGACCAAGGTAGGAGGACTGCTTGCGGCCAGGAGTTTGAGACCAGCCTGGGCAATATAATGACAGCCCACCTCTACAACAAATAAAAAATTAGCCAGGTATGGTGGTGCGTGCCTGTAATCCCAGTTAGCTGGGAGGCCAAGGAAGGAGGGTCACTTGAGCCTGGAGTTCAAGACCAGCTTAGGCAACATAGTAAGACCCCATCCCTGCAAAAATTACAAAAATTAGCCAGGTGTGATGGCACGAGCCTGTAGTCCAAGGTATTCAGGAGGCTGAGGTGAGAGGATCACTTGAACCCAGGAGGTTGAGGCTGCAGTGAGCCATGATAGCACCGCTGCCATTCAACTTGGGAAACTGAGGAAGACTGTCTCAAAAAAAATTTTATTTATTTATTTTTGAGTTGGAGTCTCGCTCTGTCACCCAGACTGGAGTGCAGTAGCACAATCTTGGCTCACTGCAACCTCCACCTCCCAGCAATTCTCCTGCCTCACCCTCTACAGTAGCTGAAATTGCAGACACATGTCACCGTGCCCAGCTAAGTTTTGTATTTTTAGCAGAGATGGGGTTTCGCCATGTTGGCCAGGCTGATCTCGAACTCCTGACCCCAGGCGATCCACCTGCCTCAGTCTCCCAAAGTGTTAGGATTACAGGCATGAGCCACTGTGCCCGGGCAAAAAGCTATTTATTTATTTTTGTTTTTTGAAACGGAGTCTCACTCTGTCCCCCAGGCTGGAGTGCAGTGACACCATCTCAGCTCACTGCAAGCTCCGCCTCCCAGGTTCACACCATTCTGCTGCCTCAGCCTCCCGAGTAGCTGAGACTACAGGCGCCTGCCAAGCGTGGCTAATTTTTTGTATTTTTAGTAGAGTGTTACACCATGTTAGCCAGGATGGTCTCAATCTCCTGACCTCGTGATCTGACCACCTCGGCCTCCCAAAGTTCTGGGATTACAGGCATGAGCCATCGTGCCCAGTCAGAAAAATTTATTTTTAAGTTTTTTCATTTCAATAGCTTGAAGGGTACAAGTGGTTTTTGGAGACATGGAAGAATTCTATGGTGGTGAAGTCTAGGATTTTACAGCATCTGTCACCTGAGTATTGTAATAAGTAGTTTTTCATCCGTCACCACCTAACATCATCCTCCTTCTGAATCTCCAATGTCCCCACTCTGTATGTCTTTGCGTACCCGTAGCTTAACCCCCACTTATTGGTGAGAATGTGCAGCATTTGGTTTTCTGTTCCTGAGTTACTTCACTAAGGACAATGGCCTCCAGTTTCATCCAAGATGCTGCAAAAGACATCATTCTTTCTGTTTTGGAGACAGGATCTTTCTCTGTCACCCAGGCTGGAGTGCAGCAGTACATGATTCACTGCAGCCTTGGCCTCCCAGGTTCAAGCAATCCTCCCACCTCAGCCTCCCAAGTAGTCCCAAGACTACAGGTGTGCAACACCACGCCCAGCTAATTTTTAAATTTTTCATAGAGATGGGGGGTCTCATTATATTGCCCAGGCTGGTGTCAAACTCCTGGCCTCAAGCAATCCTCCTGTCTTGACCTCCCAAAGTGCTAGGACTTCAGACATGAACCACCTCACCCTGCCTCTATTTCTTTCATTCATTCATTCATTCATTCATAGATGAAATCTTGTTCTGTCACCCAGGCTAGAATGCAGTCCTGGGTTCAAGTGATCCTCCCACCTCAGCCTCCCTAGTAGCTGGGACTACAGGCACGTGCCACCATGCCTGGCTAATTTTTGTAGTTTTAGTAGAGATGGGGTTTCACCATGTTCGTCAGGCTGGTCTCAAACTCCTGGCCTCAAGTGATCCACCTGCCTTAGCCTCCCAAAGTGCTGGGATTACAGGTGTGAGCCACCACACCCGGCCTCATTTTTTTTTTTTTTTTTTTTTTAGGCTGAGTAGTATTCCATAATATATACACACCACATTTTTCTTTATCCACTCATCTGTTGATGGGCTCTGCCAGTTTGATCCCAGCTGGACATCTGAGGGGCCTGGCTGCCCCTTAGCACCCCATCCCAGGGTAGGGGCACTGGGGATGAGAGAATGCATATGTTGTATTTCTCAGCTCTCCTTTAGAGATTGGGTATAGCAGAAAGGCTTGTAGGATCACTGGAAGCTGGAGTGATTGGAGTCTTTCACAGGCCCTGTCTGTCCCCACAGAGGAGGGAGTGAGGGTTGTAAAGAGCTTGTCTCTGCTGGCTTTGGCCTGAGCTGCCGGTAGGAGCAATGGCAGCTGGTCCCATGGCCTGTGGGTGCTGGCTCAGTTGAGGGGTGGGGGGTAGGCCCTAAACGCATCCTGGGAGGGCTTCCAGGGCTGTCAGGAGCACAACAAATTCACATCTAGGGGCTGCGGAATCTTTTTTTTTTTTAAACAATCAGACGGAGCCTCTCTCGGTCGCACAGGCTGGAGGGCACTGACACGATCTCGGCTCACTGCAACCTCCACCTCCGAGGTTCAGGCGATTCTTCTGCCTCAGCCTTCCAAGCAGCTGAGACTACAGGCGTGTGACCACACCTGGCTAATTTTTGTGTTTGTTTTTAAAATTTTATTTATTTTTTTGGAGACAGAGTTTCACTCTTGTTGCCCAGGCTGGAGTGCAGTGGCATGATCTTGGCTCACTGCAAACTCCACCTCTCGGGTTCAAGTGATTCTCCTGCCTCAGCCTCCTGAGTAGC
>NW_012098488.1:34509-34988 GCF_000951045.1 Mandrillus leucophaeus
CTCTGTAAATACAAAAAATTAGCCAGGCTTGGTGGCAGGTGCCTGTAATCCCAGCTACTCAGGAGGCTGAGGCAGGAGAATCACTTGAACCTGGCGGGCGGAGGTTGCAGTGAGCTGAGACTGGGTCATTGCACTCCAGCCCTGGAGACAAGAGAGACTCCATCTCAAAAAAAAAAAAAAGAAAGATAACTGAACCAGAGAGGCCAGGCATGGTGGCTCATGCCTATAATTCCAGCACTTTGGGAGGCTGAGATAGGAGGATTGCTTGAGGCCAGGAGTTTAACACCAGCTTGGGAAATATACTGAGACCCTGTCTCGTTAAAAGAAAAAAAAATTAGCTTGGTGGTGGTGTGCACCTGTAGTCTCAGCTACTCAGGAGGCCAAGGAAGGAGAATCACCTGAGCCCAGCAGTTTGAGGCTGCAGTGAACTATGATCACTATTATGCCAGTACACTCCAGCCTGGGCAACAGAGGCCCCT
>NW_012098488.1:40936-48655 GCF_000951045.1 Mandrillus leucophaeus
TAGTTGAGAGATCATCAGGAGCACCCCCCTGGTTGAAACTTTCAGATTTATACTAAAAAAATACCCAGAATGTCCATGGAGTAGAATAAAGGTGGTTGCGTCGTGGCTGAACGAAATGAGGATCTTTCTGGGGCAGGGTTTTACACGTGACTTCTCAACAGAAGACCCGTGCTAGAGTCTGGCCTGTCTCTTATACACATCTAGATGTGTATAAGAGACAGGGGTTTACACGTGACTTCTCAACAGAAGACCCGTGCTAGAGTCTGGCTCTGCCATCTCTCTGCCGTGGGACTTCAGGCAAGTCCCTCTTGTTAAGCTACAGTGCTTTCCCTCTGTAGTGGCGGGAGAGAGTGGCATTTGCTTTATGGACCATTTAAGGGCATGTAAAGCTCACATTAAATGAGATAATCTGTCTTCTCACTTTGATTTTCGTATCACTGTACAAGTATGGATTACTGTTACCAACCAGGTGGAAGGGTGTCAGAGGAGACAGGAACAAATGTCTTCTAAAATCCAGGTCAGGCCAGGTGCGGTGGCTCACATCTGTAATTCCAGCATTTTGGGAGGCTGAGGCAGGTGGATCACCTGAAATCTGGAGTTTGAGACCAGCCTGGCTAACATAGTAAAACCCTGTCTCTACTAAAAATAGAATATCAGCCAAGCGTGGTAGCACACTCCTATAATCCCAGCTGCTCGGGAGGCTGAGACAGGAGAATTGCTTGAACCTGGAAGGTAGAGGCTGCAGTGAGCTGAGATGGCACCATTGCACTCCAGCCTAGGCAACAGAACTAGACTCCGTCTCAAAAAAAAAAAAAGGAAAAGGTAAAGAGAAACAAAACCTAAAAATAAAATCCAGTTTAGGCTTAGGAAGTCTCTTATTTTCTCTTTATTTCTCTCTTTCTTTCTTCTGTTTTTTGATAGGGTCTTGCCCTGTCCCCCATGCTGGAGTGCAGTGGTGCAATCACAGCTCACTGCAGCCTCAACCTCCAGGGCTCAAGAGATCCTCCCGCCTCAGCCTCCTGAATAGCTGGAACCACAGGAACATGCTACCATGCCTGGCTAATTTAAATTTTTTTTTTTTAGAGACAAGGTCTCCCCCTAATGTTGCCCAGGCTGGTCTTGAACTCCTGGCCTCAAGCCATCCTCCCACCTTGACTTCCTAAGATCTGGGATTACACGTGTGAGCCAGTATGCCTGGCCTGGTCTCTTCTTTTCATCTGTGAGTTGGAGGCACAGTCTTTGGTAGCTCAGCTCCCTGGGAGAGGGAGTGAAACACTGAGAATGCCTGGGGCCCGGGTTAGGACAGAATTCTTGGTGGATGTGGGAGGAAGGGGGTGAAGTGAGGAATCTGGGCAGCTGTCAAGATGAGGAATTCAAAGTGTCAAAGGATAGAGAAAGATCTACAAGAAGCACTAACATGTAATCTTTTTTTTTTTTTTTTTGAGACAGAGTTTTGCTCTTATTGCCCAGGCTGGAGTGCAATGGTGTGATCTTGGCTCACTACAACCTCCGCCTCCCACTTTCAAGGGATTCTCCTGTCTCAGCCTCCTGAGTAGCTGGGATTACAGGCGCCCACCACTACACCCAGCTAATTTTTGGTATTTTTAGTAGAAACAAGGTTTCACCATGTTGGCCAGGCTGGTCTCGAACTTCTGACCTCAGGTGATCTATCTGGCTCGGCCTCCCAAAGTGCTGGGATTACAGGCGTAAGCACCCAGCCTAACGTGTAATCTTAATTGAGAGCCATAAGCATTCATTCATCAGATAACATTTGGTTTTTATTTAATGGGTATATTTCTTTGAAGGTGATGCCACATTGGAACTGGGTCGCATGGGATTAATTTGGGTTATATTTAGGGATTGACCATCAGAATTTTGGAATTCAGCTGTTGTGTTCAGTTGAATCACTTATTAACATAACCACCCAAAGCTAGGTGCAGTGGCTCATACCTATAATCTCAGCACTTCGGGAGGCCAAGGCAGGAGGATCATTTGAGCCCAGCAGTTAGAGACCAACCTGAGCAACATAGTGAGAACCCATCTCTACCAAAAAAAACACCAAAAAACAAATTAGCCAGTCCGGGTGTGGTGGCTTGCATCTGTAGTCCCAGCTATGCAGGAGGCTGAGAGGGGAGGATGGCTTGAGCCTGGGAGGTTGAGGCTGCAGTAAGCCATGATCACACCACTGCACTCCAGCCTGGGTAAAAGAGCAAGACCCCAACTCAATAAAATGAAATAATCATGCAAGATCTGAGCTGCTGTATGATTAAAAATTTGTTCCAGAATGGGCCAGGCACATTGGCTCACGCCTGTAATTCCAGCACTTTGGGAAGCCGAGGCAGGCGGATCATGAGGTCAGGAGATCAAGACCATCCTGGCTAACATGGTGAAACTCTATCTCTACTAAAAATACAAAAAAATTAGCTGGGCGTGGTGGCGGGCACCTGTAGTCCCAGCTACTGTATGTCCCCCAAATAGAGAGAGAGAGAGAGAGAGAGAGAGAGAGAGAGAGAGAGAGAATAAGAATAAAAACTGGAATAGTTGGAGAAATCTATGTGGAAAAGGCAATCCTGAATCACATATTAAAAATAAGGGCCAGGCGCGGTGGTGACTAACACCTGTAAACACAGCACATTGGAAGGATGAGGCGGGCAGATCATGAGTTCAGGAGATTGAGACCATCATGGCTAACACGGTGAAACCCCGTCTCTACTAAAAATACAAAAAATTAACCAGGTATGATGGCACACACCTGTAGTCCCCCTACTCGGGAGGCTGAGGTAGGTGAATCGCTTGAACCCAGGAGGTGGTGGTTGCAGTGAGCCGAGATCACACCACTGCACTCCAGCCTGAGTGACAGAAGGAATGAGTCTCTGCCTGAATCTTTGAACACTGCTTTGTGCATGTGTATAAAGAAACTACTCAAACTGGGGGGCGGGGAGTGGGCATCCCTATCCTTCCCAACCTGGGTCACTGTTCTAATGGTAGGGGTGGAGGATCGTTCTAGGTAAACATTGAAGTGGTGATCAAAGTCTTCCCTAAAGTGTTCCCCTTCAGTGATATCCAACTGTCCTCCTACTCACTGGCACATTTGTATTTACCTGGAACACCAACCTCAGATCTTTTTTTCTTTTCAGGCAAGGTCTCCCTCTGTCACCCAGGCTGGAGTGCAGTGGCATGATCAGAGATCACTGCAGCCTCGACCTCCTGGGTTCAAGTGATCCTCTTACCTCAGCCTCCTGAGTAACTGGGACCACAGGCATGCCTCGCCATGTCCAGCTCATTTTAAAAAATTACTTTTTGTAGAGATGGGGTCACCCTATATTGAGAAAGCAAGTCAGGGTCTTGCTCTCTCACCCAAGCTGGAATACAATTGTGCAAGTATAGCTCACTGCAGCCTCCAGCTCCTGAGCTCAAGCAATTCTCCTGCCTCAGCCTTTCAAGTAGCTAAGACGACAGGTGTGCACACTATGCCTGGCTTATTTTGTTTTTCTGTGTGTGTTTGTAGAGATGGGGTCTTGCTGTGTTGCCCAGGTTGATCTCAAACTCCTGGCCTCAAGAAATCCTCTCACCTAGGCCTCCCAAAGTGCTGGGATCAGAGGCATGAGGCACCACACCCAGTCTGAGCCCAAATCTTCCTATGTCTATACTGCTTTCCCTACAAATGCAAGAACCTAAAAATACATTCAGCCCAAAGCTACATCCTGACCACAAATACATAAAAACCACCACAAACACAACTATGGCCTTCTCCATTCAGTATTGGGGACTGAAATATTTGTTGTTGTTGTACACATAATATTTTATTCGTTCCTAATAACGATGCTGTGAATGCAGGATGGTAAATGTTGCCTACTTTAAGAAACCCAGTACCCAGAGACATTATTAACTTTCCAAATCCGCACAGCAAGATAATGGGAGAAGTGGAACCAGAATTCCACTTCTCTTAAGTAGTACTTAAGTTGATTCTTCCCATGAAATCTAAAATAAACTTGTAGGCCGGGCGCAGTGGCTCACACCTGTTATCCCAGCACTTTGGGAGGCCGAGGTGGGTGGATCACCTGAGGTCAGGAGTTTGAGACTAGCCTGGCCAACATGGTGAAACCCCGTCTCTACTAAAAATACAAAAATTAGCCAGGTGTAGTGGTGCACTCCCAGCTACTCGGGAGGCTGAGGCATGAGAATCACTTGAACCCGGGAGACAGAGGTTGCAGTGGGCTAAGACTGCACCACTGCCCTCCAGCTTGGGCAACAGAGCAAGACTCTGTCTCAAAAATGAATGAATAAATAAATAAATAAATAAACTAAACAAGCACGTTCATTAAGATCCTTCTTGGTATTCATCATCATTCCCTAGATACCTGGAAAATAAGAAACTCTACCTTTTCTGTGCATAAAACCAAACTCTGCAATAAGAACCAAGTCTGAATTTATTAGAAAATCTGCATTTATAACACTCTCGATCTCTGCAGAATATAACTTTGTGTTCAGATGAAAATATGGTTTGACAGCAAAATCATGCTATGAAAGCAAGATCATATTCCAGACAGCATGCCCTCAATAGATATTATTTAGCACATGCTGCGTCAGACATCGCAGAGTACCTGGGAAGCAACAATAAATAGAACTCCTTCTCTCTCCTGAGCCCCAGTCCAGTCAAAGAAAAGCAAAGAAATAATGACAGTGCCTGGCGAGAACGCTGGGAGAGCCAGGTTCGGGCTGCAACAGGGACAGAGCACGGGGAAGCCTCCCTCAGCCTGGAGCAGGTGGGGTAAACCTCCCCACAGCGGGACAGCTGTGAGGAGACTCGGCCAGTGAACAGAAATCTTTTCAGTCATGCATCTTGTGACTCACGCTCGTATTCCCAGTACTTTGAGAGTCCAAGGTGAGAATCACTAAGGCCAGGAGCTCAAGATCAGCTTGAGAGCAAGACTCCATCTCTACCGAAAAATTTTTAAAAAATGTTCTTTGAGACGGAGTCTCGCCCTGTCACCCAGGCTGGAGTGCAATCGCGCAATTTCGGCTAACTGCAACCTCTGTCCGGCTAATTTTTTGTATCTTTAGTAGAGACAGGCTTTCACCATGTTAGCCAGGCCAGTCTCGAACTCCTGACATTGTGATCTGCCCACCTCAGCCTCCCAAAGTGCTAGGACTACAGGCGTGAGTCATGGCGCCTGGTCCCAAAAATTCTAAAAATAGGCTGCCCATGGTGGTTCATGTCTGTTGTCCCAGCTACTCCGGAGGCTGAGGTGGGGGAATCACTTCAGCCCAGGGGTTTAAGGCCGCAGTGAGCTATGATGACACCACTGCACTCCAGCCTGGACAACAGAATAAGATCCTGTCAAAAACAAACAAACAAAAGGCTAGCACAGTGGATCACACCTCTAACCTCAGCACTTTGGGAGGCCAAGGCAGGAAGATCAATTGAGTCCAGGAATTCGAGACCAGCCTGGGCATCATAGCAAGAACCTATCTCCAAAATCATAAAGAAAAAGAAAAGGATCTTATAGTTGGTGATTATGGTGCCAACATGGGCATTCCAGGCAGAAGAAACAGCTCAAGCAAGAGCAGGAGAGCAACGAGGGCAGTGGAAACAGATCAGTGGCTGGGAGGGAGGAGAGAAGAGGATGAAAATCCAGGAGAGAGCAGAGGACACTGAGTGTCCTGACCAGGGATTACGGCTTTGTCCTGTGGGCCTGGGGGAGCCAATCACAGGACTCCCAAATTTTAATCTGTGGCCGGGCACAGTGGCTCACACCTGTAATCCCAGTGCTCTGTGAGGGTGAGACAGAAGGAACACTTGAGTCCAGGAATCAAGACCAGCCTGGGCAACACAGCAAGACCCCATCTCTATGAAAGTAAAAAAGTTAGCCAGGCATGTTGGCATGTGCCTATGATCCCCGCTACTCAGGAGGCTGAGGTGGCAGCATCGCCTGGGCCCAGGAAGTTTAGGTTGCAGTAGCAGTGATCACACCACCACACTCCAGCCTGGGTGACAGAGAGAGACCCGGTCTCAAAAGCAAACAAATACAAATTTGGATTTTTTAGAAAGACCACTTGGGCATGGGTGATAGGAGGCTGTCTGGAAACAAGGCTGGTAAGGAGGCCACTCTGAGGACCAAGCGAGTGGGGCAGAGGCCTGGCTGCTGGCAGGAAGGGAATATGGACGGGACAGAGGGAGGTGAGCCCAAAGCTGAAGTGAGGGGAACAGTGCAGTGGGCGCAGGGCAGGCCGGGGGACAATGGATTTGTGACAAATTTTTAATAAACTCTGCCTGCGTGGTTTCATACTGATTTTTGTTTTATTTAGTGTCTCATCGTTTTTCTTGTCTTTTTTGGGTGGGAACGGGAATGAGCCTCTGCTTGGGCCCTTTTTCTTTACTCTGGATGTGGTAGCTTCTCACTTCGTGTCTTCTGTATTTATATTGTTTACAGTTATGTTTTTTTTTAGGGTCTAGCTCTGTCACCCAGGCTGGAGCGGAGTCGTGTGATCATGGCTCACTGCAGCCTTGGCCTTTGGTCTGAAGTAATTCTCCCAACTGAGCATCTTGAGTAGCTGATACTACAGGCACAGGCCACCATGCCTGGCTAATTTCTGATTTTTTCTGAGAGGTTGGTTCTCACTATGTTGCTCAGGCTGTTTCCAGACTTTTGGACACAAGCAATCCTTTTGCCTGAGCCTCCCAAAGTGTTGAGATTACAAGCCTAAACCACCATGCCTGGCTTGCTATTTGCTTGTCGTGAACTATTAAGAGTTTACTTTTTGATTAAAATCTATTTCTATATAGATTTATGTAGATACAGTTTAAATTTTTCCTGGATACCAATTCTTTCCCTTTCTTTGAGGGAAAGTACCACTTTTCCTTCAGGATGGAGTGCAGTGGCATAATCCTGGCTTACCACAACCTCTTCTTTCTTGGCTTAAGTGATCCTCTCCCCTCAGCCTGCTGAGTAGCTGGGACCCCAGGTATGAGCCGCCATACTTAAGTAATTTTTATATTTCTTGTAGAGAGGGGGTCTCACCATGTTCCCCAGGCTAGTTTCAAACTCCTGGACTCAAGCGATTCTCCCCACTCAGCCTCTTGCAGTGCTGGGATTCCAGGGGGGAGCCACCACACCTGGCCTATCATTTTCTTTTCATGGATCATTAAGAATTTACTTTATGCCAGCACAATGACTCATGCCTATAATCCCAGCACCTTAGGAGGATGAGGTGTGTGGATTACGAGGTTCAAGACCAGCCTGTCCAAGGTGGTGAAACCCCATCTCTACCACAAATTAGCCAGGTGTGGTGGCAGGTACCTATATTCCCAGCTACTCCAGAGGGTGAGGCAGGAGAATTGCTTGAATCTGGGAGGCGGAGGTGGCAGTGAGCTGAGATCATGCCACTGCACTCTAGCCTGGGTGACAGAGTGAATATCCATCTCAAAAAAAAATTACTTTTTTATTAGTATAACGTAAACATATAAATATGTGTGTGTATATATTCATATGTGAATATATGTGTGTATATATTTTCATAGCATACACACGCACGCACATATACATTGTGAAAGAGATATTTGAATACCTAGAAATTGATAAGCTTCTTCCTGGTTTTGAAACCACCTTTAGCACAAACACGAAAGAAGTACAAACTATCATTATTAATGACAATGGACCAAGGTGACCGTGAGTCAATAGTACTTTGCACCTCAACCACCTTCCAGCAGAGCATCTC
>NW_012098488.1:48705-49675 GCF_000951045.1 Mandrillus leucophaeus
AACAAAAAAAGAATGAATAAGTATCAAGGAAGGAAGATTTTGTGATTTGCCACCTTTACATGGAAATCCTGCTTAACATTGACATTTTCTATTTGGTGGTATTTCCATAAGAAGAAATTGAAACTGAGCTAATTGAAAGAGAATGAGGTTGGGCATGGTGATTCATGCCTCGAATCCCAGCTCTTTGGGAGACTGAAGGGGGAGGATCATGTGAGGGTAATATTTTGAGACCAGCCTGGGCAACGAACACAGAACCCTGTCTCCGCAAAAATAACATTTAAAAACGGAACCAGGTGTGCTAGGTGCAGTGGCTCATGCCTGTAATCCCAGCACTTTGGGAGGTTGAGGCTGGTGGATCACCTGAAGTCGGGAGTTCAAGACTAGTCGGGCCAATATAGTGAAACCCTGTCCCTACCTAAAATACAAAAATTAGCCAGTGTGGTGGCAAATGCCTGTAGTCCCAGCTACTCAGGAGGCTGAGACAGGAGAATTGTTTGAACCTGGGAGGCAGAATTTGTAGTGGGCTGAGATCAGGCTATTTCACTCCAGCCTGGATAGCAAGAGTAAAACTTCATCAGATGTGGTGGCACATGCCTGTAGTGCCAGCTCTCAGGAGGCTGAGGAGGGAGAATCACTTGAGCCCAGGAGATAGAGGCTGCAGTGAGCCATGGTTGTACCACTGCACTCCAGCCTGAGGGACAGAACTAGACCTTATAGCTAAAAACAAAAAACAAAACAGACAAACAAAAAACCCGGGCACGGTGGCTCATGCCTGTAATTCCAGGACTTTGGGAGGCCGAGGCGGGTGAATCACCTGAGGTCAGGAGTTCAAGTCCAGCCTGGCCAACATGGTGAAACACTGTCTCTACTAAAAACTACAAAATTCAGCCGGGAATGGTTGCAGGCACCTGTAATCCCAGTTGATCAGGAGGCTGAGGCAGGAAAATTGCTTGAACCCGGGAGGCAGAGG
>NW_012098488.1:49725-50994 GCF_000951045.1 Mandrillus leucophaeus
GATATTTGAATACCTAGAAATTGATAAGCTTCTTCCTGGTTTTGAAACCACCTTTAGCACAAACACGAAAGAAGTACAAACTATCATTATTAATGACAATGGACCAAGGTGACCGTGAGTCAATAGTACTTTGCACCTCAACCACCTTCCAGCAGAGCATCTCAAAGGGCTGGGTATATCTGAACATCACACCCTTTCACATAGACTAGGATGATTTGTAATTATTACTTCTTTTAAGACCTCATTGCAATCCTTGTCAGAGTGAAATCAAACTATTTCTCAAATCATAGAGACACTGAATAACAACAGCTTTGGTCAGGAAACAGGTATTGCATTTGGTTTGTCATGACAAGCTCCTGGCCTAGGCAGACGGAATATAGCAGAAATGTGTGTGTGTGAACATTCTTACTCACAGATATGGCTGAGGAAGTGGGGGGTAGAATTTGATAAAACCAGCAGGGAGCAGGCTTCTGGGAAGAGGGCACTTGTTTTGACAGCAGCTGTGTAACTCTAGAATGAACAAAGGCTTGTGATCCACAGTTTTTCCTCCTGGAAAATGAAGATTATAATTCCTGCCTTGATACGTGGACTATGTGATTTGCTGTATACAAAATATCTGGTATATAATAGGTGCTGAATTAATACTACTTTCTGTAGCTCATTCTTAATCACTACTTAATTTTAAAAAGTTTAGAATGACTACTCCTTTTGTAAAAATTGTTTGTAATTATTATATAAAATCTAAGTCCTATAGAAAAGTACAAAGCAGGCCGGGTGCTATATCTTACACCTGTCATCCCAGCACTTTCGAAAGGCAGGGTAGAAGGATTGCTCAAGGCCAGGAGTATGAGACCAGCATGAGGAACATAGCAAGATCTCATCTCTATGAAAAATAAAATCCAGTTATGGTAATATGGACCTGTAGTCCGAGCTACTGGGGAGGCTGAGGCAGGTGGATCACTAGAACCCAGGAGTTTGAGACTGCAGCCTGGGTAACAGAGTGAGACCCTGTCAGAGAGAGGGGAGAGAGAGAGAAGAGAGAGAGAGAAAAAAGGAAAGTACAAAGAAGCCAGTAATACATCATGAAATTTTCATCCACCAAGAAATAACAACATTAAGTGATATCGCCAGGCCTGATAGCCCATGCCTGGCTGAGGCACAGGAATCGCTTGAACCTCGGAGGCAGAGGTTGCAGTGAGTGAAAATTACACCATACTACTCCAGCCTGGGCAACAGAGACAGACTCTGTCTTGGAAAAAAAAAAAAAAA
>NW_012098488.1:55924-57790 GCF_000951045.1 Mandrillus leucophaeus
TTGATCATCAGAGAAACAGAAATCAAAACTACAATGAGCTATCATCCCACCCCAGTTAAAATGGTTTATATCCAAAAGACAGGCAATAACAAATTCTATTGAGGATGTGGAGAAAAGGGAACCATGGTACACTGTTGGTGGGAATGTACATTAGTACAACCACTACAGAGAACGGTTTGGAGGGTCCTCAAAAAGCTAAAAGTAGAGCTACTTTATAATCCAGTAATCCTACTGCTAGGTATATGCCCCAAAGAAAGAAAATCAGGATATTGAAGAAATATCTGCATTTCTATATTTATTGCAACACTATTCACAATAGCCAAGATTGGAAGCAATCTAAGTGTATATCAACAGGTGAATGGATAGAGAAGATGTGGTATATACACACAATGGAGTATTATTCAGCCATGAGAAAGAATAGAATCCTGTTATTTGCAACAACGTTGGTAGAACTGAAGATCATTATGTTAACTAAAATAAGCCAGACACAGAAATGCAAATTTTGCACGTTCCCAGTCATTTGTGGGTGCTAAAAATTAAAACAATTGAACTCAAAAATAGAGAGTAGAATGATGATTACCAAAGTCTGGGAAGGGTAGTGGGCTGAAGGGGGTGCACAGGAATCATTAATGGGTACAAAAATACAATTAGAATGAATAAGATGTAGTATTTGGTAGTACAACAGGGTGACTGTAGTAAATAATAATTTATTGTGTATTTAAAAATAGCTAAAAGAGGCCAGACATGGTGGCTTATGTTTGTAATCCCAGCACTTTGGGAGGCCAAGGCAGATAGATCCCCTGAGGTCAGGAGTTCGAGACCAGCCTGACCAACATGGCAAAACCCAGTCTCTACTAAAAATACAAAAATTGGCCAGGTGTGATGGCACGCACCTGTAGTCCCAGCTACGCAGGAGGCTGAGGCAGGAGAATTGCTTGAACCTGGCGGAGGGGGATGGAGGTTGCAGTGAGCCAAGATCGCACCACTGCACTCCAACCCAGACGACAGAGATAGACTCCATCTCAAAACAAAACAAACAAAACAAAAAAGCGGTAAGAGCATAATTGGATTGTTTGTAAAGCAAAGAAAGGACAAACGCTTAAGGTGATGGGCATCCCAGTAACCCTCCTGTGATTATTACACATTACATGCCTGTATCAAAACACCTCATGCACCCCATAAATACATACACCTACTAAGTACCCACAAAAATTAGAAGTAAAGCATTTAAAAACTCCCCATCTTGGCCAGATGTGGGGCATCCACCTGTAATGCCAGTGTTTTTTGAGGCCAGGATGGGAAAATCACTTGAGTCTGGGAGTTTGAGACCCACCTAGGCAATATAACAAGACTCCTGTCTCTAATAATAAAAAACTTAGCCAGGCATGGTGGGGCTCATGCCAGTAGTCCCAGCTATTTGGGAGACTGAGACAACAGGACCCCTTGAACCCAGGAGGTTGAGGCTGCAGTGAGCTATGATTGCCCCACTGCACTCCAGGCTGGGTGACAGAGCGAGACCATGTCTCTTAAAAAAGCAAACCAATCCTAGCATGATCTGACCCTGCCTGCCACCCTCTATTCTTTTCCTCTTGCTTATTGTGCAGCAGGCATCTGGGCTGCTTTTCTGCTCCTGTAAATGCCAAGTGATTTCCCTCTTCAGGACCTTTGCATATGCTCTCCCCTGCCCGAAATGGACTTCCCATACCTCCTGCTGAAGCTGGATTTTTCTCATGTTTCAGACCTCAGCTCCCACATCACCTTGGCAGAGAAATCCTCCCTCATCCTGTGGAGGGGGAATCATCCTGCTTTTCATTGCCTCCTCCTGCCGGGTTTTCCCAAAGCAGATATCACACTCAAAAATCAGCT
>NW_012098488.1:59540-64512 GCF_000951045.1 Mandrillus leucophaeus
AAAAACACTAAAAAGAACATTCCAGCTGCTTGTCAAGAGACTGGACATGGAGGGGCAATAGTGGGAGGAGGATATCTGGTGAGGAGCTGCCACATCAACATCTTTTGATTACTCCAGGCCACATTTTGAGCGGGGCCTCTGCTAGATTGTGGCCCAGCCTCCCATGCCTTAATTCTGACACTCAGTGACGGTAGAGGCCCTGTGAAGTCACACTGTGGAGGCTTCTTGGGAATGTGTTGACTCTTCAAAACCAACATCTTAGTTCATTCCTTTGATGCTGGAGATAATGACCTGTCTCTCCTCATGTCTGATCAAGACACTTAAAAACAGAGTGGAGTGTCTCTTTGTCCAGGAGCTTGGGCTTCTCTAGAGTTTACACAAACACAAATAATTGTCACAGGCTCTCCGGACAGGTGCCTTGGTTATGACCCAAAATAGCCCTTCGGAAGTGGATGTCTACACAGTGGAATTTCCCAAACACCTCTTAAAAAAAAAAAAAAAATAGAGACAGGGTCTCACTATGTTGCCCAGGTTGGTCTTGAGCTCCTGGCCTCAAGAAATCCTCCTGCCTCAGGCTCCCCAAGTGCTGGGATTACAGGTGTGAGCCACTCAGCTTGGCCCTTGGTTGTTGTTTTTAGACATGGTCTTGCCCTGTCATGCAGGCTGGAGTGCAGTAGCATGATTACAGCTCACTGCAGCTTCAAATTCCTGGGCTCAAGTGATCCTCCTGCCTCAGCCTCCTGAGAATCTGGGACCACAGGCATGAACCACCACACCCAGCTAAGTAAAAAAAGTTTTTTTCTAGAGACAAGGTCTCCCTATATTGACCAGGCTGGTCTTGAACTGATCTAAAGCCATCCTCCTGCCTCTGCCTCCCTCCCACCTTGAACACCTTTTCCCAGGTTTGAAAATAAAATCCACTCTTTGAGAAGGAGGAAGGAATGAGTAAGACAGAAAGCCAAGAAGCCAACCAGGCTTGCCTGGATAAACACTACATCTCTTAAATTGGTTTTCCTTCAATGATACAGCTAATTAAATTTTTTTTAAGTTCCTAATGTGCATGTGAATAGTTTCTTCCTCAGTAAATTTGAATCTCAAGTGTCTATTCTGTGATTGAATGAAGCAAATATTTTACACATGGGAAACCATCATTAAATGATTGTGTTATAGAAAGGGGAGGACAGGGGCCGGGGCGGTGGCTCACATCTATAATCCCAGCACTTTGGGAGGCTTAGGCAGGTGGATCACCTGAGGTCAGGGGCTTGAAACCTGCCTGGCCAACCTGGTGAAATTCCATCTCTACTAAAAATACAAAATTAGCTGGGCGTGGTGGTGCATGCCTGTAATCCCAGCTACTTGGGAAGCCGAGACAGGAGAATCGCTTGAACCTGGGAGGCAGAGGTTGCAGTGAGGCGAGATTGCACCACTGCACTCCAGCCTGGGCAACAGGAGTGAAACTCCATCTCAAAAAAAAAAGAAAATGAAAAAAAAAGCAGGGGGTGGGCGGGATAAGAGCAAGGCAGGGGCAGATGTCACAGATGTCACCATGACTGTTTCCCTGTGTTCCCCACCCACTTTCTCTGTCCCTGCTCCCCATGATGCTTGTCAATGGGCACAGTGCGCTGAAGCAGGGGTTACCAGGTGGCATATCCGGAAGACATCATTCTCGGCTTCATGGAATCCACTTACTTTGATCTAATTTGTTTACTCATAAAGTTCATTAAATGTTCAGATCAGCAGCTTCTGAATATCTAAGCCAATTGTTAAATATAGTGATGTTACTGGATTCTTAAAACAAGCTGGAGACTGGGCGCAGTGGCTCACAACTGTAATCCTAACACTTTGGGAGGCTGAGGAGGGTGGATCACCTCAGGTTAGGAGTTCGAGACCAGCCTGGGTAACATGGTGAAACCCTGTCTTTCCCAAAAATACAAAAATTAGCTAGGCATGGTGGCAGGCAACTGTAATCCCAGCTACTCAGGAGGCTGAGTCAGGAGAATCACTTGAACCTAGGAGACAGAGGTTTCAGTGAGCTGAAATCATGCCACTGCACTCCAACCTGGGAGACAGAGCAGGACACTGCCTCAAAAATAAATAAATAAATAAAATAAAAAATAAAAAATAAAAATAAAATAAATAAACACAATGTTTAAATTATTTTAGACAAAGAACTACGAATAGGATGGCAAGGGTGTGAGAAGTCATGGGATTCAGGATACCTGAAAGTAAGTGAGCTCTGAGGCTAAGTTTAGGCTGGTAGCCAGGGTCTTGTTTATGCCCGTCTTAAATTATTTTCAGGGTCCCAGCACTGAGGTTCACAGAGCTTGGAGGGAGAGGGCCCCAGTCGAGACACATCACAGGGGCCTTGGGATGGGAGTGTGCAGCTGAGTCTCTGCACACTTTAGGATTTAAGCCTAGGTCTAGCCTGCTACAGAGCACAGGGGAGCCCCCTCTGTTTCACCTTGAGGCAAGACCAAGGGAACACCCTGGCTCTTGATTACACTGATAAAACAGAGGAAGTGGGTTGGGAAATAATCCATTCATTATATTCTGGGAATGAGCAGAGCCTCCACATCAATTTGAGTGGTGATTTATTAAAGGGAAGCCGAGACCGGGCGCGGTGGTTCATGCCTGTAATTCCAGGACTTTCGGAGGCCAAGGTGGGTGGATCATCTGAGGTCAGGAGTTCAAGACCAGCCTGGTCAACATGGTGAAACCCTGTCTCTACTGAAAATACAAAAAATGAGCTGGGCGTGGTGGCTCACGCCCATAATCTCAGCACTTCAGGAGGCCGAGGTGGGTGGATTGCCGCCAGGAGTTCGAGACCAGCCTGGCTAACGTGGTGAAACCCTATCTCTACTAAAAACACAAAAATTGGCCAGGTATGATGGCATGTACCTGTAATCCCAGCTACTTGGGAGGCTGAGGTAGGAGAATTACTTGAACCTAGGAGATGGAGGTTGCAGTGAGCCGATAATCGTGCCACTGCACTCTAGCCTGGGCAACAGAGCAAGACTCCTTCTCAAAGAAAAACCAAAAAATTAGCTGGGCATGGTGGCAGGCACCTGTAATCCCAGCTACTTGGGAGCCTGAGGCAGGAGAATCACTTGAACCCAGGATGTGGAGGTTTCAGTGAGCTGAGATAGCACCATTACACTCCAGTCTGGACAACAAGAGTGAAACTCCATCTCAAAATAAATAAATAAATAAAATAAAATAAATAAACACCAATAAAATGGAGGGGTGGAGAGGGAATACTAGCATCAGATGGGCTTTGGTGCTA
Organism: Mandrillus leucophaeus; assembly: GCF_000951045.1. NCBI lineage: Eukaryota > Metazoa > Chordata > Mammalia > Primates > Cercopithecidae > Mandrillus > Mandrillus leucophaeus. Next base: position 62,824 of record NW_012098488.1, read on the forward strand.
ATTGAAGCTCTACCTTTTACAGTAATTTGGCAAGTTACTCAATCCTCTGAGATTGACTTTTCTATGTAAAGTAGCTATTCCTGTGGATGGCTCAAGGGGAGTGGAAACAAAGCTCATCAGAGTTGATGTATGACTCAACTCAGAGTTGAGGATGAAAAGTGGGGATAATAACACCCTCCTGTACCCTGGAACAGATCATAAGATGTTTATTTATTTGTTGAGACAGAGTCTCGCTCTGTCACCCAGTCTGGAGTGCAGTGGCACAATCATGGCTCACTGTAGCCTTGAACTCCTGGCCTCAAGCAATCCTCCCACCTCGACCTACAGGGATTTACAGGCATGAGTTACTGTGCCTGGCCAGATCTCATGAAGTTTAAATATGACAGAGCATCTTGCAGTTAGACTTGCTCAGTGGAGGCCTCTTTTTTGCCTGGTGGGTCAGCAGGTCCTGTGTGTACAAATGTTTACTGGTCCACTCCTCCTCCAGTTTTTTAAAAATGAGCATTTTCTCTGTACTGACAATAATGAAATAAGGAAACTGAGGCTCGGAGAGGCAATAGAGCCTGCCCAGAATCGGACGGTGATAAGTTGCAGAACTAGAATTCAGACTCCAAGTCTACCTCCTGGACCCAAGCTCTTAACCTCTGTGCTATAAGCTAATAACACATGGAGAATTTTGATTATTTTCCTTAGCATTTACCACCATACAACATAATATGTATTATACTTACTGATCTTGGGGTGTCACTTCTGGAATTAGGTTACAAAAAGGACTGTGATCTCACTGTCTCTCATTTTCTTTTTCTGTCTCTTCCTCTTTCCCCTCCCTAACCTTGGGGTAAGCCAGCTGTTCTTATGAAGAGGTGCTAGTGGACAGGAACTGATGTTTCCAGCCCACAACCAGAGAGGACCTGAGGCCTGCCAGTAGCCGTGTAAGTGAGTTTGAAAGAGGATTCTGAAGCCTTGAGAGAGCTACAGCCCTGGCTGACAGCTTGATTGTATCCTGGTGAGAGTCTGAGCCAGAGGACACAGCTAACCTCACCCAGATTCCTAGCCCATGGAAACTGTGAGGAAAAAAAGGTTATTGTTTATTAAGCTGCTGAATTGGGTGCAATTTTTACCCAACAACAGATAATGATTACAACGATACTGCTTGTTACTCAAAATCACTATATAAAGTCCCTGAAAAATTGAAAGCTGCAACCAGGGAAACACTGAAAATCTCCAAGAACACTGTGTTTCTTCTTGAAGACAGTGAGAAAGCATATACATTTGTTCCCCTTTTAGTTTTGGCCACCAGGAAGCTCAGAGCCAAATTTACGACGCAATTTTAATAATTTTGTAAGCCCCTATAGCCTGCTTATCTGTGTTCTGATTCCTGGCCTTTCATTTTATTCTGACTTTTGGTTTTCTTCATCCTGATTGTATTAGCTCATCTTTATATTTTTCTATATTATATGAATTATGGCAAACCACCTCAAATTCAGCTTACAGAGAAGCAAGGTATTCATAAATTTTTTTTTTTTTTTTGAGACTTTCACTCTATCACTCAGGCTGGAGTGCAGTGGCACGATCTCAGCTCACTGCAACCTCTGCCTCCTGGGTTGCAGCAATTCTCATGCCTCAGCCTCCCGAGTAGCTGGGATTACAGGTGCCCACCACTACACTCGGCTATTTTTTTTTTTTTTT
>NW_012098488.1:65937-72108 GCF_000951045.1 Mandrillus leucophaeus
CTGTCTTCGTGATGCTGGGTCAGGTGTTTCCGTGGTCAGGCCTCTTTGTACTCCAGCGCTGGTGAGAATTTGCAGACTTACTGGGACGGTGACATTTGCGGATAAACACGAATTTGACCCTATTCTGGAAGAAGTTACCGGCACTTAACATATCTGATTTCTTGGATTCACCCTCCTGTATTTCAGTGTGCCAGGAAGGGGGCAAATGGTCTGAGTTTGAGTCTAGTTTAAGCTTCATTGGCATAAAGGACAAGTATGTATATGGCGGTGTTTTAGGCATTGGGATGACTTTTAAGCATTGTTGCTTATTAGTATAATAGGATACCCATAACAGATTAAAAACACACGCTTTGCTGAACTGGAGCTATTGGTTTGTGTTACTGATCATTTTAGTTTTTTTTTTTTTTTAATGTTGTAATTGGTTTGTCTGTTAGGTTTTATTTTAATGCGTTAAAGTTCCCTAGGCAAGTTACTTTGAAAAAGGGGGGAATTTACATTTTAAAAGAGGCTGTTTTTGTTTTTTTTAATGGGGTGATTAAAAACATAACAAAAGTCAAAGGAATGATTTCAAAATTGGTAGGTTACGATTTTAATAGAGACTATGTCTGATATTTAGATGTTTGTTAACAGTAGTCACATTTGAGCGATTTCTTCCCCTCCTGTTGATTGGTAAATTGGTATGTATCAGAAATGTATAGCTCACTAGTTTATTTCCACTCACATATTGTTGATTACATGAACAAGGTAGCATTGGAGTTTGTCTTGTTATTGGTTACAAACTTTAGGGAGCTGATCTTTCCACTTAGCTTTTTTCATGGACCAGATACTCTTATCTCATTTGCTCTTAAACAAAATCCCTGTAGCTTTTTACAGGGGAAATAATTATCATAGGGCCAAATGAAATATTTTAAAAATGCATTTAAAATCTAGGTATCAGGTTACAGGGGAAAATACACGAATGTGACAAAAAGCTCGCATTTGTTGTTGGTTATTCAGAACAAAGTTAATAGGCTGATTAGACTCTCAGATACTCTTTGAGAACCATTGAGTGTCTTTTATGCAAATATTTTTGTTATTTCCACTGTCAGAAAGGACTTTTAAACTTGTAAGTACCTTCCACCCAAAGTTAGTTGAATGAATAAATACATAAGGAAAACATGTAGCAGCACATTTCAAATATTTAAGAAACAAGAAGAGCTAAAAATAACTTTTGATCCTAGTTTAATATGGAATTTTAGCAGAATTTTTACCAATTTTAGATTTTTTAAAAAAAATAAGTAGTCTATAATAAATGGACCTTTTAACATTGGGGCGTGGAAAGATTACTTTACTGTATGCTTAAGTTGTTCTATTTTTTGGGACGGAGTCTTGCTGTTGTCGCCCAGGCTGGAGTGCAATGGCGCGATCTTGGCTCGCTGCAGCCTCTGCCTCCAGGATTCAAGTGATTCTCCTGCCTCAGCCTCCCCAGTAGCTGGGATTACAGACTCCCGCCATCATGCCAGGCTAATTTTTGTATTTTTAGTGTAGACGGGGTTGCTCCATGTTGGCCAGGCTGGTCTCAAACTCCTGACCTCGGTTGATCCGCCTGCCTTGGCCTCCCAAAGTGTGGGGTTACCACGGTGAGCCACCGCGCCCGGCCTTAAGAATTTTAAGTTCTTAGAATTGCCTTTTCTTGGCTGGGCGCGCTGGCTCACGCCGCAATTGCAGCACTCTGGGAGGCTAAGGCGGGCGGATCAACCGAGGTCAGGAGTTTGAGACAGGCCTGGCCAATATGGTGAAACCCCGTCTCTACTAAAAAATACAAAAATTAGCTGGGCTTGGTGGTGCCTGTCTGTAGTCCCAGCTACTCGGTAGGCTAAGGCAGGAGAATCTCTTGAACCCAGGAGGCAGAGGTTGCAGTGAGCTGAGATGGCACCATTGCACTCCAGCCTGGGCGACATGAGTGAGACTCCATCTCAAAAAATAAAAATAAAATAAAAATAAGAATGGACTTTTCTTTAAAAAAGAGAGTTTTGAGCCATTTAATAAGCATACACTCTAAGTATTCTCATAGTTATATATCCTGCAAGAGCTGTGTGTGCACCATAAAACATCAAGTAGTATATTAAAAGTATGTATAAGAACTTGTAAGACTAAAAGTAACTGGATCTCTTTATAGTTTTCAATGTGAATTTAATATGTTGTGACTGAAAGTGATGTTTCATTGTATAGCTTTGGACATAAAATAGTTTAACTTAGATGCTTGCCTAAGGAGGTTGGGTAAAAATAAGATATGCCAATAAGAAGAGTAAATAACTTATTTGCTCTCTATATAGTGAAATTATTTTAAGAAATTTGTTCAATTTGATGAGCCTGTTTATAAACTACTTGCAAAAATCAAGTAGTTTATAAACTAATTGTTTAATAAATGAATTTACAAATCAACTTGTTTTGCAAGTAGTTTATAAACAGGCTGATCAAAATCACATGTGTGTATATACATATATAATCACATATATTTGTACATGTATAGACTCATTTTCTTTTGGAAGTGGGTAGACAAAACATTGAAAGTTTTAATTTTGTCAACCTGAAAGAGACTTTAAATGAAAGCTGATTATTGGAGACCTCAAGTTAGTTTATTATGATAATGATTGCCATGTAGCAGTACTACTCAAAGATGTGACTGTTTTAGGAAAAGACAGTTTGAGCCCAGAGGAAAATTAACAGATGAAAAAGATTCCGAAGAAAGTAATCGTCGAGGATCCAGAGTCAGCACGTGGTTTTGGATTGCTTAAACTCACTTTATTCTCATTTCACAATCCCTAAATGTCTTAACCCAAACAGAATAAGGTAGAGATTAATGAGAGAATCTTGAGGGGCATCTGTGTTTTAAGTAAAGTCCTCTATTATTCTGGGGAGGCATAATGATGGGAAGTTCCAGAGTTTTAGATTTCTGAAGAAATATTTCCCCCGAATTAGGAGGCTACAATAGAAATGCTGATTTTTTAATTCTACCAGGTACAGCCAATAAAAAGAGTAACACACCACTATCTCCTATCACCATCATTTCATTTAACGAAAGCATATTTCTGTTCAAGGAATTTGAAAGAACAGAATCTCTCAGAATAAAAGATCTTTAAGTGGGGAATCATTTAGCTCTAAGGAAAAGTTTACTTTCAGACCAGCCTGGCCAACATGCTGAAAGCCCATCTCTAGTAAAAATACAAAATTATCTGAGTGTGGTGGCATATACCTGTAATCCCAGCTACTCCAGAGGCTGAGGCAGGAGAATCACTTAAACCCTGGAGGCCAAAGTTGCAGTAAGCTGAGATCACACCATTGCACGCCAGCCTGGGTGACACAGCGAGACTCGGTCTCAAAAAAAAAAAAAAAGTTTACTTTCATGTTCTTACTATTTCCCATAAATCATTGAAAACTCTGCTGCAAACCTGCACCAGCCTGCCAGCTAACATTAAGTTAGCACTCCCTGCCCCCTTGGTTTGGTACACTGAGCTCAAATCTAATGAATCTGTGTGGGCTTCCAGCCCTACCAGTTCTTAGACTTGTAGCCTTATCTTCATGATGCCTCAGTTTCTCATCTTAACTAGGGATTTTAACACCTACTTAGGCCCTGGTGCAGTGGCTCACACCCATAATCCCAGCACTTTGGGAGGCTGACACCTGGCAGAGCTCCTGAGCTTAGGTTTCAGACCAGCCTGGGCAACAGGGCAAAACCCTGCCTCTACAAAAAACACAGAAATTAACCGGGCATGGTGGCGCATGCCTGTATTTCCAGCTTCTTGGGAGGCTGAGGTGTGAGGATCACTTGAGTTTGGGAGGCCAAGGTCCATAGTGAGCCGTGATGGTGCCACTGCACTCCTGCCTGGTTGGTAGAGAGAGACCCTGTCTCAAAAAAGAAAGAAATAAACCAAAAAAACCTACTGGGCTAGATGAGTGTTAGGATGAAAAGTGATACATGTACGTTCCTGAAATAAAGTTTGTCCTCAGTTGTAGCTGTCACCATTGATTGGAGATGTTCTTTTTTTGGTCAGTGTTTGATAATAAGTGCGTTTTAAGTATAATAAGTTTCTTGTATATACTTGTTTATATATTTGGATATTAATTGTTTTAATGTAGCATATTGCTGACATAAAGACGTGTTCATTTAAAACAATTTTGAAGTTGTGCAAGAGAAACTAATATGCAGAATTTTTTTTTTTTTTTTAGATGGAATCTTCCTCTGTCACCCAGGCTGGAGTGCAGTGGCGCGATCTCAGCTCACTGCAACCTCCGCCTCGTGGGTTCGAGTGATTCTCCCATCTCAGCCTCCCGAGTAGCTAGGATTACAGGCGCCCCGCCACCATGTCTGGCTAACTTTTGTATTTTCAGTAGAGACGGGGTCTCGCCATGTTGGCCAGGCTGGTCTTGAACTCCTGACCTCAGGTGATCCACCTGCCTCAGCCTCCCAAAGTGCTGAGATTGCAGGTGTCAGCCACTGTGCCTGGTCCTAATATGCAAAATATTCTATGTAAGTATTTCCTATATATTAGACCCCTTCTAAGAAGAGTTTCTATGTAAGGATAGTACAAATGATCTGGAAAGGTTAATAGGCTTGGCAAATCTATGTTTCTTAAAACTATAAAAATAGTCCGGTTGTCCTATGGTATATGTATAGGACATATACTATAGGGGATGGGTTCCAGGACCCCTGTTGTGACCAAAATCCTGGCATAGTCAAGTCCCTACTGTGGGCCCTGCAGAACCTGGGTATATGAAAAGTTGGGCCTCCATATATGCAGGTTTCATTCTGCATTTGGTTGAGAAAGATCCACATGTAAGTGGGCCCACGCAGCTTTAACCCGTGTTGTTCAATGGTGTACTGCATTTGAAAATCAAGTCCACAAAAAAGTTGCCATGTTTTACAAAATGTTGAATTACTACCTCCCCCATATCAAAATGTTGGATTATTACCTCCCCATTGAGATAATGAAACTTTTTGAATTAGAATAGAACCTAGGGCTGGACATGTTGGTTCACGCCAGCACTTTGGGAAGCTGATGTGGGTGGATCACTTGAGTTTAGGAGTTTGAGACCAGCCTGGCCAATACAGTGAAACCCCCTCTCTACTAAAATTGCAAAAAATTAGCTGGGTGTGGTGGTGGGTACCTGTAATCCCACCTACTTGGGAGGCTGAGGCAGGAGAATCACTTGAACCCAGGAGGCAGAGGTTGCAGCGAGCTGAGATCACACCACTACACTCTAGCCTGGGCAACAAGAGCCTTAAAATAAAAAAGCCGAGTATGGTGGCAGGCACCTGTAATCCCAGGCAGGAAAATCGCTTGAACCCGGGAGGCAGAGGCTGCAGTTAGCCAAGATTGCGCCACTGGACTCCAGCCTGGGCAACAAGAGAGAACTCCATCTCCAGAAGAAAGAACGTAGAAGAGTTTACTTCTCCTTGCTTTGTCTGAGATTCACAGGTTAAGTGACTTGCCCAACACAGGTTGTTGTTATCTTGGGCAAGATATCTTGGGCAGGATATCTTGGACAAATTGAGACTTGACACCTGGCTTCCAGAGTACTTATTTAGAGTCCCCTTTGCACCCTACTGCCTGAGCCTGGAAGTTCTAGATGAGTTTGAACAACATAGTGAGGCCCTGTCTCTACAAAAAATACAAAAAGTAGCCAGGCATGGCAGCATGTACTTGTAGTTCTAGCTATTCAGGAGGCTGAGGTGGGAGGATCGCTTCAGCCTGGGAGGTTGAGGCTGCAGTGAGTTGTGATCACGCTACTGTACTGCAGAGAGGGCCACAGAGCCAGACCCTCTCTCTCTCTCAAAAAAAAAAAGGGTTAAAAGTATATCTTCTTTTTAAAAAATAGAAGGCCAATATAGATATAACAGAAATTGTCATATTGTCAGATTCTTTTCTGCACTCAGCCCTAACAAAACATGCTGTCTTCAACTTTACTTAGTTGAAGACAACTTTATTTAGTTGAAGAGAGAAAAAGTTCTAATTTGGATTCCCTTTATCCAAGGAGTCTCCACTTTCACTGTGTATTGTTCAAACTGAAAAGAGACTTTGTATTTAATCTCAGATGTCATTAAGTACTTGAAATAAATTAGATTTCTAGTTAAATTAAGAGCTGCTTCAAGTTCTTAATTAGTAGTACATTCAATAGTCAGGAATACAC
>NW_012098488.1:73901-74667 GCF_000951045.1 Mandrillus leucophaeus
ACACACACACACACACACACACACACACGCTTTTAGAAATGGTAACCAGGCCGGGTGTAGTGGCTCACACCAGTAATCCCAGCACTTTGGGAGGCCAAGGTGGGTGGATTACCTGAGGTCAGGAGTTTGAGACCAGCCTGGCCAACATGGTGAAACCCTGTCACTACTAAAAATACAAAAATCAGCTGGGTGTAGTGGCATGCGCTTGTAATCCCAGCTACTCGGGAGGCTGAGACAGGGGATTGCTCGAACCTGGGAGGCGGAGGTTGCAGTGAGCCTAGATTACACCATTCTACACCAGCCTGGGCAACAGAGCAAGACTGTCTCCAAAAAAAAAAAAAGAAAAGAAAAAAAAGAATATGGTAACCAATCTATATTCTTTTTAGGTGATCTTTGAAAAGCAAAAGCAAATCTATCTGCAAACACATCTAGGTGTGGGGCAAGAGTGTGTGAAAATGGGACATTAAATAAGATTGATTGATGGAAAAAGTGATGTAGAATGTAGGCAAAATCCCTTCCACAATTTTGATGAAAGTTATTTTAATTTGTCTCATCACTCAGCTTAATAAGAAATAAAATTGAAAATAATTTACTTTGTCCTGGTATTTACATTTTACTAACTCCATATGTGTAGAGGTGTAAGGGATTTTTAGAAGAGAAACAAGATTAAGACTTTTAAACCTGAATTTGGATAAAAGATGAATCTTCAAAAGTATTGATAATTTTGGAAAATAATTTTTAAGAAGGGCATGACAGCCAGTGATTA
>NW_012098488.1:74940-75634 GCF_000951045.1 Mandrillus leucophaeus
GAGACGGAGTTTTGCTCTTGTTGCCCAGGCTGGAGTGCAGTGGCACGATCTTGGCTCACTGCAACCTCTGCCTCCTGGGTTCAAGCGATTCTACTGCCTCAGCCTCCTGAGTAGCTGGGATTACAGGCATGAGCCACCATGCCCAGCTAATTTTGTATTTTTAGGTGAGGTGGGGTTTCTCCATGTTGGAAATGGCTGGTTTTGAACTCTCGGCCTTAGGTGATCCGCCTGCCTCAACCTCCCAAAGTGCTGGGATTACATGCGTAAGCCCCCATGCCTGACCAGGATACACACTCTTAATTTCATGGTCACCTGTTTTCATGAAGCCATTTTCCAGATATATAAAATCTCTAATTTTCACAAAACCAATATATAGAGTATGTGGCTACTGTCTTTTTTCTTTTTTTGAGACAAGGCTTCCCTCTGTTGCCCAGGCTGGAGTGCAGTGGCATGAACAAGGCTCACTGCAGCCTCGACCTTCCAGACTCAAGGGATCCTCCCACCTCAGCCTCGAGTATCTGGGACCACAGGTGTGTGCCCACAGCCTGGCTCATTTTTAGTTTTTTGTAGAGACGGGGGATCTTGCCATATTGTCTGGTTGGGTCCAGAACTCCTGGGCTCAAGTAATCTGCTGGCCTCAGCCTTCTAAAGTGCTGGGGTTACAGGCGTGAGCCGCTGTGCCCTGCTTGTCTTC
>NW_012098488.1:77379-81733 GCF_000951045.1 Mandrillus leucophaeus
ACTTTTAAACCTGAATTTGGATAAAAGATGAATCTTCAAAAGTATTGATAATTTTGGAAAATAATTTTTAAGAAGGGCATGACAGCCAGTGATTACCTAGTTAGGCAATTTGTTGCCAGGGATTGTGAAGCTTTACTATAAAGACTGTAGGATGAACAATGAATCCTTGATGCTGAGATTTTATTTGTCTTCTTTTTTAATAGGTGGACATTGCACCACTGATTACCAAAGCAGACACAATTTCTAAACATGATTTACAGACGTTTAAGAGTAAGATAATGAGTGAATTGATTAGCAGTGGCATCCAGATATATCAGCTCCCAGCAGATGAAGAAACTGCTGCTCAAGCGAACTCCTCAATTAATGTAAGTTTCAGGAACAATATCTGACAAAGAGGCTATAAATGAGTGTTTATCCAGAATCTAGTGTGAGAATTTTTACGTTTTCTTTATTTTGAAAAGCTTCTGCTGAGAATTGATTATTTGTAAGCAGATTTATTTAAATTTAATTGAAACACCGTGTTCCTCAAGGATATTGGCCTATAATTTTCTTCTTGGAAGTATATTTCCTTGCTTTGATATCAAGGGGAGGCTGCCTCATAAAATGACTCTGAAGGTGTTACCTCTTGTTTCTATTTTTTCAAAGAATTTGAGGTTGTTTTATATTAAAATTTCTTTGAATGTTTGGTAGAATTTACCCATGAAGTAATCTGGTCCTGGGCTATATTTTGGAGTTTTGAAAAATTACTTCTTTAGTTTCTCTATTTGTTATTGGTCTCTTTAAACTCTCCATTTATTCTCCATTCAGTCTTGGTAGGTTATATGTTTCTAGTCATTTCACCATTTCTTCTAAGTTGTCAAATGGTTGATGTACAATTGTCCATAATAGTCCCATATAATTCTGTTTATTTCTGTAATAAGTTGTAATGTCTTCTCTTTCATTTCTTATTTTATAACATATTCTCTATTTTTGTCCTAGGTCAAGGTAAGGGCTTTGATTTTGGCTTTTTTCCCCCAAATCAACTCTTAGCTTAATTGATTAATGTTTTTGTTTTATTTTTTGAGACAGAGTCTCACTCTGTTGCCCAGGCTGGAGTGCAGTGGCGCAGTCTTGGCTCATTGTAACCTCCATCTCCCAGATTCAAGTGATTCTCCTGCCTCAGTCTCCTGAATAGCTGGGATTACAGGAGCGTGCCACCATGCCTGGCTAATTTTTGTATTTTTAGTTTAGATAGGGTTTCACTATGTTGGGTGGGCTGGTCTTGAACTCCTGAACTCAAGAGATTTCCTGGGATTACAGGCGTGAGCCACTGTGCCTGGCTGATTAAAATTTTTTAAATATTTCATGTATTTATGCTCTAATCTTTGTTTATTCTTTCCTTCTGTTAATTTGTGTGTGTGTGTGTGTGTGTAAGGTTAGGTTGTTTATTTGAGATCTTTTTGGTTTTTTTGAGATGGAGTCTCCCTCTGTCGCCCAGGCTGGAGTGCAGTGACGCAATCTCGGCTCACTGCAACCTCCGCCTGCCAGGTTCAAGCAATTCTCCTCCCTCAGCCTCCCGAGTAGCTGGGACTACAGGCATGCACCACCATACCCTAATTTTTTTTGTATTTTTGGTAGAGACGGTGTTTCCCCATGTTAGCCAGGCTGGTCTTGAACTCCTGACCTCAGGCAATCCACCTGCCTCGGCCTCCCAAAGTGCTGGAATTACAGGCATGAGCCACCATGCACAGGCGAGATCTTTTTTTAACAGATGTAGGTGTTTACTACTATAAACTTCCTTTGTTTTTTATTTTAGATTCAGAGGGTGTAAGTGCATATTTGTCAAATAGATATATTGCATAATGGTGAGATTCGGCTTCTAGTGTAACTATCCTGAGATAGTAAACTTTGTACCCAACAGATCATTTTTTTTTTTTTTTTGAGACATGGTCTCACTCTGTTGTCCCAGCTGGTGTGCAGTGCCGTGATCACATCTCACTACCAGTAGATAATTTTTTGACCATCAGCCTCCTCCCAATCTCTGCCTTTTGGAGTCTCGTTATCTATTGTTTCCATCTTTATGTCCTTGTGTACTCATTGTTTAGCTCCTGCTTATGAGAACATGTGGTAGTTGATTTTCTGTTTCTGAGTGATTTAACTTAGGATTATGGCCCCCAATTCCATCCATGTTACTGCACAGAGCATGATTTCTTTTTTTTATGGCTGCATAGTATTTCATGGTGTAGATGCACTACATTTAAAAAATCCAGTCCACTGTTAATGGACATTTAGGTTAATTCCATGACTTTACTATTATGAGTAGGAATATAATACACATTGAGTGAAAGTGACTTTTTTATGTAACGTTTACTTTCAGGTAGATGCCTAGTATAATCACTGGGTCAAACGGTAGCTCTATTTTTAGTGCTTTGAGAAATCTCTATATTGTTTTTCATAGAGATTGTGCTAATTTATGGTCCCACCAACAGTGAATAAGCATTCATTATTCTTTACATCCACACCAACATCTGTTGTGTTTGCAGTAATAGCCATTCTGACTATGTAAGATGATATCTTATTGTGTGTGTTTGTGTGTGTGTATGTGTGTTTTTGAGACAGAGTCTCACTCTGTCACTCAGACTGGAGTGCAGTGAAATGATTTCGGCTCACTGCAACCTCCGCCTCCTGGATTCAAGCGATTCTCCTGCCTGAGCTCCCCGAGTTGCTGGGATTACAGGCACCCACCACCACGCCCAGCTAATTTTTGTATTTTTAGTAGAGTTGGGGTTTAACCTCATTGGTCAGGCTGGTCTCAAACTCCTGACCTCAGGTGATCCACTTGCCTTGGCCTTCCAAAGTGCTGGTATTACAGGTGTGAGCCACTGCACCCGGCCTTTATTGTGGTTTTAATTTGTATTTCTTGATGATTGGTGATGTTGAGCGATTTTTCATATGTTTGGTGGCCACTTGTATGTCTTCTTTTGAGAAAGGTCTGTTCATATCCTTTGCAGTCTTTTTAATGGGGTTGTTTATTCTTGGTTGTTGTTGTTTGTGTTCTTTGTAGATTCTGCGTATTAGTCCTTTTTCAGATGCAAAGTCTGCAAATATTTTGTTCCTGTTGTGTAGATTGTCTGTTTACTCTGTTGATTATTTCTTTTGCTGTGCTCTTTAGTTTAAGTCCCATTTGTGTATGTTTGGTTTTGTTGCATATGTTTTTCAGGACTAATTTATGAATTATTTGCCTAGGCCAATATCTAGAAGAGTTTTTCCTACATTTTCTTCTGGGATTTTTATAGCATCTGGTGTTTCATTTAAGTCGTTAATGCATCTTGAGTTAAAGTTTGCATATGGTAAGAGATGGGGATTCAGTTTCATTCTTTTGCCTATGGGTAGCCAATTTTCCCAGCACCATTTATTAAATAGAATGCCCTTTCCCTATTGTTTGTTTTTGCCAACTTTGTCAAAGATCACTTGGATGTAGGCATGTGGCTTCATTACTGGTTCTTTATTCTCTTTTCTTTCACAATTTTTTTCTCCCTTTTTTAGCTGTATCCTTCCTAGCAACGGACTCTTTATTCTGTTCTATTAATCAATCAGTCTGTTTTTGTACCAATGCCATACTGGTTTATTTAGTATTGGATTATAGTATAATTTGAAGTCAGACACATGATGCCTCTGGCTTAGTTCTTTTTGCTTAGGATTACTTTGGCTATTTAGATGCATTTTTGGTTCCATATGATGTTTAGGATCGTTTTTTTCTAATCCTGTAAAAAATGTTATTGGTAATTTGATAGGAATTGTGGTGAATCTTTAGGTTGCTTTAGTTAATATGGTCTTGGTAATGTTATTGATTCTTCCAGTAGAAAAATTCCATAAATTTTTGGAATAGTTTCAGTAAGATTGATACCAGCTCTTCATTGTACTTCTGGCAAAATTTGACTGTAAACCCAAAAAGAACCATGTTCTTTTTGTTTGTTTGTTTGTTTGATATTATTTTATTACTGAGTCTATTTCATTACTTGTTATTGGTCTATTTAGGATATCTATTTTTTTTCTGGTTCTGTCTTAAGAGGTTGTATGTTTCCAGGAATTTATCCATTTTCTTTCTTTCTTTCTTTCTTTTTTTTAAGGAATATAAAACTATTATTGACAGCTGTTCACCAGTATTTACAATAAGGTAAACGACATACAGTTGGATAACATTCTCATTACCACAGAGGTGTTTTTCCTGCCTTTTGCTAAACCATTAAAGCAAGTACTGAAAAGATTGAGTCTACATGTAAGGAATGAGTTGGGGTAAAGAAAACACATGTAAGTCTTTTAGTTTACTTTTGTAATTTAAGCTATAAAAGGCTTTTTTTTTTTTTTTTTTTTT
>NW_012098488.1:82908-83859 GCF_000951045.1 Mandrillus leucophaeus
ATTTAAAGATATCTGTACTTAATTCACATTCTGCATTGTTCTGATATCTTTGTGATGATTTTCAGTCTTCTCTTGGATCTCATTGAGCTTCCTTATCCGTATTTTGAATTCATTATCTTTCATTTCAGAATTGTCATTTTGGTTGGTAGGATCCATTGCCAGAGAGCTAGTGCATCCTTTGGTAATGTCAAAACATTCTGCATTTTTTTGTTTTGTTTTGCTTTGTTTTTTAATTCATGATGCCAAAGTTCTTATGATGGTTTCTTCTCATCTGGGAAAGTTGTCACTTCTTATTTTTTATTTACTTTAATTTAGATGGGGCTTTTCCCCCTTGTGGGTGTAACTATAGCATCTATGGGGTAGGGGGCTTTGGCTTTGTTTCTTTAGCCCTGTACCCTTCTGTCAGTAGACTTTTTATTGGTTTGTGCCGTTTAACCTCCATGCCAGTAAGTGGCACTTACGAGTAAGAACCAGCTATGGCAGAAGCGGATGGTGTGTGTTTGATCTTTGTTTACTGTGATTTCATCTCTTTTGTTTCAGGTGATAGGCTGCTTTATGTAATGCCTAGACTCTGAGTTGCCTGTTCAGCCCAGAGGGGAAGACAAAACTGGGCAGAGCTGGACCACAAAGCTTACCCACCAACATCTCAGTGGATGAACATGAAGAGTAGCCTTTATGGGGGTGGCTGGAGCAGCTCCTGTTGAAATGCTCACAGATCTCTTTAGGGAGGGAGGAGCTGTACCAGCTCTGCCTCCTATGTAGGTAGGAACATGATCTGTTTCCCTATCCTACCCCTGTCCCAGAGCTCATGACTCTTAGTTCAGACAGACGATGTCATCTACCTCCAGGTCATAACGTAGCCAAGAGCCATTGAAAATGCCTATCTGATGACTCTTCATAGGAGCAACCTCAGGGTAGGACCTCTTCCCTCAGCCCAATACAGACAGCCCT
>NW_012098488.1:84224-85208 GCF_000951045.1 Mandrillus leucophaeus
CCTCCCGGGTTCAAACAATTCTCTAGAAGAGGCCATTTTTTATTGCAGACTTGAAGAGCTATTATTCACTGCCTCCAAGCTGCTCTGGGTTGAAGCTCTGCAGCATCTCTGGCCCTGTGCGCCTCTGGCTCAAGCCACATCTGAGCAGGGAGGGATAAATTTAACCATTTTGTCTAGGTTTTCTAGTTTGTATGCATAGAGATATTCATATTAGTTTCTGATCTTTTGTTTTCTGTGGTATCAGTTGTAACGTCACTTTTATCACTTCTGATTGTGCTTGTGCTTACTTAAATCTTCTTTTTTCTTGGTTAATCTAGCTAGCGCCATATCAATTTTCTTTCCTTTCTTTTTTTTTTTTTTATTTCTTGAGACAGAGTTTCACTTTGTTGTCTAGGCTGGGGTTCAGTGGCACGATCTTGACTCACTACAACCTCTGCCTCCCAGGTTCAAGCAATTGTTATGCCTCAGTCTCCTGGACCTGGGATTACAGGCATCCGCCCCCATGCCCAGCTGATTTTTTGTATTTTAGTAGAGACAGGGTTTCCCCATCTTGCCCAGGCTGGTCTCGAACTCCTGAGCTCAGGCCATTCACCTGTCTCAGCCTCCCAAAGTGGTAGGATTACAGGCATGAGCCACGGTGCCTGGCCTAGCACCATATCAATTTTCTTATCTTTTCAAAAAACAAAACAGGTTTTTTGAACTAACACAGGTAAAAAATAAAGAAAATTTAAATAAATAAGAGGTCAAGAAATAGGAAATTATGTAAAGCAACCCAACTTATAAGTTGTAGGCATTCCTGAGAGAGAAGAGGAGAAGATAAAAAGATTGGAAACATATTTGAGGGAATAATCAGAAAAACTCTCTTGGCCTTGCTAGAAAGGTACACATTCAGATGCAAGAAGCTCAGAGAACACCTGGAAATACTTTGCAAGATGAACTTCACCAGACTATCTAAAGTCAACTAGAAGGAAAATACTCTGAAAG
>NW_012098488.1:88028-88932 GCF_000951045.1 Mandrillus leucophaeus
TGGGAAGTGGAGGTTGCAGTGAGTTGAGATCACACCACTGTACTCCAGCCTGGGTGACAGAACGAGACTCTTGTCAAAACAGACAAACAAACAAATGTAATTATTTTGAATTTTTTTCAAGTAGCACATGGATCTTCATTATTTTAGGGCCTGTTAATGGCTCTATATTAGCAATTTTTTTCTCTTTTTGTTTTTGTGGGGTCATGTTTGACTTCTTCCTCATGATCTTCATAGTCTTGCATTGTCTTTGCTTATTTAAAGGAGCAATCTTGTCTTCTCATCTTTACATACTTGTTTTATTAGGTAAAGACACTCTCATCTGAGGCTCCCAACTGGTGTAACTACCTTAGGGACCATGGTCATATGAGATGGATTGGGTCCTGGTCTTCTGTGGGTTCTGCAGTCAGTCTGCATGTGGGTGAAGCTCCTGGAAGGACTTTGGGCAAGGAGCTTCAGTGCTTCGGGCATGTGGGGTTGGAGCCAAGTCCACAGAGAAATGTGGATGCTTATAGGTCTGCTGAGTCTGCACTTAATGTACTTGCTACTAAGGTGTGAGCCTGTCTTCTTAAAGGGGCTTTCCTTGGTCTTCAGATGTACTAGAATATCATAATCTGCTATCTGGATTCCAAGGCTCCGGCAATGGCACTTTTGTCCATAGATGCTTGCCAAATTAGCATTTTCTCGGGGGATAAGAACTGGGATCTCCTAGTCTCTTATCCTGCAGGTGTCACTCTCCTTTAATTCTTTAATCTTGGCTTCTCTTAGATCTGTGGACCTAATTATAATGACTATTAGAAATAAAATATTTTTTGGATAAATCCAACATCTGAACAGTCTCACAGCCAGTTTCTGTTGACAACTTTGTTTCTTTTTTTTTTTTTTTGAGACGGAGTCTCGCTCTGTC
>NW_012098488.1:88982-92808 GCF_000951045.1 Mandrillus leucophaeus
GGATCTCCTAGTCTCTTATCCTGCAGGTGTCACTCTCCTTTAATTCTTTAATCTTGGTTTCTCTTAGATCTGTGGACCTAATTATAATGACTATTGGAAATAAAATATTTTTTTAATAAATCCAACATCTGAACAGTCTCACAGCCAGTTTCTGTTCACCACTTTTTTTCTTTTTTTATGGGTATATTTTATTTTATACATTCCATGTAATATTTTGTTACAAATGGGGTATTTTAGATACTGCATTGTAACAACTTGGGATGCGAGTTCTGTCTCCTCCCCTAGAGCTTGTTATTGTTATGTATTTGTTCAGTAACTGGCAGAATTGTTTGAGTAAAGTTTGTTTCTCCTCCTACAATGTTAAGCCTCTGATGTTGCTCCTCGTTAAGGTGCAGTTTTAGGCAGGCCCATAGCCGCACTGAATGAAGTGGTTTTGGTTGCCCTCTCTCTTTTCACATGATCATACCCAGCTGATAAGCTCCACTAATTGCCAGCTGATTGCTCAGTTGTTTGCAACACTGCCCTGTTAAAGATAATGTTCTGTAAATGAATTCTATCAAATTGTGTCTCCTTTTAAGGAATGATTTCTGAGGTCAGTGTTTGACATTTGTTGCAACCCCGGGATGTCTCCTCCCAGCTTTCTTATTGTTTGTTTCTCTCTTGCAAACTAATTGGACTACAATTTAGCCTTTATTGGAGTCTCCTTATAATTTTATTTCACCCCAACCTTCATCCTTCTTTTTTTTTTTTTTTTTTTTTGAGATGAAGTCTCACTCTGTTGCCCAGGCTGGAGTGCAATGGCATGATCTTGGCTCACTGCAACCTCTGCCTCCTGGGTTCAAGCAATTCTCCTGCCTCAGCTTCCTGAGTAGCTGGAATTACAGGCACCTGCCACCATGGCTGGCTAATTTTTGTATTTTTAGTAGAGACAGGGTCTCACCACTTTGGCCAAACTGGTCTCAAACTCCTGACCTCAAATGATCCACCTGCCTTGGCCTCCCAAAGGGCTGAGATTACAAGTGTGAGCCACATGCCTGGCCCCATCCTTCTTTTTAAATGTAAAAGACTAGTTTTTTTTGAGTAGTTTTATGTTTGTAGAAAAATTGAGCAGAAAGAACAGAGACATCTTAAGGCCCTCCCTTAATTTTTTTCTATTATTAACATCCTGCCTTAAGTGTGGTGTATTTGTTACACTTGATGAGGCAATATTGGTAAGTTGTAAACTAAAGTTCGTATCGGACAATTCTTCACTGTGTTGAATATTGTATGGGTTTGAACAGATGTCTAGTGACCTCTATCCCATAGTACAGTAACATTCACCATAGTTTCACTGCCCTAAATATCACCTGTACTTGACGTATTCATTTCTGTCTGCTTCTCTTCCCTTTACCCTTGGCAACTATTGATCTTTTTACTCTTCATAATTTTCCATTTTGGGAATATCATATAGTTGGAGTCATAGTTCGTGTAGAACTTTCGGATTGGCTTCACTCTACTTAGAAATATGTATTTAAGGTTTCTCTGTGTCTTTTTTTGTGGCTTGGTAGCTGATTTCTTGTTATCATTGAATAATATTTCATGTTTAGGTATGCCACAGATTGTTTATCGACTCACCAATTGAAGAACATCTTGGATGCTTTCAAGCTTCAGCAGTTATGAATAAAGTTGCTATAAACATTTGTGTGCAGGCTTTTGTACGGATGCAAGTTTTCAACTTATTTGGATAAATACTGATGAGTGCACTTATGGATCATACGGTAAAAGTACATTTAGTTTTGAAAGAAACTGCCAAACAGTCTTACAATGTGGCTACGCCATTTTGCATTCCCACAGGCAATGAGCGATAGTTCCTGCTGCGCTCTCTTTCCCAGGATTTGGTGTTGTCAGTGCTTTGGATTTTGGAAATTAAAAAAAATTTTTTTTTTGTTTTTGAGATGGAGTCTCATTCTTGTCACCCAGGCTGAAGATTACAGGTGTGCACCACCACAGCTGGCTACTTTTTGTGTGTTTTTAGTAGAGATGGGGTTTCACCATGTTGGTCAGACTGGTCTCAAACTCCTGACCTTGGGTGATCCACCCACCTCAGCCTTCCAAAGTGCTGGGATTACAGGGGTGAGCCACTGTGCCTGACCTAAAAATTTTTTTAGCTTTTATTTTAGATTCAGTGGGTGGAAATATAATAAATGTGTAGTATCATGTATTTTAATTTGCAATTCCTTGAGGATGTATGATGTTGATCATCTTTTTTACATGTTGGTTTGTTGTCTGAATATCTTTTCTGTTGACGTGGCTATTTGGATCTTGTGCCCATTCTTAATTGGGTTGTTCATTTTCTTGTTGTTGAGTTTTAAGAGTTCTTTGTATATTTTGGACATCAGTGCTTCATGAAGTGTGTGTTTTGTAAAGATTTTCTCTCAGTTGGTGGCTTATCTTGTTATCTTTAACAGTGTCTTTTGCTAGCAGAAGTTTTAGTTTTAATGAAGTCCAACTCATCAATTCTTTCCATTCATCGATGATGTTTTTGGTATTTTATAGATGAAGTCATTGCTAAACCCAAAGTCACCTACATTTCCTTTTATGTTATCTGTTGCAAGGGAATGATGACCCTCTGGACTGGTGGTGTAGGCATAAAAGAATTTACCGGGTGGGCTTGGTGGCTCATGCCTGTAATCCCAACACTTTGGGAGGCCAAGATGTGTGGATCACCTGAGGTCGAGAGTTTGAGACTAGCCTGACCAACATGGTAAAACCTTGCCTCTACTAAAAATACAAAATTAGCTGGGCGTGGTGCCACATGCCTGTAATCCCAGCTACTTGGGAGGCTGAGGCAGGAGAATCACTTGAACCTGGGAGGCGGAGGTTGCCGTGAGCCAAGATCACTCCATTGCACTCCAGCCTGGGCAACAAGAGCAAAACTCTGTCTGAAAAAAAAAAAAAAAAAAAGAATTTACCTTGTTGAGGCAGAGGTTGCAGTGAGCCAAGATTGCACCACTGCCCTCTAGCCTGAGTGACAGAGTGAGACTCTCTCAAAAAAAAAAAATAATAATTTACCTTGTTGTAGGTAGGGAAGGTAGACTTATTAAAGAAAGTAGGAAAATACATTGCTAGGGAAGCAATAGGCAGCTTGCAAGAAAGAAGCTGACTGCAAACAAAGGATTGCCTGAGATTTTATAGGCTAGTTCTTAGGCTATATGCTGAAGAGGGCTTTCTGTAGTGCTGATAATGCCAAGGTTGTGATGCAAGATTCTTCTCATTCATTTTGCCAGCCAGGGACCTCTGGCCAGTGACAAACCCACCTGGGCCTTGCTTGGGCATGCTACCTGCCACACAGGAGGCTTTCCATTCACTTGGCCCAGTCTGGCTTGCACAGCGGCTCAGCCTGTGGCTGGACCAGCATGCACCAGCCTGCTGTGTTATAGCTTCTACCTGAGATGGGGGGTTCACGAGCTCTTTTCCCACGTCCAAGAAGAATGAGGATACCCTGACAATTGAAGGACGAGGAAGGCAGAGAAGAATTTTATTGAGTGATGGAATAGCTGTCATTGGAGAGGGGACCTGGGGGCAGTTTCTCTCCTTGTGTGGCTAAGCCCTGGGATTTTATGGGCTCAGAACAGAGGAGTGCATGCTGGTTGGTTTATGAGTATGCAAAAAGTTTAAAACAAAGGCACCACCCAAAGGTGGGCATAACAATGTGAAAAAACAATTAGGAAGTGTAGGTGTATGTAAACCAGGTGAAGGGCGGGGATCAGTCAGAGGAAAGAGCACCAGGCAAGGAGGCGGCTTCTCAGTCCAGTCCATGGATTTGACTTGTAGCTTGGCTTTCAGG
>NW_012098488.1:95263-95923 GCF_000951045.1 Mandrillus leucophaeus
ACAAGTAGGTCTTGAGTGTTAAAAGGGAGCCTCCAACTCTCAAATGCACTTGCCTCAAAACAAATAGATGGGGGTTGGATGCGGAATGCTGTGTTGTCTCTGGTTTTAGAGTCAGGGCAGTAGTAAAGATGACTAAACTCTTTATTTGTATAAATATTTTTTGGTAGTAAATACCTAACATATTAGCTTAAAATGTGAAGGATGATAACTTTTTATTTGTTTATTTATTTTGAGGTGGAGTCTTGCTCTTGTTGCTCAGGCCAGAGTGCAATGGCGTGATCTCAGCTCACTGCAACCTCTGCCTCCTGGATTCAAGCAATTTTCCTGCCTCAGCCTTCTGAGTAGCTGGGATTATACATGCCCATCACCACACCCAACTCATTTCTGTATTTTTAATACAGATGGAGTTTCACCATGTTGGCAAGGCTGGTCTCGATCTCCTGGCCTCAGGTGATCTGCCCACCACGGCCTGTCAAAGCGCTGGGATTACAGGCATGAGCCACCATGCCCAGCTGAAAGATGATAAATTTAGAAAGTATGTAGATTCAGATTTCCATCCTATCTCCTCTACTTAAAAGCCAAGAGATCCTGCACAATTCACTCATCTTCCCTGAGACTGTTAACTTATCTATGCTATGGGATCAATGACACCTCTATTAA
>NW_012098488.1:95973-96948 GCF_000951045.1 Mandrillus leucophaeus
TTTAAACTGTCCTTGGCTTGGAGGTGGGATTTCCCTGGGGACTTGTCCCTATCTGCCTAGGCATTTGTCTGCCTCCTGCCGCTATCAGTGCAGTGAGCTAACTTTCAATTTTTTTTATCAACCGAGGGTCTGCTGGTAGCTAGGCACAGGAAGATTGTGCGTTATTTGTGCAGGTGGGCTGTGTGTTCTGAATTATGAAGAAAGACTTGTAGCTTATCTGCTTCCCTTTTTTTGGTTTCCCCTGCTCCCACCAGCCTGACTCCCCTTCCCTAATTAGGACTCTACATTATCTTCTAGGAATTTTGTCATTTTATGCTTTACGTTTAGGCCTGTGATCTGGTTTGACTTAATTTTGTGAAATATCTAACGTCTGTTTATAGATTCTTATTTTTGCATGTGAATATTCCAGTTCCAGCACCATTTGTTGAAAAGAATATCGTTTCTCCATTGAATTCCCATTGCTTCTTTGCCAAATATCAATTGACTATATTTGTGTAGGCATATTTCTGGGCTCTCTATTCTGTTCCATTGATCTGTTTGTCTATCATTTTGCCCATGCCATGCTGTTTTGATTACTATGGATTTGTAGTAAATCCTGAGGTTGAATAGTATGTCTTCCAACTTTGTTCTTCAATGTTATGTTGGCTATTCTAGTTCTTTTGCCTTTTCATATAAATTTTGGAGTTAGTTTATTATTTATAAAATAATTTGGTGAAATTTTGATTGGGATCATGGTGAATTCATAGGTTAAGTTATGGAAAATTGACATCTTGACAATATTGAGTCTTTCTATCCATGTACATGGAATGTCTCTCCATTTATTTAGATGGTCCCTGAGTTTTTCTTTTGTTTTCTTTCTTTCTTTCTTTTTTTTTTTTTTTTTTTTTTTTTTTTTTTTTTTTTTTTTTTTTTTTTTTTTTTTTTTTTTTTGTATTTTTAATAGAGATGGGGTTTCACCATGTTGGTCAGACTGGT
>NW_012098488.1:96998-97707 GCF_000951045.1 Mandrillus leucophaeus
TTTTTTTTTTTTTTTGTATTTTTAATAGAGATGGGGTTTCACCATGATGGCCAAGCTGGTTTTGAACTCGTGACCTCAGGTGATCCACCTGCTTTGTCCTCCTAAAGTGCTGGAATTACAGGCGTGAGCCACCACGCCCAGCCTGTACCTGGCTTTTTCAATGGAGTTTTAGTTTTTCTCATGTAGAACCACTGTGAAAAACAGTATGGTGGTGGTGTGGTATGGCTGTGTCTCCACCGAATCTCAACTTGAATTATGTCACTCAGAATCTCCACATGTTTTGGGAGGGACCCAGGGGAAGGTAATTGAATTATGGGGACTGGTCTTTCCCATGCTATTCTCGTGATAGTGAATAAGTCTCACAAGATCTGATGCGTTTATCAGGGGTTTCTGCTTTTGCTTCTTCCTAATTTTCTCTTGCTGCTGCTGTGTAAGAAGTACCTTTCACCTCCCACCATGCTTCTAAGGCCTCCCCAGCCAAGTGGAAGTGTAAGTCCAATTAAACCTCTTTCTCTTCTTAGTTGCGGATATATGTTTATCAGCAGTGTGAAAACAGACTAATACAGGTGGTTTCTCCAAAATTGAAAATAAAATTACCGTATGATCTCACAATACTGTTTCTGGGTATATATCTGAAAGAATTGAAAGCAGGGTCTTAGATATTTGTAAAGGCATATAAATTGTGTTATTATTCACAGTAGCTGAGAGC
>NW_012098488.1:101102-117854 GCF_000951045.1 Mandrillus leucophaeus
TGACCTCGTGATCCGCCTGTCTCAGCCTCCCAAAGTGCTGGGATTACAGGCTTGAGCCACCGCGCCCGGCTTTTTTTTTTTTTCTGTGAGGTGTAAGTGCCAAAATCTTTGTAAAGGATCTGAAACACGGAGTCTAAACTGTAACTGTTAATTGCATTTCTTCCATTTCTCTTTTCTTATTATTTACACCTCTTTTTTTATTTCTTATTTTGTTGTGTGTGTGTGTGAGAAACACCTCCTTTATTTTAAGATAACTGAAACACTAAATAGATTTCTGAATTGAAATGCTAAGTACCATGAAATTTTAAAAATTCTTTTTGCCGGGCATGGTGGCTCATGCCTGTAATCCCAGCACGTTGGGAGGCCAAGGTGGGCAGATCACCTGAGGTCAGGAGTTTTAGACCAGCCTAGCTAACATGGTGAAACTTAGGGTCTACTGAATAATCCAAAAATTAGCCAGGCGTGGTGGCAGGTGCCTGTAGTCCCAGCTACTAGGGAGGCTGAGGCAGGAGAACTGCTCAAAACTGGAAGGTGGAGGTTCCAGTGAGCCAAGCTCACACCATTGCACTCCAGCCTGGGTGACAGAGCCAGACTCTGTCTCAAATAAACAAACATGATTTATTGAGGTATATACCGTATTGCTTATTAATACATTTTATATTGTATCCATTAATTATTCTAATAGTTGTAGTTATTTTTAATATTTTTGTCTTTGAACTTTATACCAGAGTTATAAGTTATTTGTATGTTATTTCTTCGACATTCAGGGTAAAGATGGTTCAGGGTAAAGATAGTGTGAGAAAAATGATGTCTACTAAAAATCTTTTTTTTGTGTGTTTCCCACAGCAGGATACCTTGCTTTAGGCTCTGCTCAGTAGACAGTTTCCAACTGTGTGCACAGCCTGAGACTGATGCTGACAGAAACCAATTGGCGCATATTGTTAAGTCTTAAAATGAGATACAGGGTAGATCCCTAATTAAGTTTATTACAATATCATCATCACTGTCATTTTTATAACAGGAGTGAGAGTAATAGAGTGAGCTCTATTGGTGCTAGAGAATTCAATTGATATTCTTATTTTCTAGGTGCTGTTACCCTTTGCTGTGGTGGGGAGTATAGATGAAGTGAAAGTTGCAGAAAGGATGGTCAGAGGCCGTCACTACCCTTGGGGAGTTTTGCAAGGTAAAAATGAAAGAGGGCAGGCTTTGGAATGATTAAGTTAAATATATGTGTGTCATTCATAGTCTCAAAGTAACATTTTAACTTGGGCTAATATTGGTAACTCTGGTAATCTGTAAGTTAACAGTTACTAATGAGGAACATAAACTCTGTTTTATTTAAACTAATGCTTACTTTGACCATGATTCATTCTCATAGAAGTTTGCTGAATGCTCTTTAAGCCAAAATCTACAGAGTCTGGGAAGAACCTCTTTGTTTATCCCAGTGCTCCCAATGCGTCATGTACATATTATCTGTCTCTGTGTCATTCATGACATTGAGGATGCTGGAAAGCACTTTAAACAAAATGGAAGCAAAAATACTAGTGTGTAGACATGTTACATAAACTCATTACTACCTAATGTAGAAACCATTTTAAACTGGTCACTAGAAAAAAGAGTGATAAACTTTTTAAAACAAGAAAGTACAATTTACCTTTGGCTAAAGATTATACCTTTGACATTTATATTATTATTTAGCATCATACTAACTTCGAATAGTGTAGTAAGCAGTAATTTATTGTCTGATTCATATACTTGTGGTACTAATTTTTGGGGAATGGAAAATTTCTACTTGTACTGGTTTCCAAATGATGTTTTTTGTTTGTTTTGTTTGTTTTTTTTGAGACAGAGTTTTGCTCTTGTCACCCAGGCTGGAGTGCAGTGGCACGATTTTGGCCCACTGCAACCTCCACCTCCTGAGTTCAAGTGATTCTCCTGCCTCGGCCTTCCGAGTAGCTGGGATTACATGCGCCTGCCACCACACCTGGCTAATTTTTGTATTTTTAGTAGAGACAGGGTTTCACTGCGTTTGGCTGATCTCAAACTCCTGATCTCAGGTGATCCACCTGTCTCAGCCTTGCAAAGTGCTGGGATTAAGGCATGAGCCACCGTGCCTAGCCCCAAATGATGTTTTAAAAAAATTGACATATTAGAAATTTTAAAATGTGTTAAACATACTTAAAACTTAATGTTTTAGTATTTGTTGTATTATGTTGTATTGCATATTAGTATATGTTATAAAATACATAACTATACTATATGTGGATGTATAAAATGTGGTCACAGTATTAAACACAATAAATCATATATTGTGGTCGATCTTCTGGACATGATAAACACAGGAGAGAGTCATACAAATTATTTTTCATTAATTAATCTTAATTGACAAAATTGTATGTACTTATGTACAACATGTTGTTTTGAAATACATATACATCGTGGAATGGTTGATTTAATTAATGTGTTATCTCAATTATTTTTGTGATGAAAACTTAACATCTATCTTAGCAATTTTCAAGAATATAAAATATTGTTGTTAACATGGTCACTATGTTGTACAATAGATCTCTTTAACTTTTTCTTATCTAACTAAAATTTTGTATCCTTTGACTAACATCTCTCCTACCATACTCTCTACCTAAATCACATAACCACCATTCCACTCTGTTTCTACAAGTTTAACTTTTAAAAATGTGATCTATTAGTGAGATCATTTACTATTTGTCTTTCTGTGCTTGGAGTATTCACTTAGTGTAAAGTCCTCCAGTTCCATCCATGTTGCTGCAAATGATAGGGTTTCCTGATTTTTAAGGCTGAGTAGTATTCCGTTGGACATGTATACCACACTTATTTTCTTCATGCATCTATTCATGGACACTTAGATTGCTTCCATATCTTGGCTTTTGTGAATAATGGTAGCATAGGTATCTCTCTTTGACATACCGACTTCATTTTTGGGAGGTAATATATCCAGTAGTCAGATGGCTGAATCATATGGTAGTTGTTTTATTTTTAATTTTTTGAAGAAACTCCACACTGTTTCTCTATCCTAATTTACTGCTATCCTAATTTACATTGCCACGAACAGTGTACAAGGGTTCTCTTTTTTCCATATCCTCACCAGCACTTGTTTGTCTTACTGATAATAGCCATTTTAGCATGGGTGAAGTACCAGCTTATTGTGTTTTTAATTTTTTTTTTTTTTTGAGGTGGAGTTTTAGCTCTTGTTGTCCAGGCTGGAGTGCAATGGTGTGATCTTGGCTCACTGCAACCCTCACCGCCTGGGTTCAAGCAATTCTCCTTCCTCAGTCTCCCAAGTAGCTGGGATTTTTTTTTTTTTTTTTTAATACTTTTAGTAGAGACAGGGTTTTGGCATGTTGGTCAGGCTAATCTCGAACTCCTGACCTCAGGTGATCCACCTGCCTCAGCCTCCCAAAATGCTGGGATTACAAGCATGAGCCACCACATTGGGCGTGTGTTTTTTAATTTTTATGGAAACATTGTAGGTGTATATATTTATAGGGTGCATAAGATGTTTGATATTCTCATTCAATATGCGGTAATCACAGCAGGGTAAATAGAGTACCCATCAACTCAAGCATTTATCCTTTCTTTGTGTTACAAACAATCCAATTATACTCTTAGTTATTCTAAAATGTACAGTAAATTATTGTTGACTGTAGTCACCCTTTTGTGCTATCAAATACTAGATCTTATTCATTCTATTTATGTATTTGTACCCATCAACCATCCCCACTTCTCTCCCTCCCAATCCTTTCCTAGTTACTGGTGATTAACATTCCACTCTTTATCCCCATGGGTTCAATTGTTTTAATTTTTAGCTCCACAAATGAGTGAGGACATGTCTTCCTGTGTCTTGCTTATTTCACTTAACATAATGTGCTCGGTTCCATCCATGTTGTTGCAAATGACAGGATCTCATTTTTTTTTATGACCAAATAGTACTCCATCATGTAAATGTACCGCATTTACTTTATTCATTCATCTGATGATGGATACTTAGGTTGCTTTCAAATCTTGGCAATGTTTGTTACTTCTCTATGTGAATAGTGCTGTAACAAACAAGGGAGTGGAGCTATCTCTTTGATATACTACTTTCCTTTCTTCTGGGTATACACCTACTAGTGGGATTGCTGGATCATATGGTAGTTCTATTTTTAGTTTTGTTTTTTTTTTTAGGAAACTCCATACTGTTTTCCATAGAAACTCTACTGATTGACATTCCTACCAACAGTGTACAAGGATTCCTTTTTCTCCATATCCTCACCAGCATTTGTTATTGCCTGTCTTTTGGATAAAAGCTTTTTTAACTGGGGTGAGATGATATCTCATTGTAGTTTTTATTTGCCTTTCTCTGGTAATGAGTGATGTTGAAAACCTTTTCATTTGCTTGTTTGGCATTTTAAAAAACCCACAATGAGCAGTTACTTCACACATGTTAAAACGGCTATTATCAATAAGACAAAATGTCTTATTTGGAGAAATGTCTGTTCAGATCTTTTGCTCATCTTAAATTGGGTTATTAAATTTTTTCCTATTGAGTTGTTTGAGCTTCTTAAGTATATTCTGGTTATTAATCTCTTGTCAGATAAATAGTTTGCAAATATTTCCTATTGTGTAGGTTGTCTCTTCACTTTGTTGATTGTTTCCTTTGTTTTGCAGAAGCTTTTTAACTTGAGGTGATCCTATTTGTCTATTTTTGCTCTGATTGCCTGTGCTTGTGGGGTATTAATAAATGTCCCATTGTTTTTTTAGTTGTTTCATAGTTTGAGGTCTTAGATTTAAGTCTTTAATCTATTTTGATTTGATTTTTATATGTGGTGAGAGATAAAAGTCTAGTTTCTTTCTTCTGCATATGGATATCCAGTTTTCCCAACACCATTTATTGAAGAGCTTATCCTTTCCCAATGTATGTGCTTGGCACCTTTGTTGAAAATGAGTTCTCTCTGGCTATATGGACTTATTTCTGGGTTCTGTATTCTGTTCAATTAGTCTATGTGTCTGTTTTTATGCTAGTACCATGCTGTTTCACTTATTATAGCTTTGTAGTATAATTTGAAGTCAGGTAATGCGATTCCCCCTAGTGTTGTCATTTTTGCCCAGAATTGCTTTAAGTATTTTTTTTGGTTCCACATACATCTTAGGATTGTTTTTTCTTTTTCTATGAAGAATGTCATTGGTATTTTGATAGGGATTGCATTTAATCTATAGATTGCTTTGGGTAGTATGGACATTTTAACAATATTATTGATTCTTCCAATCCATGAACATGAACCATATTTCCATTGTTTTGTGTCCTTTTCAATTTCTTGCATCAGAGTTTTACAGTTTACATTGTAGAGATTTTTCATTTCTTTGGTCACGTTTATTTCTAGATATTTTATTTATAGCGATCGTAAATTGAATTAGTTTTTATTTCTTTCTCAGATTGTTTTTTTTTTTTTTTCTGGACGTGTCTTTGCTGGGAGACTTCTTATATCGGTTTTGATCTCATTACTTGTTATTGGTCCATTCAGGTTTAGAATTTCTTCATGATTCAATCTTGATGGGTTGTATGTGTCTAGAGATTCATCCATTTCTTCTACGTTTTTTAATTTATTGGCATATAGTTGCTCATAGTAGCCTTTAATGAGCCTTTGGATTTCTGCGGCATCAGTTTGTAATGCCTCCTTTTTCTTTCTTTCTTTTTTTTTCTTTTTTTTAGAGAAGGGGGTATCACTATGTTGCCCGGGTTGGTCTCAAACTCCTGGCTCAAGCAATCCTCCTGTCTCAGCCTCCCAAAGTGCTGGGATTACAGGTGTGAGCCACTGCACCTGGTCATAATGTCTCCTTTTTCATCTCTGAGTTTATTTGGGTCTGTCCTTTTTTTTCTTAGTCTGGCTAAAGGTTTATAGATTTTGTTTATATTTTCAAAAAATAAACTTTTCATTTCATTGATCTTTGGTTTTTTTTCATTTTAATTTCATATATTTCTGCTCTGATTTTTATTCTTTTCTTATACTAATTTTGGGGTTGGTTTGCTCTTGCTTTTCTAGTTCTTTAAGATGCACTGTTAGATTGTTTATTTGATGTTTTTCTACTTTTTTGATGTAGGAACTTATTTGCTATAAACTTTGTTCTTAGTACTACTTTTGCTGTATCCCATTGGTTTTGGTATGCTATATTTCCATTTTCATTTATTTCAGTAAATTTTAAAATTACCTTCTTTATTTCCTCATCGACCTACTGGTCATTCAGGAACATATTGCTTAATTTCCATGTGTTTGTGTAGTTTCCAGAGTTCCTCTTGTTATTGATCTATACTTTTATTCCATTGTAGTCAGGGATAATACTTGGTGATTTCATATTTTGAGTTGTTTAAGACTTGTTTTGTGGCCTAACATATTCTCTATCCTTGAGAATATGCTACATGCTGAGGAGACGAATGTGCATTTCATACAATGTAGCCATTGTATGAAATGTCCTGTAACTATCTTTTAGGTCCATTTGGTCCATACTGCATATTAAGTCTGATTTTTTTGCTGATTTTCTGTCTGGATGATCTGTCCAATGCCAAAAGTGGAGTGTTGAAGTCTCCAGCTATTATTGTATTGTAATCTTTCTCTTTCTTTAGCTCTAACAATATTTCCTTCATATATCTAAGTGCTCCAATGTTGGGTACATATGTATTTATAGTGGCTATGGTCTCTTGCTTAATTAATCCCTTTATCAACAAAATGAACCTTCCTTGTCTGTTTTTATGGTTTTTGTCTTGAAATGTATTGTCTCTGATATAAGCATAAATTTTTCATGTTCTTTTTTGGTTTCCATTGGCATGGAATTATCTTCCCATCCCTTTATTTTTAGTCTGTTTGTGTCTTTTTGGGTGAAGTGTGTTCTAGTAGGCAACAGACCATTGTTGTTGTTGTTGTTGTTTAATCCATTCAGCCACTCTATGTCTTTTTTTTTTTTTTTTTTTTTGAGACAGAGTCTTGCTGTGTCACCCAGGCTGGAGTGCAGTGGCACAATCTCAGCTCACTGCAACCTCCAGGCCTCCAACCTCCACTTCCCGGGCTTAAGCAATTCTCCTGCCTCAGCCTTCCTAGTAGCTGGGATTACAGGTGCCCACCACCATGCCTGGCTAATCACTCTATATCTCTTGATTGGAGAGTTTGATCCATTTACATTCAATGTTATTATTGATAAGTAAGGACTTATTCTTGTCATTTTGTTATTTGTTTTCTGGTGGGTTTGTGGTCTTCTCTTCCTTTTTACCTACCTTCTTGTCTTCCTTTTAGTCAAGGTGATTTTCTCTGATGGTATGCTTTAATTTCTTGCTTTTTATTTTTTGTGTATCTGTTTTACTTTATTTTTATTTGAGGTTACTATGAGGCTTGTATATAACATTTTATAACCCATTATTTTAAACTAATGACAACTTACCCCTGATTGCATAAATGAACAAGGAAACTAACGAACAAGCAAAAACTAATAAAAACTTTACACTTTAACTTCATCCTTCCACTTTATTAACATTTAAAAAATTTCTATTTATATTTTATACTGTCTATGTCTTGAAAAGTTGTTTTAGTTTTTACTTTTGGTAGGTTTACCTTTTAGTAGTTCTACTCCAGATATGAGTGCTTTACCCACCACAATAAGCTTGTCACAACATTCCACATGTATCTGTATACTTACTATTAGGTTGGTGCTAAAGTAGTTGCAGTTTTTACCATTAAAAGTTATGACATTAAAAGTAATGGCAAAAAAAACAGTTCCTTTTTTTTTTTTTTTTTTTTTTTTTTGAGATTTAGTCTAGTTCTGCCACCCAGGCTGGAGTGCAATGGCATGATCTCAGCTCACTGCAACCTCCGCCTCCCGGGTTCAAGCAATTCTCCTAACTCAGCCTCCCAAGTAGCTGTGATTACAGGTGCCCACCACCATGCCCAGCTAATTTTTGTATTTTTAGTAGATATGGGGTTTCACTGTGTTGACCAGGCTGGTCTTGAACTCCTGACCTTGTGATCCTCCCGCCTCAGCCTTTCAAAGTGCTGGGATTACAATCATGAGCCACTGTGCCTGGCCTACAGTTCCTCTTGAGCCTACCTAATATTACCAATGAGTCTTGTACCTTCAAATGGTTTCTTATTGCCCATCAATGTTTATATGTATATATACACATATAAACATGTATATATATATAAACATCCATATATATGTATATATATATAAGAATTCTCTTTAGTATTTATTTTAGGACAGGTTTGGTGTTAATGAAATCCTTCAACTTTTATTTGTCTGGGAAAGTCTTCATTTCTCCTCATATTTGTAGGATATTTTTGCTGGATAGACCATTCTTGGCTAAAAGGTTTTCTTCTCCAGCATTTTACATATGTCATGCCAGTCTCTCCTGGCCTGTAAGGTTTTCACTGAAAGGTGTGCTGCCAGACACATTGAAGCTCCATCGTATGTTGTTTGTTTGTTTTCTCTTGCTGCTTTCAGGATCCTTTCTTTATCCTTGACCTTTGGGAGTTTGATTATCACATGCCTTGAGGTAGTCTTCTATGGGTTAAATCTGCTTGGTATTCTATAACCTTCTTGTACTTGAACATTGATATCTTTCTCTAGGTTTCTGACGTTCCCTGATATTATCCCTTTGAGTAATCTTTCTATTCCTATCTCTGTCTCTCTTCCTCCTTTTTAAGGCCAGTAACCTTAGATTTGCCCTTTTGAGGCTATTTTTAGATCTCATAGGTACACTTTATTTTTAATTTCATTTTTTTTTCTTCTCTAACTGTATTGTCAAATAGCTTTCTTCAAGTTTGCTAATTGTTTCTTCTGCTTGACCTGTTCTGCTGTTAAGAGACTCTGATGCATTCTTCAGTATGTCAATTAAATTTTTCAGTTTCAGTATTTCTGCTTGATTTTTAAAAATTATTTTAATCTCTTTTGGTAAATTTATCTAATATAATTCTGGATTTCTTCTCTGTGTTATCTTGAATTTCATGGAGCTCTTTTAAAACAGCTATTTTGAGTTCTCTGAAAGGTTACATATCTCTGTCCTGAGATGTGTGATTGGGATTGGTCATTAGTGCCTTATGTGGTTCATTTGGTGAGGTCATGTTTTCTGGGATGGCCTTGATGCTTGTCAATGTTCATCTATGTCTGGGCATTGAAGAGTTAGATATTTATTGTAATCTTTGCAGTCTGGGCTCAATTGTGCCTGTTCTTTTTGAAAAGGTTTTCTAAGTATTCAAAGGGAATTTACTAGGGAGTACCCTAAGCCCAGTAACACTGTGACTCTAGCAGACTCATACTGCTTCAGTGGTCTTGGATAATATCTGGGAGAATTCCTTGGACTATTAGGCAGAATCTCTCAAACTCTTTTCTCACTTTCTCCCAAACTGAAGGAGTCTCTCTGTCTGTACTAGGTTACTTGGAGTGAGGGAGGGGTGACATAGATGCTCCTGTGAACACCACAGCTGCTACTGTGCTGGGTCACATGTGAAGCCAGCAAATTACTAGGTCCTGCCCGAGGCCCATGGCAACTACTGCCTTGCTACTACTGATGTTTAAGGCCCAAGGGCTCTTTAGTCAGCAGATGGTGAGTCCTGCCGGGCTGGGTCCATCTCTTCAGTGCAGCAAGTCCCCTTCTGTCCCAGAGTGAGTCTAGAAATGTCCAGGAAGTAGGGCCTGGAATTGGGGGCTTCAGGAATCAGTTTAGTGGTGTGTTTTCCTGTGGCTGAGCTGCTACTCCAGTTGTAAGACACAGTTCTCTTCTAATCTTCCTTCTCTTTCCCACAAGTGGAAGGAGTTTCTCTTTGAGCTGCATTGCCTGGAGTTGGGGGAGGTGTGATACAAGCACTTCTTGGCCACCAAAACTGATATGTCAC
This sequence comes from Mandrillus leucophaeus, assembly GCF_000951045.1. NCBI lineage: Eukaryota > Metazoa > Chordata > Mammalia > Primates > Cercopithecidae > Mandrillus > Mandrillus leucophaeus. The sequence continues at coordinate 110,996 of NW_012098488.1, forward strand.
TGGGTCATGAGCATTCCCATTCCACTGGCTCTGAGCAAGTTCAGCACCTAGATTTGCCCAAGAACTGCAGACCTTGTGGCCTGACTGCCTTTCAAATTTATTCAGGACCCCAGGGCACTTTAATTAACTAGTGGTGGAGGTAGCTGGAACTTAAGTTCCTGTCAGTCTCCGGCATCGGGGGTTCCTCTTTAGTGGGATCTAGGTTAAATACTCCTTTTGGCCAGGAGTGGTGGCTCACACCTGTAGTCCCAGCACTTTGGGAGGCCAAGGTGGATGGATCACCTAAGGTCAGGAGTTCAAGACCAAACTGACCAATATGGTGAAACCCTGTATCTACTAAAAATACAAAAATTAGCTGGGCATGGTGGTATGCAGCTGTAGTCTCAGCTACTCGGGAGGCTGAGACAGGAGAATCACTTGAATCTGGGAGGTGGAGGTTGCAGTGAGCCGAGATCACGCTGCTGCACTCCAGTCTGGGTGAGAGTGAGACTCCATCTAAAAAAAAAAAAAATTCCTTTTGTGGGCACTAGCAGAATTCTGCCCTGTGTTGTGTTCCACTGTGATAGGGCAGTCACTGAGTTCCAATGCAAAGTCCCATAATCACTTCACTCGCCCTCCCCAAAGCACACAGATTCTCTCTCTGTTCAGTATGGTGCTGCTGGGGGATGAATGTCAGATGGTATAGGCTATGCAAGACTCTCTTTACTGCAATCTTCAGTGCCTCTTTTCTTGATATAATATTAAAACCAGGTACTGAGATTGCTCACCTGATTTTTCATTCTTATGAAGGTGCTTTCTTGCATGGATAATTGTTCAATTTGGTGTTTATGTAGGGGAATGATTGATGAGGGGTTCTGTTCAGCCATCTTGCTCCACCTCACTCCCCATTTTAGCAATTTTGAAATATACAGTAGCCTATTATTAACTGTGGACACAATACAATACAATAGATCACTAAAGCGTATTCCTCCAGTCTAACTACAACTTTGTACCATTTGATCAATATTTTCTGTTTCCCCATCCCTCAGCCTTCTCACGCTCCTCCATTCACCACCTGTCAACTCTCTATTTCTGCGAGATTGACATTTTTAGTTACCACATATAAGTGAGATTATACAGGATTTGTCCTTCTGTGCCTGGTTTATTTCTCTTAGCATAATGTCCTACTATTTCATTCATGTTTTACACATGACAGGATTTCATTCTTTTTAAAAGCTTTATAGTATTTTATTGTGTACCTTGTTGATGGGCACTTAGATTGTTTCCATATCTTGGCTATTGTGAATAATGCTGAAAAATAAAATGCTTAAGAATAAATCTAACCAAGGAAGTAAAATATCTGCACACTAAGAACAGTAAAACTTGGCCAGGCATGGTGGCTCATGCCTGTAATCCCAGCATTTCGGGAGGCTGAGGCGGGTGGATCACTTGAGGCCGGGAGCTTGAGACCAGTCTGGCCCACATGGCAAAACCCCTTCTCTACTAAAAATACAAAAACTTAGCCATGTGTGGTGGCGGGCACCTGTAATCCCAGCTACTCAGGAGACTGAGGAAGGAGAATCACTTGAACCTGGGAGGCATACGTTGCAGTGAGCCAAGATCGCACAACTGCACTCCAGCTTGGGTGACAGAGCGAGACTCCCATCTCAAAAAATAATAATAATAAATAAATAAAAATAAAATAAAATAAAAATTGCTGGATGCTGTGGCTCACACCTGTAATCCCAGCACTTTAGGTGGCTGAGGCAGACAGATCATCTGAAGTCAGGAGTTCAAGACCAGCCTGGCCAACATGGCGAAACCCCTTCTGTACTAAAAAAATAGAAAAATTAGGCCAGACGCAGTGGCTCAAGCCTGTAATCCCAGCACTTTGTGAGGCTGAAGTGGACAGATAACCTGAGGTTGGGAGTTCGAGACCAGCCTGACCAACATGGAGAAACCGCATCTCTACTAAAAATACAAAAGTAGCTGGGCGTGGCGGTGCATGCCTGTAATCCTAGCTACTCGGGAGGCCGAGGCAGGAGAATTGCTTGAACCCAGGAGGTGAAGGTTGCAGTGAGCCGAGATCGCACCATTGCACTCCAGCCTGAGCAACAAGAGCAAAACTCCATCTAAAATAAAAGAAAAATTAGCCAGGCGTGGTGATGCGTGCTTGTAATCCCAGCTACTTGGGAGGTGGAGGCAGGAGAATCACTTGAACCTGGGAGGCGGAGGTTTCAGTGAGCCAAGATCACACCACTGCACTCCAGCCTGGGCAACAGAGCAAGACTACGTCTCCAAAAAAAAAAAAAGAAAGAACTGTCAAACTTGATTTAAAATTGGAGGAGAGTTTGCCTTCCCCTTATGTGTTGCTCCCCACAGCTTCTACCGAGCACCATGGCTCCTAGGAGGGCAGTAGTTGTGTGGCCAAGACCAACTCCTTAGGGAGGTGGAAGCTCGCCTCCTTTGTTAAAGACTTCGACCGTGAAGTGGAAATACGAATCAAGCAAGTTGAGTCAGACAGGCAGAACCTCTTCAAGGAGGTGGATAAACTCTACAACATCCAGATCCTGTGGCTCGCCAAGGCATTGCGCAAAGATGAATGGCTCGACTACTTCTCCCTTGGAGGAAACAAACAGGGCTTGGAAGAGGCAGCAACAGCTGACCTGGATATCACTGAAATAAACAAACTAACCACAGAAGCTATTCAAACGCCCCTGAAATCTGCTAAAACACGAAAGGTGATACAAGTAGATGAAATGATAGTGGAAGAGGAAGAAGAAGAAAATAAACATAAGAATCTTTAAACTGCAAGAGTCAAAAGGTGTCCTCCATCCAAGAAGAGAACTCAGTCTGTACAAGGAAAAGGCAGAAGGGAGAAGTCAAGCTGTGCCATCACTGTTACCCCAGCTTTGGGCCGATTGGACGTGTCCATAGTGAAACTAACTCCAGGCTTGACACCCAGGTTTGACTCGAGGGTCTTCACAATCCCTGGCCTGCACACTCCTGCCACAAGAGAGTGGATTTACAACGTCTCAGGAAATGGCATCCCTCTTGCCCACAGCAAAGAGATCTTTCTCACTGTGCCAGTGGATGGCAAAGGGCGCATGTGATTATTGGCCAGTGACTTGCAGAGGCTTAGCATCGCCCAGCTAGAGCCAGAGGCCTTGGGAAACGTTAAGAAGCTCTCCAACCATCTTGCCCAAATCTGCAGCAGCATACAGACCATAAATGAGAAGCCAAAGTTGACAGGGTGGACTTTTTTTTTTTTTCCCCCTTGGGACGGAGTTTCACTCTTGTCACCCAGGCTGGAGTGCAGTGGTGTGATCTTGGCTCACTGCAACCTCTGCCTCCTGAGTTCAAGCGATTCTTCTGCCTCAGCCTTCTGAGTAACTGAGATTACAGGCACCCACCACCGTGCCCGGCTAAGTTTTGTATTTTTAATAGAGACAGGGTTTCACCATGTTGGCCAGGCTGGTCTCGAACTCCTGACCTCGGGTAATCCCCCCACCTTGGCCTCCGAAAATGCTGGGATTACAGGCTTGAGCCACCGTGCCCAGCCAAGACTTCTTCCCTTCAGGCTTGTTGTTTGAGTGTGAAGTTCCAAAGCAAGGAGCCATGTTCCTCTGGGGGAATTCAGGAAGGGGAGACATGCTGTTCCCACACCAGTTAGGTAGGACTGTGCTCTTCAGCCTTCCATCCCAGCTGATCCCAGCCATTTCTTGCAGGGGCCATGCCATGGAAACATCCCATCAGTCTTCAGCTGAATCCTCCCTGCCCTCTGAGCTGCTGCCTTCTGCCCGCTGTACCTCAGCATCCTCTTTGCCCTGCCCTGCCCTGCCTGTAACCACGGTGGTGCACAAGAACCCTGTGTTCTCCCGAAGACTCCCTCCACCACCCCTACCCAGAGAGCCTTTGCATCTGGCATTTCTGTTCTCTATGCTTGAGACTGGGAGGTTTAGGCTCAGAGAAGTGAGCTTTGGGCCGTGAGAGGGCTGGTCCAGAAAGTGGGGGGACTGTACAAATCATCAGATCAGGACAGTTGGCAGCAGTAACCTCAGCAGGGAACATGCACGTCTCCCCTCCAGCACTCATCTCTCCTCCCCCTCCTCCCTTTCTTCCTCCTCCTGCTGTTGGAGGTGCTCAATGGGACTTTGGGATCTTTCACCTGCTGTGCCCAGTAGTTCTTTCGAAGCCCACTTGTGAAACAGTGTTTGGCTTTTTTTGGTTTTCTTTTTTTGAAATGGAGTCTCAATCTGTCACTGAGGCTGGAGTGCAGTGGCATGATCTTGGCTCACTGCAACCTCCATTTCCCAGATTCCAGAAATTCTCCTGCCTCAGCCTCCCAAGTAGCTGGAATTACAGGCACGTGCCACTACACTGGCTAATTTTTGTATTTTTAGTAGAGACGAAGTTTCACCATGTTGGCCAGGCTGGTCTTGAACTCCTGACCTCAAGTGATCCGCCTGTCTCAGCCTCCTGAAGTGCTGGGATTACAGATGTGAATCACTGTATGCAGCTGAAACAGTGTTTTATGTTTATCCTTGTTTAGTGAAGACCAAATACTGGTTTGGAGACAGCTTCTGTGTCTGACTCTTCTACCTCACTAGTGTCAGTGGGCATTTGGATAAGGGAATTGTAGGGCTTCGATTCTAGGGTTTTCATGTGACACAAAATAATTCTCTGTAAGCTGTCTATGGCCCAGTGTTCCCTGCCAAGTCTGTAGGTTTCACTAAGCACTTCTCTTTTATGGGGCTCATGTTGGCAGGGGCGGGTATGATTTGCCTGGTGGCCTCATTCCCTGTGTTTAGCCTGTGCCTGGGGCATGGACTTTGTTAAATGGAGTCAGCAGTGAGGCCCTCATGCTGCAGCCAGCCTCTCTGTCCCAGAGAATCATGTGCTGTGTTCTAAGAATTTGAGAACCAGAGTCCTCACTCACAGGCTTGAAGGCACGTGGTTTTCTCAAGTAGGGCTCTTTGTGGTATTTGTTATTACTTTGCAACAAGACCATTTTAGTAATACAGTCCTGTTCAAGTTGAATTCTTTTAAGTTATTCTCCTTTCCTTGAGATTTTCGTATATATTATATATATACTCTCTCGCTCTCTCTGTATGTGTGTGTGTGTATATATATATATATTTGTATGTATTGTTCTTCTGAGGAATGGTATCTCTAAGCTGATTTGTTCTAATCAGAGCTGGTACCTGCTTTCAATAAATTCTGGTTTTGTGTTTAAAAAAAAATTGAAGAAGACACAAATAAATGGAAAGTTACCCCATGTTCATGGATTAGAAGAAATAATATTGTTAAAATGTCCATACTACCCAAAATGGTCTACAGATTTAATACTATTGCTATCAAAATTCCAAAGTCATTTTTTAACAGAAACAGAAAAAAAATCCTAAAATTATACGGAACTAGAAAAAAAAAAACCCTGCATAGTGAAAACAATCTTGAGCAGAAAACAACAAAGCTGAAAGCATTGTACTCCTTGATTTCAAGATATATTATAAAGTGATTGTAATCCAGACAGCATGGCACTGGCATAAAAGCAGACACAACAATCAATGTAACAGGATAGAATGCCCATAAATAAACTTAAGTAGTTATAGCCAATTGATTTTTGACCAAGGTGCCAAGAACACATACTGGGTACAGTATGATCTTTTCAATAAATAGTATTGGTTAAACTGGATATTCACATGTGGAAGAATAAAACTTTACTCTTATCTCACAGCATGTACAAAAATCAACTCAAAATGGATAAAAGTCTTAATACTTGAAATTTTAAAGCTATTAGAAGAAAACATAGGGGGAAAGCTCCATGACATTGGTCATGACAATTATTTCTTGAATAGAATTCCAAAAGCTGGCCGGGTGCAGTTACTCATGCCTGTTATCCCAGCACTTTGGGTGGCTGAGGCGGGTGGATCACCTGATTTCAGGAGTTTCAGACCAGCCTGACCAACATGGTGAAACCTCGTCTCTACTAAAAATATAAAAATTAGCTGGGTGTGGTGGTGGGTGCCCATAATACCAGCTACTCAGGAGGCTGAGCAGGAGAATGGCTTGAACCCAGGAGGTAGAGATTGCAGTGAGCCGAGATGTTTCCACTGCCCTCCAGTTGGGGCAACAGAGCGAGACTCCACCTCAAAAAACAAACAAACAAACAAAAAACTTCAAAGCACCAGCAACAAAACCAAAAGAAATAACTAATTGCATGAAGATACAACCCAGAAATTGGAAAAAATATTTTCAAATTATACATCTGATAAGGGGCTAATGTTCAAAATATATAATACTTCTGCTATCACTCTAACAACTCAATAGCAAGAAAACAAATAACAAAATAACACAATGAAAAATAGGGGAAGGATCTGAACAGGCATTTCTCAAAAGAAGAAATACAAATGGCCAAAAGAAATATGAAAAAAAATAGCATCTCTAATCATCAGGAAAATGCGAACTGAACACATGATGAAGTATCACCTCATGTCTGTTAGAATGACTGTTATCAGAAAGACAAACCATCACCAGTGCTGGCAAGCATATGGAGAAAAGAATTCTTTTTTAAAAAAAATTGGTATTTTTGGTTCAGGGTACATGTGCAAGTTTGTTGTGTAGGTAAATTGCATGTCATGGGGGTTTGGTGTACAGATGATTTCATCACACAGATAATAAGCATAGTACTGGCCGGATGCAGTGGCTCGAGTCTGTAATCCCAGCACTTTGTCAGGCCAAGGCGGGTGGATCACCTGAGGTCAGGAGTTGAGCCTAGCCTCACCAACATGTCGAAACTCTCTCTCTGCTAAAAAATAACCAAAATTAGCCGGGCATGGTGGTGGGTGCCTGTAATCCCAGCTACTTAAGAGGCTGAGGC
>NW_012098488.1:118654-121178 GCF_000951045.1 Mandrillus leucophaeus
GTCTCGATCTCCTGACCTCGTGATCCACCCGCCTCGGCCTCCCAAAGTGCTGGGATTACAGGCTTGAGCCACCGCACCCGGCCTGTTTTAACTTCTTTAAGAAATTGTCAGGCCAGGCACCTTACAAGTATGTATAATTGTAAGGCCTTTTTGCTAGCAGAATTTACTTTGATAAAATTATTTACACTAGTGATGTTATATTACATATTCTGTTAGTACTCCAAAATACCCAGAGGTGGTTTGTAACATACAACACAATTGTTAATAAAAACCTGTACATATATGTATATAAAATATTATTTCAATCTTTCCTGCTTGTTCTTCAGGTAATAAGTTTAAAGCAAATTTGATAACCTGTAAATAATCTCTGCCTACAGTTGGTATGTATAGTACAACCACACTTTACATGGTTTAAATAATTATAGCTGTTAATCAAATTGTTCTGTTGTGTGTTGTTTTAAACGTTTTTTATTCATGTATTCATTATTTCATGATTTCATTCATTCATGATTGTCAAGGATTGATAATAAGTGTTGTTTATTCATTAATTTTTTTTTACTAGTGGAAAATGAAAATTGCTCTGACTTCGTTATGCTCTGAGATATGCTTCTTTGTACCAATATGGAAAATCTAAAAGAAAAAACCCACACTCCGCACTATGAATGTTATTGGTACCAAAAACTGGAGAAAATGGGCTTTACAGATGTGGGTCCAGACAACCAGCCAGTTAGGTGAGTAAAAATATTGCTAGCACAACCAAATGGATAATGTAGGAGTCCTTACAAACACAAAGTACAATAATTTGGGTATGAGAATAATTATACCTCTCCTGCCTTGAACCATCCTAAAGAAAACAAGCTGAATGTTAGATGTTTTTATCATGTTTTGATGAAGGTTGAGACAGTAGGAACAACATAATGTGAGATCTCATTTTTATGCTGAAATACGAGTATTGAATATGGGTATATGCTGAAATGTGTCTTGAAGAACAGCCCCAGCATTTTGTTCTATTTTTTGTATTTGTATGAAATGTATATATATTATATGAAAGACAGGATAGGCTGGGCATGGTGGCTCATGCCTGTAATCCCAGCACTTTGGGAGGCTGAGACATGCAGATCATCTGAGGTCAGGAGTTTGAGAGCAGCCTGGCCAACATAGTAAAACCCCGTCTCTACTAAAAATACAAAAATTAGCTGGGTGTGGTGGCGCACACCTGTATCCCAGCTACTTGGAAGGCTGAGGCAGGAGAATTGCTTGAACCCGGGAAGCAGAGGTTGCAGTGGACTGAGATCGCCTCACTGCACTACTCCAGCCTGGCCAACTGAGCAAGACTCCAACTCAAAAAGAAAACCAAAAGGATAAAGAAAAAGATGGAAAAATATTAGCAAAGTTTGACAAAAGGTATTAAGCATAGTTTGATGGAAGAACCAGCTGAAAAGCAGTAGTGCAGTGTCCTGGAAGTTAAAGGAGAGAAGTTGGAGAGCAAGTGTATTTCTCTAACTTGAAAAAGAATAGAACCGGGTGTGGTGGCTCCCACTTGTAATCCCAGTACTTTGGGAGGCGGAGGCAGACGGATCACTTGAAGTCAGGAGTTTAAGATCAGCCTGGCCAACATGGTAAAACCCTGTCCCTACTAAAAATACAAAAAAAACATTAGCTGACGTGGTGACAGGTGCCCATAATCCCAGTTACTTGGGAGGCTGAGGCAGGAGAATTGCTTGAACCTGGGCGGTGGAGCTTGCAGTGAGCTGAGATCGTGCCACTGCACTACAGCCTGGGCAACAAAGTGAGACTCTGTCTCAAAAAAAAAAAGAAAAAAAGACAAATAGGACTTCTGTTGCAAAAACATGGCACTGTAGTGTATATAATCCAGTTATAACATTCATTGTTCTTTGCAGACACCCAAAATTTAACTATCTTAAATGATAATATTTTGGAAGACTCTTTGTTTTATTTTAGACTATTTTTGAACATCGTCTCATACGTTAGAGGTTTCCCTGAATTTTACTGTCAAAAGATGTGAAGAAGTATGATATGCTGGAAAGTGGTGGGGATAAGAATTCACTCATACAAGTGTTGGAAAATTCTACTATTCTTTACATATACTCTGATCTTAAGTTTATGCCTTGGTTTTTACATCTTATGAAACGGCATTTTCCATTTTGTGCAGCTAAACATGAGAGAATGTTGGTAAATTTCCTTATATAGGACCTTACATATAATATATATTTTTTTACATGTTTATACTAGCATTTTTTTTTTGAGATGGAGTTCAAGTGATTCTCCTACCTCATTTTAATATAAAACTAAGAAAACATTTCTCTTTGATTTTCAAGAAATCTCTGAAGCCAAAAGACAAGAGTTCTATGATCAATGTCAGAGGGAAGAAGAAGAGTTGAAACAGAGATTTATGCAGCGAGTCAAGGAGAAAGAAGCAACATTTAAAGAAGCTGAAAAAGAGGTCAGTACTGACATTTGATATAATTTGCATTAATTTTTAAGTGCCCCGATTAATTCGGGG
>NW_012098488.1:123033-136044 GCF_000951045.1 Mandrillus leucophaeus
AGCCACCATGCCTGGCTAATTTTGTATTTTTAGTAGAGACGGGGTTTCTCCATGTTGGTCAGACTGGTCTCAAACTCCCAACCTCAGGTGATCCGCCTGCCTCGGCCTCCCAAAGTGCTGGGATTACAGGTGTGAGCCACTGTGCCCAGCCTAAGATATGTATATTTTTTTATTTTTAATTTCTGTGGGAACATAGTAAGTATACCTATTTATGGGGTATGTTAGATATTTTGATAGAGGCATACAATGTGTAATAATCACATCAGGGTAAATGGGATATCTGTCACTACAAGCATTTGTCCTTTGTGTTACAAGAACTCCAATGATAGTTATTTTAAAAGGTACAATTAATTATTATTGCATATGGTCACCCTGTTGTGCTATCAAGTACTGGGTCTTATTTATTCTTTATATTTTTGTACCTATTAACTGTCCTCACTTTCCCCCACACCTACTGTCCTTCCCAGCCTGTGGTAATCATCATTCCATTCTACATCTCCGTGAGTTCAACTGGTTTTTTTTTTTTTGAGAGGAAGTCTTGCTCTGTCACCCAGGCTGGCATGCGGCTATGGAATCTCAGCTCGCTGCAACCTCTGCCTCCCGGTTCAAGCGATTCTCCTACCTCAGCCTCGCAAGTGGTTGGGATTACAGGCATGCGCCACCATACCCAGCTAATTTTTGTATTTTTAGTACAGATGGAGAATTTCCATGTTGGCCAGGCTGGTCTCAAACTCCTGACCCCAGGTGATCCACCTGCATCAGCCTCCCAAAGTGCTGGGATTACATGCATGAGCTACTGCGCCCAGCTGAGTTCAATTGTTTTAATCTTTAGCGCCCAGAAGCAAGTGAGAACATGTGAAGTTTATCGTTCTGTGCCTGGCTGATTTCACTTAACGTAAGGTCCTCCAGTTCCATCCATGTTGTTGCAAGTGACAGGATCTCATTCTTTTTATGACTGAATGGTAGTCCACTGTGTATATGTGACATTTGTTTTCATCCAGTCATCTGTTGGCGGACAGTTAGGTTGCTTCCAAATTTTGGCTATTATGAGTAGTGCTTCAATATAAAATCTTTCTGTTATTGATTTCTAATATTATACTATCGTGATAAAAATATACATAATATGATTTCAAACTTTTAAAATTTGTTAAGAGTCGTTTTGTGGCCCAATATATGATCTATGTTGGAGAATGTTCCTGTGCCCTTGAGAAGAATGTATTTTTCTATTGTTTGGTGAAATAATCTATCTATGCCTCTTCAGTCTATTGGGTCTATAGTTACTCACATCTACTGTTTCCCTACTTACTTTCTGTTTGGATGGACTCTCTGGTGCTGAAAGTGGGATACAGTAGTCCCCTACTGTTCTTATATTGCTGTAAGTTTCTTCCTTCATTTCTGTTAAAATTTGCTTTATATATTAGGTGCTCCAATGTTGTCATATATTTGACAATTGTTATAACCTCTTTATGAATTGATCTCTATTATTATATAGTGATCTTGTCTCTTATGACAAAATTTGACCAAAAGTCTAATTGTCTGCAATAAGCATACCTGCCCTATCCTCTTTTGCCTATAATTGCATGTAATATCTTTTTTTTTCTTTTTTCTTTTTTTTTTTTTTTTTTTGAGACAGAGTCTCGCTCTGTCATCTAGGCTGGAGTGCAGTGGTGCAATCCCGGCTCATTGCAACCTCCACCTCTTGGACTCAGGAGATTCTCCTGCCTCAGCCTCCTGAGTAGCTGGGACTACAGGTGCCCACCATCATGCGTGGCTAAATTTATTTTATTTTATTTTAATTTTTTGTATTTTTAGTGGAGATGGAATTTCACCGTGTTGGCCTGACTGGTCTTGAACTCTTGGCCTCAAGTGATCTGCTTGCCTCAGCCTCCCAAAGTGCTGGGATTACAAGCATGAGCCACCGCACCTGTCCATCTTTTTCTATTCTTTCACTTTTACTCTAAGTATGTCCTTAAGGCAAAAGTGAGTCTCTTGTAGGCCACATATTATTGAGAATTATTTCTTTATTCATATTCTGCTATTTGATGTCTTTTGATTAGTGGGCTTCATGTATTTACTTTTAATTTTTATAGGTAAGGACCTACTATTGTCATTTTATTAATTGTTTTCTGATTGTTTTGTAGTTGCTTTGTTCCTCTCGTTCTGTCTTCCTTTGTGATTTGTTGGTATTTTTGTAGTGGTATGCTTTGATTTATTTTTTGAGATCGAGTTTTGCTCTTGTCACCTAGACTGGAGTGCAATGGCACAATCTCGGCTCACTGCAACCTGTGCCTCCCTGGTTCAAGCAATGCTCCTGCCTCAGCCTCCCAAATATCTGAGATTATAGACGTGTACTACCACACCCGGCTAATTTTTTAAATTTTTTGCGATGGAGTCTTGCTGTGTTGCCCAGGCTGGAGTGCAGTGGTGAAATCTCAGCTCACTGCAATCTCCAGCTCCTGGATTCAAGCAATTCTCCTGCCTCAGCCTTCCGAGTAGCTGGGATGACAGGTGCCCAACACCACTCCCAGCTAATTTTTATATTTTTAGTAGAGACAGTGTTTCACCATGTTGGCCAAGCTGGTCTCAAACTTCTGACCTCAGGTGATCGACCCGCCCCAGCCTCCCAAAGTGCTGGGATTACAGGCATGAGCCTCCAGTCCTGGCCTCTAATTTTTTCTTTATATCTTGTATATCAATTCTAAAAGTATGGAATTTTGGAATTGTGGCCACCATCATATAAAAATTGCGGGAGGTAATTGTTTCGGAGTGAGTTTCTGCACCAGGCCCCAACAGATCAGGCCAAACCAATGTGAAGTCAAGTTTTTATTTTATTATTATTATTATTTGGTGTTAAACACCTTTAATGTCAGTCATGGCGGCTTCTCAGCACAGTAAAAAATATCGCACATGATCAACATGTTCTGTTCTGGGGAAGGGGGCAAGGGCAGGGGGAATCACCTTCTTAGAAAGTACAACTCAAGTTGGAAGGGCAGGAAGGGGTGGGGGGTGGGCAGAAAACCTTCCGGGTGCCTGTGGCAAAGTGCAGGAGCCCCCACCCCCAAACTAACCTGAGTCCAACCCCTCTGGGGAAAAAAGGGGTACATGAACTCCCCCTACACTGCAGGCGCCTCCCTGTGGCCCAAGGTTCGCACCACACTCCAGCTTGCAGCCCTGGCAGGAGCTGTCTTGGATAGTGAAAAGCTTTGAAGGTCACATACTCCAGGTTATGTACAGGGGCTTGGAGGAGGGAGACTGCCCCTGCGGCGCCCCCAGCTGTCCCCGGCACCTGGAGGGAGCTGCAGGGGTAAGGGGTATCTAAAAGAGGAGCAGGCTTCATTCTGCCCCAAACTGGAAAGGATGAAATGGCTTTACCCGGGAGGAGATAACCATCCTGCCCTCCATTGCTACCCCCACATACTGTCCGTGTTCTCAGGGGCTACTGTGAGTCCTGGATCTTCTCCGGGGTCCCCTACCTGCCTGTGGTAGCTGTGTGAGGGACCCAGGGGTAGGGGGCAGGGCTTGGGGAGTCCCCTTTCAGCCAGGCTGTCCAGGCTGTCTGGGGCAGAAGGAGTGGTGGGCAGAGCCAGAGTCTGAGCCCATTGAGGTGGGGTCAGGACCCCCTCAGGGCTGGGAGTCAGGGCAGAGGCAGCAGTGGTGCCAGTGGGTGGCGGTCCAGGGGGAGAAGCCTCAGCCCCGGGCGCTGCTCCGTGGGAGTGGCCGCTGCACGATCTTCTGGGCACCTCGCCGATCTTCAACTGCAGGTGAAACGGATGCTGGTGACGGGTGCAGGGCCGCCAGGAGCCGCTGCCTGGGTCCCAGGGTCTGGTGCTGAGGCAAGTACCGCCTGAAGCTGCTGGGATAGCGTGGGCAGGATGTTCAGCACACAAACCTTGGAGGGGAAGATGGGTACATAGCAGGCCTGGAGGGCGGCTGTGGCCTGGGGGATGGGACGAAGCCGTGGTCCTGGAAGAGCTGCAGGACCAGGGCCCGGCGCTAGTCCAGGGCACACACAGTGTGGAGGACCGCACCTTCTCCGACTCCGGCTCCCTGAGCCCGTCCTCTGCTTCTCTGCCTGTGCTGGCACAGGGGAAGCTGTCCCCCTCGCACTTGGCACACTTTGCTGTTTTGGGCTCTAGGCTGCAGCTGGAGCGTCTTTTCATCTTGCACTTGGGCGAGGTGGGGTCCTTGGGTGCGGGATCCAGGTCGTGGGGTTTCGTGTGCCCCACCCCACAAAGTTCAGTCAGTTTCTCCTTTGCAGGCGCCATCCCCCGGGTGGCTCAGCCAAGCTGGTGCCTAGGAAAGCCTGTGTTGGGAGGGGCCGTGATGGCTGTGGGGCCTGGTGGCTCCAGGCCACCCACACTTTCAGGTCTCTTGTGCAAGAAGGTGGCAGGATCCATTGGGAGGAACCAGGTTGCCTTGGAAGGTGTCACTGGGTCCCCAACCCCAGGGGGTGGGGGTCCATAGGGGGCCTGCTGTGCTGCCCTGACCAGACTCTTTCCTGAGCCCAGTGAGAAGGAGGTGGTTGCCGAGGTTGAGGAGGAAGCATCCAAGTACATGGAGGAGGAGGACAGGGTGGGACCATAGCCTTGCCAAGGCTGCAGGTGGATTGGGGGGGCCCTGGGGGCTCAGGGTCCAGCAAAGGGGGTGGCAGGGGATAAAGAAGGAGCAGATGACAGGTGCAAACACCTTCCCACCAAAGCCCTTGTTGCCCTCTGGGTCCTCCTTAGAGCTGTCCCCACTCTCACTGTTGGTCACCCGCTCCTTGCACTTGAGATCAATGTCAGTGGTGCTGAAGCCATCATCAGCAATGACATCATCACCCCTTCCTCCTCAGGGCTGACCCCTCGTCACTCGCTGTGTCCTCACTGGCCACATGCTGGGAATGAGAAGCTCAGGTGGGCAGCAGCAGGGCTGCCCACTGGCCACCAAGGCACCTCCCTCACCAGGGGCTGCAGAGGGACCTAGAGCTCCATACTGGGTAGGAGGCTTTGGGCCAGAGTCTGATGCAGCGCCAGACACTACCTGCATTAGTTCCTGTAGTGCCTGATGGTCACTTCCCCGCCGTCCAGGCTGTGTACCCCACTGTGGGAGAAGGCTTGGGGCCCAGCTGAGCCAGGTTCCCTGTGTGCAGCTGTTCTGCCTCACAGAAGCTGCTCCTTGGTATTCCAGCTCAGGAGTGTCTGGGCTGCAACTGACAGGAGCTCAGAGGACACCACACGGCAGTGGCAATGCGCATCTCCAACATGCTCTTCTCCGCGAGCCCTTGTTCACTCCTGCCAGGCCCAAGCTCGTGGAGTTGGCCTCTGAGCTGGACTTCTTTCGGTCCTTGTTGCAAGTGGACCACCTTCACCTGGGAGGTCAGGTCGTGGTACTTCTGCGTCTCATTGGACCCCAGGGTGTTCCACCACTTGCTCAGGTCCGGTTGTCGTGGTTGGGGTGACGCTGGTGGGCCCTGCCAGGGCCTGGTGCCACTTGCTGAAGATCATGACTGCCACTCATGGGCCACTGGATGTGGTCCTTGTCCCATTTGTTGGGGCTGCATCCATCCTTCTCAGAAGATGAGTCCTGTTCCTTGCGCAGGGCACTGAGGGACTGGGTCCAACATCTTCTGGGTGCTAGAGGCAACTGGGTGTCAGGAGACATGATGGACAGGAGGGCATTATTGTCATCATTCTCTGTCTCACCATCCAGCAGGGGGTCCCCCAAGGGGCCCAGGGCTCCTCCCCCATGGTGGGAGGTGGGCCCTTACCAGGTTCAACCACCCCCAAAGTGTGTGGGGGTCTGGACCCTGGGCTTTCTGGGCAGGTGGTTCCAGGAGGCCGCCCAGGGTTAGCACTCCCTGTCCCACCTGGTGGATGCTCATGAGCAACAGCTGCCAACTTGGCAGGTTCTTTTGTCTGATTGGAGGCCACTGAGTGACTGGCAGGTTGCTGGGCCTCGGGCGGCTGCAGGGAGGGATCAGGAAGGGGACGGAATACCAGGGGAACACGGCCACACAGCGAGGTTCCACGTTCCTCCACATGAACATGCCAACGCCACTGCAGGCCTCGCTGGACGCAGGCATCAGGGGTCTGTGGGCCGCATACTTGGTCTGGGCAGGGGGTTCCTGGCAGGGGCTCTCACCTCCTCAGCCCCCTCCTCAGCCAAGGTGGCTTGGGCCCAGAGGATGGGGGCTTGGAGGGGAGCAGAAGACTAGGCCTCAAGTTTTTTTTTGTTTTTTTTTTTGAGATGTAGTTTGACTCTTGTCGCCCAGGCTGGAGTGTAGTGGGGCGATCTCAGTGACCTTCACCACACCTGGCTAATTTTTTGTATTTTTAGTAGAGATGGGGTTTCACCATGTTGGCCAGGCTGGTCTTGACCTCCTGACCTCAGGCAATCCACCCACCTCGGCCTCCCAAAATGCTGGGATTATAGGCATGAGCCACCACGGCCAACTTCATTCTTTCGTTTTTACTTGAAAAACTCCCTTAAGCATTTTTTAAAGGTAGACCTAGTGGTCCTGAATTCCCTCAGCTTTGTTTGTCTAGGGAACATGTTATTTCTTCTTTCTTTCGGAAGGATAGCTTTGTCAGACATAGTATTAGTTGCTGGCAGTTTTTTTCTTTCAGCACTTTGAATGTATTATTCGAATCTGTCCTGAATCGCAAAGCTTCTTCCGAGAAATCTGCTGGTAGTCTAATGAAGATTCTCTTGTCTGTGTCACGCCACCTTTCTCTTGCCTCTTCAACATTTTAAAAAATCTTTAACTTTTGACTATTTGATTATATTGTGACTTGGTGAGTATCTATTTGGTTTGAACCTCTTTAGGAATCTTTAGGCTTCATGGATTTGGTTGTCTAAATCTTTCCCATGATTTAGGCAGTTTTTAGCCATTCTTTCTTTAAATAAGCTTTCTTCTCCTTTCTCTATTTTCCATCTCAAACTCCCATAACCTGGAAATGGTTTGCCTAATGGTGTCTCGTTGGCTTTCTTTTCTCTTTCTTTCTTTTTGTTTTTCTTTTTTTTTTTTGAGACAGAGTCATGCTCTGTTGCCCAGGCTGAAGTGCAATGGCATGGTCTTGGCTCACTGCAACCTCTGCTTCCTGGGTTCAAGCAATTCTCCTGCCTCAGCCTCCCAAGTAGCTGGGACTACAGGTGTGTGCCACCACACCTGGCTAATTTTTGTATTTTTAGTGGAGATGGGGTTTTGCCATGTTGGCCAGGCTGGTCTTGAACTCCTGACCTCGTGATCTGCCTGCCTCGGCCTCCCAAAGCGTTGGGATTACAGATGTGAGCCACCATGCCCAGCCTTCTTTTCTCTTTTTTTTCCTTTGTCCTCTGACTGGATAATTTCAGAAGATCTATATTCAAGTTTACAGATTCTCCTGTTGAAGTTTACTATTGTGTATATTGCCCAGTCTGGTCTTGAACTCCTGAGCTCAAACGATCCTCCCACCTTGGCCTCCCAAAATGCTGAGTTTACAAGCATGAGCCACTGCATCCAGTCAGTCCCAGCACTTTGGGAAGCTGAGGTGGGAGGATCACTTGAGCTCAGGAGTTTGAGATCAGCCCAGGCAACATACTGAGACCTTGTCTCTATATTAAAAAAAAAAAAAAAAAGTCTTTGGGAGGCCAAAGCGGTAGGATCACCTGAGGTCAGGAGTTCGAGACCAGTCTGGCCAACATGGCAAAACCCTATCTCTACTAAAAATACAAAAATTAGCTGGGTGTGGTGGTACATGCCTGTAGTCCCAGCTACTCAGGAGGCTGAGGCAAGAGAATTGGGAGATGGAAGTTGCAGTGAGCCAAGATTGCACCACTGTACTCCAGCCTGGGCAACAGAGTGAGACTCCATCTAATAAAAGGAAAAAAGAAAGAAAAGAAAAATTCCATATCTGAGTGTTTACTCCTGAGTTTTTGAGATTGTTATTAAGATCATGCTCTCCTCTGATGATTTGGGTTTGTTTGATCAGAAAAAAGCATGTTCTTCTGGTTGTTCGGCCACACTGTGGTTTGGTGTCACAACTGCACATTGGTTTCACAGCTGCAGGACAAGTTCGAGCATCTTAAAATGATTCAACAGGAGGAGATAAGGAAGCTCGAAGAAAAGGAAAAACAACTGGAAGGAGAAATCATAGATTTTTATAAACTGAAAGCTGCCTCTGAAGCACTGCAGACTCAGCTGAGTACCGATACAAAGAAAGACAAAATCTAAGAAATAATAGTTTCTCTTACTATTCTATCTGAGAGCCTTATCATTCTACATTCCATCTTCCTGAGGGGCCCAAGGAAGAGTGGAAACTCTCAACAGGTTCACCTTGCCTGCTGCCTAGACAGAGCCGATTTACCAAGACAGGGTAATTGCCATGGAGAATAATTCACACAGAGGTGGCTGTGCTGGAGACCTGAGTTTTATTATTACTCAAATCAGTCTCCCTGAGCATTCAGTTATCAGGGATTTTGTTTGTTTGTTTGTTTGGAGACAGAGTCTTGCTCTGTCACCCAGGCTGGAGTGCAATGGCGCAATCTCGGCTCATTGCAACCTCTGCCTCCCAGGTTCAAGCGATTCTCCTGCCTCAGCCTCCCGAGTAGCTGGGATTACAGGCATGTGCCACCCTGCCTGGCTAATTTTGTGTGTTTAGTAGAGACGGAGTTTCTCCATGTTGGTCAGGCTGGTCTTGAACTCCCGACCTCAGATTATCCTTCCACCTTGGCCTCCCAAAGTGCTGGGATTACAGGCGTAAGCCACTGCACCTGGCCTTAATCAGATTTTTCTAAAAACCAACTGGGAAATCTCCTGGAGTCCCCAAGGTAGATTCAACCCCTGGACCATATCTTGTGATTTTCAGAATGAGAGGCTGGAGGGAGTCTTCAGCCTGTATCTTCAGTGGCAATAGCGCTCTCAGCCACA
This sequence comes from Mandrillus leucophaeus, assembly GCF_000951045.1. Classification (NCBI taxonomy): domain Eukaryota; kingdom Metazoa; phylum Chordata; class Mammalia; order Primates; family Cercopithecidae; genus Mandrillus; species Mandrillus leucophaeus. The sequence continues at coordinate 131,924 of NW_012098488.1, forward strand.
AGAGGGGGATATGTGCTCAAGACCTGTCAGGCCCCGGATGCCCTGGTTCAGCTTCCAGCCTCCTTCCCTGTTGCCTGCCACCCCACACACTGTTTTTGGACAGCAGTGGGCTTATGTCAGCTGTGATTGTGATCACTCACCTCGGCCACCGGCAGAACTTCCTGCATGCTGCTTTTTTCCTTTTTTTTTTTTTTTGAGTTGGAGTCTTGCTCTGTTGCCCAGGCTGGAGTGAAATGGTACGATCTTAACTCATGGCAACCTCCGCCTCCCAAGTTCAAGTGATTCTCTTGCCTCAGCTTCCCAAGTAGCTGGGACTATAGGCACCTACCACCAAGCCCGGCTAATTTTTTGTGTTTTTAGTAGAGACGAGGTTTCACCATGTTGGCCAGGCTGGTCTCGAACTCCTGACCTCAGGTGATCCACCCGCCTTGGCCTCCCAAAGTGCTGGGATTACAAGCATGAGCCACTGCACCCAACCTGAATTTGGCGAACCTTTGGACAGCTCTCCCCTTGTGTTGTAGCCTCAGGCTTCACAGGTCATCTCCCCCAGCTTCACACTCTTCACTGGTTTCCCATCATTGCCCAGGACCCAGTCTGAACTCCTAATAAGGCCTGTCAGGCCCTGATGCCCTGGCCCCACTTCCGGCCTTTTTTCCTGCTGCAGCCACCCCACGTACTGTTACTAGACAGCTCTGGGCTCATGTCAGCTGCGATTGTGATCACTCATCTCTGCCACCAGCATACCCTCCGGTATGCACCTTTCCAGAAGGATCTTCATAGCATTTCTTATTTATTTATTTATTTATTTATTTATTTATTTATTTATTGAGATGGAGTCCCACTATGTGGCCCAGGCTGGAGTGCAGTGGCACGATCTCGGCTCACTGCAACCTCCACCTCCCGGGTTCAAGAGATTCTTCTGCTTCAGCCTCCCAAGTAGCTGGGATTACAGGCACACGCCACCACACCCAGCTACTTTTTATATTTTTAGTAGAGACGGGGTTCCACCATGTTGGCCAGGATGGTTTCAATCTCTTGACCTTGTGCTCCGCCCACCTCAGCCTCCCAAAGTGTTGGGATTACAGGTGTGAGCCACCACGCCCAGCCTTCCCAGTATTTCATAAGCAGCTACCTCTTTCCAGAAGTCTCCCTCCACCCTGTGAGTGTGTGTAATTCTCTGAGCTTCTATTGAGCCCACTGAGCCCCTGTCACACCACTTAGCATGCTCAGATGGAAGCTCCATGAGGGTGAGCACATGTCAGCCTCATGTACACACATGCCCAGCACCTCGATACCGTGCTTTGCACACCACAGGGCTCAGTAAGGATTTTACTAATTATGGCCAGGTACAGTGGCTTGTACTAATCTCAGTAATTTGAGAGGCCAAGGTGGGAGGATCACTTGAAACCAAAAGTTTGAAACCAGCCTGGGCAACATACTGAGACCCCATCTTTTCAAAATATTAAAAACTTAGCCAAGTGTGGTGGTGTGTGCCTGTAGTCCCAGCTACTCAGGAGGCCGAGGTGGGATAGTCGCTTGAACCCAGGAGTTCAAGGGTGCAGTGAGCGATGATTGTGCCACTGCACTCCAGCCAGCCTGGCAGAATAAGATCCTGTCTCTAAAAAAAATTGACTAAATGTGTGAATGAAGGAGTGAATGAGTGTATTCTTCCCTGTTCCCTGAGAAGGGTCTGCAAAAGCTAGTGCACTTCCTTCCATCCCCTTCCTTCCCTGTTCACCGGGTGCCTCTCATTGTCTCCCAAGCCTCTGCAGACACATCCCAAGGAACAATGCTGCTGAAGGACTAGTTCTGTTCCTTGTGATGGTGGAAAGAAATGGGATTTGGGCTGGGCGCAGTGGCTCACACCTGTAATCCCAGCACTTTGGGAGGCCGAGGCAAGAGGATTGTTTGAGGCCAGCCTCGGCAATATAGTAAGACTCCCATCTCTACAAAAAACAAAGATTAGTCAGGTGTGGTGGTACATGCCTGTAATCCCAGCTGCGCAGGAGGCTGAGGCAGGATGATAGCTTGAGCCCAGAAGGTTGAGGCTGCAGTGAGCCATGATCACGCCAGTGCACTACAGCCTGGGTGACAGGTGGATCTTGTCTCTAAAAAATAAAAAGAGGCCAGGCATGGTAATTCCAGCACTTTGGGAGGCCAAGGTGGGTGGATCACCTGAGGTCAGGGGTTCGAGACCAGTCTGGCTAACATGGCGAAACCCCATCTCCCCTAGAAATACAAAAATAAGCTGGGTGTAGTGGGTAGGTGACTTCGCTGTGCTGGTAAAACGTATGGGGATTCCCACGCCATGCAGCACGCCATCCCATTTTCCAGGTGCGGTGGCTCACACCTGTAATCCTGGCACTTTGGGAGGCCAAAGCAGGCAGATCACCTGAGGTCGACAGTTCGAGATCAGCCTGGCTAAATGGTGAAACCCCTAGCTTTGCTTAGAGAAGCTAGAAAGAGGCGCAGTGGCTCAGGCCTGTAATCCCAGCACTTTGGGGGGCCGAGGTGGGCAGATCACAAGGTCAGGAGTTCAAGACCAGCCTGACCAACACGGTGAAACCCTGTCTCTACTAAAAATACAAAAAGTAGTTGTGTGTGGTGGCCCACTCCTGTAATCCCAGCTACTTGGGAGGCTGAGATAGGAGAATCACTTGAACCCAGAAGGTGGAGGTTGCACTGAGTCGAGATTGCGCCACTGCACTCTAGCCTGAGTGACAAAGCAAGACTCCATCTCAGAAAAAAATAAAAAATAAAAATAAATAAAAGAAATGGGATTTGGAGGAAGGCCGACCCAGCCTCAGAACTGGCTCTACCACCAGCTGTGCAGGTACCTTATTTTCTCCATTTGCAAAGTGAGGAAAACAGGACCAAGCTTGCAGGGTTGCTGTGAGACATTGCCTGCCAGCTTGACAGGCAGTAGTCAGTCTTTAGATCAGGGTCTTCCTCCATCTTTCCCAGTGTCCCCGCCTAAGCTCCCTCCCCTATGGAATCTTGGGACACACACACTCCTGTAATCTCAAGTAGCGACCGCTACTTCCTGACCCACCACCGTCCTCCCTAAGGTTACCCTATTCTCTATCCTCCCACAAAGAGTAGTGCCAGGCACAGAACAGATGCTCCAAAGATATGAAAAGAATGAAGGAATGAATGAAGCAGCCATCACAGTATCCCCTGGGGCATGTTCCCCAGTAGCCACCAGCCTCTTTTATTTGTGTGTGAAACAGAGTTACTCTGTCACCCAGGCCAGAATGCAGTGGTGTGATCTCGGTTCACTGCAACCTCCGCTTCTGCCTCCTGGGTTCAAGTGATTCTCCTGCCTCAGCCTCGCAGGTAGCTGGGATTACAGGCACCTACCACCATGCCTGGGTTTTTTTGTTTCGTTTTGTTTTTTGAGACGGAGCCTCACTCCATCACCAGGCTGGGGTGCAGTGGTGCAATCCCAGTTCACTGCAACCTCCAACTCTCAAGTGATTCTCCTGCTCAGCCTCCCGAGTAGCTGGGATTATAGGCACACACCACCACGCCCAGCTAAGTTTTGTATTTTTAGTAGAGATCAGATTTCACCCCCACCTCAGCCTCCCAAAGTGGTGGGATTACAGGTGCGAGCCACTGTACCCAGCCAAAAATCGCTTTCTAAATTTGCCCCTTTCATCTGAAATGTTTTCCTCTTGTGAATGTTTTATGTCATGTGTACCCTTAGGCCCCCCTGACAGCCCTCCTGAGGCCACCTCTGCAGCCTTCATTATATGTGATCGGAGCACCCTAAGAGCTTCATCATCTGTGACGAGCATCTGTCCTCTCTCCAGTCGGAACCATCAGCTGATGAATAAGGGCTGTTTCTTTTCAAATGATTACCACCCCCAATTCATTACATTGCGAAGACTGAGCTCAGAATGGCTTGTCTGATGCTTGATGCGGTTGTGCTTTTTTGGAATGCCATTCATTGAGGATGCAAGTTCTCTCCCATGTGATGCTCTCAGGTGCAAGCTGTGACATGGTTCCACGTGCTGCCTTTTTTGTTTTTTTTTTTTTTTGAGACAGAGTCTCACTCTGTTGCCCAGGCTGGAGTGCAGTGGCGCGATCTCGGCTCACTGCAAGCTCCGCCTCCCGGGTTC
>NW_012098488.1:136094-206779 GCF_000951045.1 Mandrillus leucophaeus
GTGGCGCGATCTCGGCTCACTGCAAGCTCCGCCTCCCGGGTTCACACCATTCTCCTGGCTCAGCCTCCTGAGTAGCTGGGACTACAGGCGCCCACCACCGCGCCCGGCTAATTTTTTGTATTTTTAGTAGAGATGGGGTTTCACTGTGGTCTCGATCTCCTGACCTTGTGATCCACCCGCCTCGGCCTCCCAAAGTGCTGGGATTACAGGCGTGAGCTACCGCGCCCGGCCGGTTCCATGTGCTTCTGTACTTTGTCCTCCCCTGTCATTTTCGTGTCTCCAATAACAGCTTGCCTCCATCTGAGGATTTTTCTCCACTGGTGCCATTCATTGGGAGTCTCTCTACTATGAATTATGAGATGAATGGAAATTTTCCCTCATTCATAATATTCGAAGCTTTCCTCTGCTCTGTGAGTTCTTTGATATTCTACTGGAAATCCTGACCAAGTGTTTTGCCATGTGTATCAGGCCAGTAGAGTTTAGGCTTAGAGTCTGCAATTTCCCCAAAGTGGTACCTTTCTTTTTTTTTTTTTTCAAGAGATGGGGTCTTGCTCTGCATTCCTAGGCTGGAATGCAGTGGCATGATTATAGCTCACTGCAGCCTTGACCTCCTGGGCTCAAGTGATCCTCCCACCTCAGCTTTCTGAGTAGCTGGGACTACAGGCACACACCAGCATACCTGGCTAATTTTTAAATTTTTTATAGAGATACAGTCTCACTGTGTTGCCCCGGCTGGTCTTGAACTCCTGGGCTCTAGCAATCCTCCCATCTCTGCCTCCCAAAGCACTGGGATTACAGGCATGAGCCACCGTGCTCAGCCCAAACTCTATTCTGAGTGCCATGTCATTGCTGGTGGTCAGCGCCCCCTGGAATGCAGCGAGGTGCCCACCCCTGCCACTCTGCGTTCTGCCCATCCTTTAAGCCTGGCCCAAAGCCCACCTGTTCCCTAAAGCCTTCCTGGGATGCTGTGAGCCTGGAGCCCCGCTCTCCCACTTCCCTTCTGTGAGAATTCACGGCCTGTGAAACCCATTTAACACTCATGCCACATTTAGCCCTTCATTATCTTTTGATGACTTTTTCTTCCCAAGCAGACTGAAAGATCTATGAAGAGGGGCCGCCCCTTGTCCTCTGGATGGTCCAGTAATCCTTTGCACCCTGAGACACTCAGGGTGGCTTGGCGGCCTGTGTAGACAGGCAGACTGCTTATAACTGTCACGATGTCATCTAGGCAGACAGGTTTGTGGTGCAGGGTGTTTACCTTCCACTGAAGATGTAGCCTGCCTTCTTCAGGGTGGCTGCCCCTTGAAGGTCACACAGGGAGGAAGGTGATCTTATACTTACTGCCACCCCTTCCTCCCCTCCCAACCTCCAGCCCCAGGCAGGCCAGCCGCACTAGCCAAGGTGGCCGATGCTTGGTCTCTGCAGCCTCAGCTCTGCCTGAGAGGTGTTGCTAGTTGCCCTACATTGCACTAGGCCCTGGGAGCGATTTTGGGGATGGAAAGGCAAGGAACAAGCAAGAAGTCAGTGTTGTTGGCCAGGTGCGGTGGTAGCTCCCACCTGTAATCCCAGCACTTTGGGAGGACAATGGCAGATCACCTGAGGTCAGGAGTTCAAGACCAGCCTGGCCAACATGGTGAAACCCCATCTCCACTAAAAATACAAAAAATAGCCAGGTATGGTGGTGCACACCTGTAATCTGAGCCACTCGGGAGACTGAGGCACTAGAATCGCTTGAACCCAGGAGGTGGAGGTTGCAGTGAGCTGAGAGCATTCTACTGTACTCCAGCCTGGGTAACAGAGAAAGACTGTCTAAAAAAAAAAAAAAATAGAAGTCACCATTGCTGTGGAGCTGTGCATTCACAGTCCTAGTTAAGTATGACCAGCTCAGGGACCACCCTCAATGTGAACCTGGGGCTCCTTGAAGGCAAGGCTATACCTTAGGCTTGTCTGTGTGTCCACAGTGTCCAGCTCAGCATCTGGCTCATAGTACGTATGCATTCAGTATCTGCTGAATGAACGTTGCGCTCTGGTTCCCAGGCAGCCAAGGAGTTCATGGAGGTAACGAGGAGAACATACCTTGAGAATTGTACTGAAATGTCCCACCTGCATCTGCTCCTGCCCCGAGGGAGGACATCGTCCCATTGGTATATGGCTAAGTTCTGGGTCTCAGGGACACAGAACAGAAAAGGCCTCTTTCGCCTTTTGTTGGTGGTGAAATGTCAATCTCCCCTGAAAAAAAGGGAACAAATTTTGTGTACGAGTCCAGAGTTGTTTTTGTTTGTTTGTTTTCGAAATGGAGTCTTGCTCTGTTGCCCAGGCTGGAGTGCAGTGATGTGATCTCAGCTCATTGCAACCTTCGCCTCCTGGGTTCAAGCAATTCTCCTGACTCAGTCTCTCGAGTAAGCTGGGATTGCAGGTGAGTGCCACCATGCCCAGCTAATTTTTGTATTTTTAGTAGAGATGGAGTTTCACCAGGTTGACCAGGCTGGTCTCAAACTCCTTACCTTATGATCCGCCCACCTTGGCCTCCCAAAGTGCTGGGATTACAGGTGTGAGCCACCATGCCCGGCCAAGTCCAGAGTTTTATATAGCCTTGGAACTGTCTTCTAACTTTAAAAGCTATTAGCTGGGCACGGTGGTTCACACCTGTAATCCCAGCACTTTCAGAGGGCGAGGCAGGCGGATCACCTGAGGTCAGGAGTTGGACACCAGCCTGGCCAACATGGTAAAACCCCAACTCTACTAAAAATACATAAATTAGCTGGGCCTAGCAGCATGCGCCTGTTATCCCAGCTACTTGAGAAGCTGCGGCAGAGGAATTGCTTGAACCTGGGAAGTGGAGGTTGCAGTGAGCCAAGATCACACCACTGCACTCCAGCCTGGGTGACAGAGCAAGACTTTGTTTAAAAAAAAAAAAAAAAAAAAAAAAAAAACAAAAAAAAACCTAGTAAGTTCAATATGTTCTTGGCATCTTGATACAGATAGTAAGAACTAGTTCTTCGTGTTGGCACTGCCTGTGAGAACCGCATTTCCTAGAAAGCCAAGTTTTCCACACTGCCGAACTTTGATTTGCTGAACATGTCAGCAGGTCATTGAGCATTCAGGAGAGAAGGAAAAGGAGTTCCCTGGCCAGCTGCCTCTCCATCTGCTTACCAGAGGCCCATGTATTTTACCCAGTTCTCTCCAGGCCACAGGAGACAGCCGTTGCTGGCTTCATTGCTGCAGTCCTGGAATTGTATAACTGGAATGCCATTTACAGTGAGCCTCCAGAATATCCTCAGCCAGGCGTGGTGGCTCACGCCTGTGATCCCAGCACTTTGGGAGGCCAAGGTGGGCAGATTACTTGAGCCCAGTAGTTTGAGACCAGCCTGGGCAACATGGTGAAACCCCATCTCTACTAAAAACACAAAAATTACCCAGGTGTGGTGGTACGCACCTGTAATTCCAGCTACTTGGGAGGCTGAGGCAGGAGAATCAGTTGAACCTGGAAAGCAGAGGTTACATTGTGCCACCGCACTCCAGCCTGAGCAACAGAGTGAGACTCAGTCTCAAAAAAAAAAAACCCTCTCAAATCCCTCCTCTGATGATGATCCCTAGGCCAAATTGGATAAGAAATTACAAAAACAGGTGGAGGTGGCAGAGATTGAAATTAATAACCAGGCAGGGCATAGTGGCTCATACCTGTACTCCTGCACTTAGGGAGGCCACAGCAGGAGGATCACTTGAGTCCGGAGTTCTGGACCGGCCTGGGCAACATAGCAAGTCCCTGTCCCTGCAAACAATAATATTTAAAAATTAACCAGGTATAGTGGAGCATGCCTGTAATCCCAGCTACTCAGGAGGCTGAGGTAGGAGGATTGCTTGAGCCCAGAAGGTCGAGGTGGCAGTGAGCTGTGATACGCTGCACTCCAGCCTGGATTACAGAGCAAGACCCTGAGAGAGAGAGGGAGAGAGGAGGAAGAAAGAGGAGGAAGAAAGACCAGGTAAAGGCTATTGGAGAAGCTGGGGATCCCCATGGGGGTAGCAAAGGCCATTCTAAACAGAATGGGAGGGCCAGGCATGCCTGTAATCCCAGCACTTTGGGAGGCCAAGACAGGCGGATCACTTGAGGTCCAGAGTTCAAGACCAGTCTGGCCAACATGGTGAAACCCCGTCTGTACTAAAAATATGAAAGTTAGCAGGGCATGGTCGTGCAGGCCTGTAATTCTAGTTACTCAGGAGGCTAAGATAGGAGAATTGCTTGAACCCAGGAGGTAGAGGTTGCAGTGAGCCATGATCAAGCCATTACACTCCAGCCTGAGTGACAAGAGTTAGACTCCATTTCAAAATAAATAAATAAAGAGAACAAGAGGCTTCTATGAAATTGCTCAAGAAACTGGATCTAGATGGAGAGCTGTAAAGATACCCCTACCCCATCCCCAGTCCCCACCATGGAGGGCACCAAATCCCTGTTCAAAAGAGCCAAGCCAGTGCCCTGAAGTTCTAGCTGGGTCTCTTACTGGGCCTTTGGCCCTCACTTGCCAAGTGCATAAGCGACTCATAATTGCAGTCACTGTCATGCATCCAGGGCCAGTGGTGCCAATTGTTTCCCATGCAGTATCTCATTTAGTCCTACCAGCAACCCTGTGAAAGAGGTGTGTTTCTATCCTCTTGTTACAAATGAAAAAAGAATAATAAGACTTAAAAAGGCTAAATAACCTATCCAAAGTCGTGCAGCTAGTAAGTAGAAGAGCAGAGGTTCAAATCCAGCTCTGCCCATTACCCATGCTTCTAAAAGTTCTCATTTTTCCATTGAGGATTTTTAAAATTCCATTTGCTGGAAGAACCAGCCCATTTTCTGTCTGTAACAGGGCCATCTTGAAATAGTCCTAGCTCCACAGTTCCTTCTTCAGCCTGTCAAAGCCACAAAAAGTTTCCCAAGGCCAGGCACGGTGATTCATGCCTGTAATCCCAGCACTTTGGGAGGCCAAGGTGGGTGGATCACCTGAGGTTGGGTGTTTGAGACCAGCCTGGCCAACATGGAGAAACCCCATCTCTACTAAAAATATAAAAATTAGCCAGGTGGGGTGGTGCATGCCTGTAATCCCAGTTACTTGGGAGGCTGAGGCAGGAGAATCACTTGAACCCAGGTGGCAGAGGTCACAGTGAGCTGAGATCACGCCATTGCACTCCAGCCTGGGTAACAGATCAAGACTTCAAAAAGAAAAAAAAAATTAGCCAGGCATGGTGACGCACATCTGTGGTCCCAGCTGCTCAGGAGACTGAGGCAGGAGAATCGCTTGAATCTGGGAGGTAGGGGTTATAGTGAACCGAGATCGCACCACTGCACTCCAGCCTGGGTGACAGAATGACATGCAAAAAAAAAAAAAAAAGTTTCCCAATATCCTAAATCCAGTGGGCAAGAAACACTTCCAATCACTATTAAAGCCATGTTCATGAGAGAACTCAAGCTTTCTACCTGCAGCCACTGGAATTTCTGCTGTGGGAATTGGGGGACATTCTTAAGTCATGGAAACCTTAAGGCCACTGGGACTCAAGAATCTGTGATGATGGCTTCAGCTCCGTGAGTCTTGTATTCCAGTTTATTTCTGCTCCAGTATGTCTGAGGCCTCCTCTCCTCGCAGCAGTTATTGGGGCTGAAATGTCCAAAGTGGCTTTTGCAGTCACGTGTCTGGTGCATCATGTTCCTCCATGTGGTCTCTCTCCCTGACAGAGTAGCCATGTCATCTTGTACAGTTGATGGGCTCTGAGCACCCTCTGTGGATACTCTACACCACTGCACCATCACCTGTGCTACCCCCAGCCCCTCCATGGAAACCGCTGCCCAGGCAGCTATGTCGCACCATGTGACCCTGCCTCTCTGCCATCCCCCAAGTCCCCCAATACACAGTTCATTGGACCAGGATCCCATATAGACTGGCCAATGATTTTTGAAGTCATCTGGCTCAAAAATGTAGGGAAAGCCAGCCAGGCCAGTCAGATGGCTCCTTTTGGAAATTGGAGCAGAAAAACCAGGCAGTAGAATCAATAAGCAACAAGATGTCCTGCGGGCAAGTACGGCCTGGTCGGACCAGTGTCCTGGCCAGAATTACACTGGAGAAGAAACTTGGTGATTGAAGCAAAACCAAAATAAGCTATGCCATGGAGAAAATCCCCTCGTGGAGGGAAAATGAGCTTGGTTTTGGCAAGAGGATAAAGGAGGACAGAGCGAGAACCAAGCTGGGACTCCACAAAGGGCCAAGAGAAGCCAGCCCAGGGGGACCTCCTGCCTGTGGGTGTCATTGCAGCCAGTTTGCCACTTGTTCCCTTTGCTGTCCGTTGGCTTAGAAGTGGGCGGGTGACTTAGCTGTGCTGCTAATACATATAGGGATTTACAGCCCATGCAGCTTGCCATCCCATTTGCCGGGCGTGGTGGTTCAGGCCTGTAATCCCAGCACTTTCAGAGGCTGAGGCAAGTGGATCACGAGGTCAAGAGTTCAAGACCAGCCTGGTCAAGATGGTGAAACCCTGTCTCTACTAAAAATACAAAATTTGTGGGCTGGGCATGGTGGCTCACGCCTGTAATCCCAGCACTTTAGGAGGCTGAGGTGGATGGATCACCTAAGGTTGGGAGTTTGAGATCAGCCTCGCAAACAGTGAAACTTGTCTACTAAATATGCAAAATTAGCTGGATGTGGTAGCACATGCCTGTAATCCCAGCTACTTGGGAGGATGAGGCAGGAGAATTGCTTGAACCTGGGAGGCGGAGGTTACAGTGAGCCGGGATCATGCCACTGCACTCCAGCCTGGGCGACAGAGTGAGACTCTGTCTCCAAAAAAAATAAAAATACAAAAATTAGCTGGGCACAGTGGCAGGTGCCTGTAATCCCAGCTACTTGGGAGGCTGTGGCAGGAGAATCACTTGAACCTGGGCGGCAGAGGTTACAGTGAGCCGAGATCATGCCACTATACTCCAGCCTGGGCGATAGAGTGAGACTCCATCTCAACAGCAAAACAAAACAAAACAAAACAAAAACATATGGGGAGATGGCTGGGACCATCTTGAGACCATGAGGCAACAAGACCAAGGGGAGAAGTCCACATACTGAGGATGGCAGAGCCTATGTCCTCCATGACAGTGTTGAGCCACCATACCTATCCTGGAACCCCCACTTCCAGTCTTACTGATCTGCAAGTCACGTGTCTTTATTTTCTAGGCAGACTTCTGCCACCTGCAGCCTAAAGCATCCCTCACCCCTTATCAGAACCCCGTGACTGTTGCTATAACTCCCAATGGAAAATCAACCTAAGTTTAAACATTAGAAATCAAATTATTGCTCATATGGAGGGAATAAGAATCAGGATTGGTCTTAGCCTACAGAGGAATCCCAGCTCTGAGTCCTAACCCTAAGGCCTAGGGGACATAGACAAGGAAAGAAAGAGATATTCACGAAAGTTCCAGACATCTTTTTCTATTTTGAGACTGAGTCTTGCTCTGTTGCCAGACCGGAGTGCAGTGGTGCGATTTTGGCTCACTACAACCTCTGACTCCCTGGTTCAGGCAATCCTTCTGCCTCAGTGTCCCGAGTAGCTGAGATTACAGGCAAGTGCCACCACGCCCAGCTATTTTTTTTTTTTTTTTTTTTTTTTGTATTCTTAGTAGAGACGGGGTTTCACCATGTTGGCCAGGATGGTCTCGATCTCCTGACCTTATGATCCCCCTACCTTGGCCTCCCAAAATGCTGGGATTACAGGCGTGAGCTACCTTGCCCAACCTTAGACATCTTCTAAAACAGGACTCAATGATGAATTGTGGCAATTCAGTGGTGCTTTAATGCCTGAGATTTCAAGCATGAGCAAGGGAACTAACTGGAAAAAGTTGATGGCATCCGGAACTAAACTGGCCTAGTGAGAACTAGGCCTTTCGGTTACTCTCCAGCCATCAACCTTAGTGCCACCTTAGATTCTCAGGAATAAGGTGTCCTCAGTTGCCGTTCTCTGTGTGCATAGCCACCCCGCCCCACCCCTTGTGCAACTTTGTTCATTCCTCATCTCCCCTACCTCTCCTCTTTTTTCCTACATTTTCTTTCTAGTTTCTCTTTTTTTTCTTGGGATGGCGTTTCACTGTCTCCCAGGTTGGAGTGCAGTGGTGCAATCTCAGCTCACTGCAACCTGCGTATCCCAGGTTCAAGCAATTCTCCTGCTTCAGCCTCCCGAGTAGGTGGGATTACAGACATGTGCCACCACACCTGGCTAATTTTTGTATTTTTAGTAGAGATGGGGTTTCACCATGTTGGTCGGGCTGGTCTTGAACTCCTGACCTTGTAATCCACCTGCCTTGGCCTCCCAAAGTGCTGGGATTATAGGCATGAGACACTGCACCTCTTTCTGGCTTCTCTAAGCAAAGCTAGGAGTCAAAAATCTACAAAACCTAACTCACTTCTATTAAGAACTCAGTGGGCCAGCTATGATGGCTCACGCCTATAATCCCAGCACTTTGGGAGGCTGAGGCAGGTAGATCACAAGGTCAGGAGTTCGAGACCAGGCTGGCCAACATACTGAAACCCTGTCTCTACTAAAAATAAAAAAAATTAGCCTGGTGTATTGGCATGTGCCTGTAGTCCCAGCTACTCGGGAGACTGAGGCAGGAGAATTGCTTGAACCTGGGAGGCAGAAGTTGTAGTGAGCCGAGATTGTGCCACTGCACTCCAACCTGGCTACAGAGCGAGAATTCTTTTCAAAAAACAAACAAAAACAGAACTCAATGGGCGAGTTACTGTAGGGAGAGACAAGGATGTATTGGAAGGCTTAGAATGCTGGTTCAAGGCCAAGGAACGAGGTTGGTAGGAGAAAAGCAATCAGTTGATGAAGACTAAAGAAAGCTTTCTTCTGGTCTGACTTTTGCCAAACAACATGTTTGTGTGTGTGTGTGTGTGTGTGTGTGTTGCAACACAAGAAATATGTCTGATTCTTCCCTTACGGATTAAGAAGCTGAACACAAGAGCTCTAGCCCGTCCTCTTTAAATCTCTAGTTTTGAAAATAGGAAACAAAGAGAAACTGGCATCCTCCTAATGTATCTTAGAAATACACATTGTTTCATTTTACTCAGACCTGGAGGAAAAGCACCCCCGCCGCATTTTCCCATCTCCAAATAATCTTCAGCATTTGTAGAGATGCGTCCCTGGAAGTTCATCAGCTGTATGGGGTCCACCCATGAGTGTGTTGTGATGACACTAGGATTTGCAACTGCCAGATTCTGTCACCAAACCCAGCACCTCTCAATGCTGTCCTTCTGCACGCCACATATTGTATGATGTTTTGAAAGGCAAAGCCAGTGCACCATTGAATCTTGCCTATTGCTTCATTCCCTCAACAGAGATGTAAGAAATGAAAGCTTTGATTGGGGTTAAAGAAACAAAAAAGTTTAAACCCCTACTTTAGTGGGATTAATGCTTTAATGTGAATCTTAGTAAACCCTGAATTCCTCCAGCACGTTTCCCTATATGTCACTGAGGATTCTCTGAAATCCAGTCAGGAAAAAAACTGGAAGACCTTTTCCCCTTTTTCATCATCAAGGTTTTTCTCTGAGATGAATTAGTCTGATTAGTGCCTAAAAGTTCTCCCATGATCCGTCGAAGCTCATTCGTTTCTTTGTGTGAATTCTCCAATGATGAGAAAGCTAAGCTTGTCCCCAAGTGAATTTCCACACTCATTGTACTGCTAAGACTTCTCTCCAGTGTGGATGCTCTCACATTCCGTATTCCCCACGCTTCCCCGAGTTTTCCATCTTCATTACATATGACCATTTTAAGTCCCACCCGAATTAGCTGATATCATCTAAGTATGGAACTCTGATTGAAGGTTCTTCCTCACACATTATGCTCACAAGGCCTCTGTCTGCTACAAAATCCCAGATGTCTGATTAGCTCTCGGCACCATCTCAAAGCATTTTTACATCCATTACACACATACGATTTTCTTCCATTGTGAATTCTCTGATGTTGAATGAGCTGTACTTTCCCAAAAGCTCTTGTACATTTCTGCATTGATAGAATCTTTGTTGCATGTGAATTCGCTGATGCTGCATTGGAATGTTGACGATGCCTCCCCCATTTCCACCGATTCTCTCCAAAATAAACATTACAGTGTTCAATAGCATGTGAGCCCCAGGGAAAATTGCCTATATAAATGACAAAGATGTTCTCTGTGATATAAACACTGTAATATTGAATAAATTCTGAATTCTGTTGCACAACTTGGCCATATCATATTTGGAGTTTCTCGCACTTCTAAAACATGTAAATGGAATCATGATTTTTTTCTGTATTCATGGCGCTCGACAGGATGGGGTCCCTAAAATGGTCCTCTACAATGTCCCCACATTTGTAATGGCCCAAGGGGTTCTTCCTGACCCCCACAGAAACAAAATCCACTGAAGACCATGGCATTAAAGAGTTTCATTGATGCGAAGCCAGCTATGCCACATGGGAGATGGAGTTATTACTCAAATCAATCTGGCTAACGGCTTGGAGATTAGGAATTTTTCCAAGATAGTGTTGTGGGCAAGGGGCTGGGGATGGGGCCTGCTGATTGGTTGGGTGCAGGAGATGAAATCATAGGGAATTAAAGCTGTCCTCTTGGGCTGAGTCAGTTCCTGAGTGGGGGGGACAGGACTGGTTGGCAGGGGGGGACATCCAGTTGTCAGAAATGCAAAAATTTGAAAAGCATTTTTTCTTTTTCTTTTGAGACAGAGTTTCACTCTTTTTGCCCAGGCTGGAGTACAATGGTGTGATCTCGGTTCACTGCAACATCTGCCTCCTGGGTTCAAGCGATTCTCTTGCCTCAGCCCTCCCTAGTAGCTGGGATTATAGGTATGCGCCACCATGCCCAGCTAATTTTGTATTTTTAGTAGAGATGGGGTTTCTCCACGTTGGTCAGTCTGGTCTTGAACTCCTGACCTCAGGTGATCCACCCACCTCAGCCTCCCAAAGTGTTGGGATTACGGGTGTGAACCACCATGCCCAGCCCTGAAAAGCATTTTTCCTAAGAACACATATAGATTTGCCCCATTAATCAGATTTTTCTTTTCCTTTTTTTTTTTTTAAATTTTTATTTAGAGACAGAGTCTTGCTCTGTCACCCAGGCTGGAGTGCAATGGCTAGATCTCAGCTCACTGCAAACTCTGCCTACTGGATTGTTCAGGTGATTCTCCTGCCTCAGCCTCCCGAGTAACTGGGATTATAGGCACCTGCCACCATGCCCAGCTAATTTTTGTATTTTTAATAGAGTCAGGGTTTCACCATGTTGTCCAGGCTGGTCTCGACCTCCCGACCTCAGCTGATCCACCTGCCTCGGCCCCCCAAAGTGCTGAGATTACAGGCATGAGCCATCGCGCCTGGCCTACTCTGACTTTTCAAAATGCTTATGGTAAAAACAAGATAGATATGTTGCAGCTAGTATTCATTTAGAGATTTAAAAATGTCTTCAAGAGTGGTTAAGTGTGGTCAGTTGTGTCTTATGGCCAAGCACTTAGATAAATTGAAAAAAGATGAAAGGAAAATCATGTAACATAATCACAAAAGGTTGCGTTCACAATGATATCGGGGATCTCATGAAGGTTCCTTAATATAGATAACATTTTAACAATAGCCATATTTTAAGCAGTCATCTTTTTTCTCTACAATGTATTCCTGGACTGCTTTGTTAAAAAGTCACTTTTTCTTTTAATAATTACTCATATCCTGAAGCAGCATCAAACAAAGTCTAATTCTAATGAATACATCATGAAAGCAAAAACATGGCCAGATGCGGTGGCTCAGGCCTGTAATCCCAACACTGTGGGAGGCCGAGGCAAGTCTGTTGCCCAGGCTGGAGTGCAGTGGCATGATCTTATCTCACTGCAACCTCCACCTTCCAGTTGCAAGTGATTTTCCTGCCTCAGCCTCCCAAGTAGGTGGAATTACAGGCACTCAACACCAAGCCTAGCTAATTTTTGTATTTTTAGTAGAGACAAGGTTTCACTATGTTGGCCAGGGTGGTCTCAAACTCATGACCTCAGGTGATCCACCCACCTCGGCTTCCCAAAGTGCTGGGATTACAGATGTGAGCCACCATGCCTGGCCTCAGTTTCGGTACTTTGTGTGTGTGTGTGAGATGGAGTTTTGCTCTTGTTGCCCAGGCTGGAGTGCAATGGCGCAATCTCAGCTCACTGCAACCTCTGCCTCCCGGGTTGAAGCAATTCTCCCGCCTCAGCCTCCCGAGTGGCTGGGATTACAGGCATATGCCACCATGCCCAGCTAATTTTATATTTTTAGTAGAGACAGGGCTTTGCCATATTGGCCAGGCTGGTCTCAAACTTGTGACCTCAAATGATCCACCCACCTCGGCCTCCCAAAGTGCTGGGATTGTAGGCGTGAGCCACCGTGACTGGCCAGTTTGAGTTCTTTCTATCAATCCACGTTTGTCTACTGACTCTTCCTCACCTTAATATTTTTAATTGAGTCCATCTAGTGAGTTTTACATTTTTGTTGTTATATTTTTGTTTTAAAATTTCCATTTGAGGCTAGGTGTTGTGGCTCAAGCCTGTAATCCCAGCACTCTGGGAGGCCGAGGTGGTCAAACATTTCAACTCAGGAGTTCGCCACCAACCTGGGTGACACGGCAAGACCCTGTCTCTACAAAAAATACAAAACTTGTGCTCGCTTCGGTAGCACATATACTAAAATTGGAAAGATGCAGAGAAGATTAGCATGGCCCCTGCACAAAGATGACACTCAAATTTGTGTTGTGTTCCATATTCTTGGTGGCTCATGCCTGTAATCCCAGCTACTCAGGAGGCTCAGGTAGTAGAATCGCTTGAACCTGGGAGGGGGAGGTTGCAGTGAGCTGAGATCATGCCAGGGCACTCCAGCTGGGGTGACAAGAGCAAAACTCTGTCTCAAAACCATAAAACAAAACAAGGCCGGGTGTAGTGGCTCATGCCTGTAATCCTGGCACTTTGGGAGGCGGAGGCAGGTGGATCACCTGAGGTCAGGGGTTCAAGACCAGGGCAACATGGTGATACCCCCGTCTCTACTACAAATACAAAAATTAAGCCAGGCATGGTGGCTCACGCCTGTATTCCCAGCACTTCGGGAGGCCAAGGGGGGCGGATCATGAGGTTAGGAGATCAAGACCATCCTGGCTAACACGGCGAAACCCTGTCTCTACTAAAAATACAAAAAATTAGCTGGGCATGGTCATGGGTGCCTGTAGTCCCAGCTACTCAGAAGGCTGAGGCAGGAGAATCGCTTGAACCCAGGAGGTGGAGGTTGCAGTGAGCCGAGATCGGGTCACTGCACTCCAGCCTGGGCGACAGAGCAAGATTCTGTCTCAAAAGAAAAAACAAATTAGCCAGGCATGGTGGCGGGCACCTGTAATCCCAGGTACTCTAGAGGCCAAGGCAGTAGAATCGCTTGAACAAGGGAGGCAGAGGTTGCAGTGAGCTGAGATTGTGCCATTGCACTCTAGCCTGGGTGACAGAGCAAGACTCCATCTCAAAAAACAAAACAAAACAAAAAAATAGTAAAAGGATAGTAAGGGAATACTAAGCAACTCTACCCGTGTAAATCCAACAAGTTGGATGAAATAGACCAATTCCTTGAAAACTACAAACTACCAAAAAACACTCAATATGAAACATAATTTTTAAAATCTTGTAGCAATTTTCAAAATTGAATTCATGGTTTTTTATTTTTATTTTACTTTATTGTGAGACTGAATCTCAGTCACCCATACTGGAGTGCAGTGGCATAGTCACGGCTCACCGTGGCCTTGACTTACTGGGGTCAGGTAATCCTCCCACCTCAGCCTCCTGGGTAGTTAGGACAGCCTCCCAAAGTGCAGAGATTACAAGCATGAGGCACTAGGCCCGGCCGAATCCTCTTTTTTTTTTTTTTTTTTTTTTTTGAGATGGTGTCTCAGTCTGTCACCCAGGCTGGAGTGCAATGGCACAATCTTGGCTCACTGCAACCTTTGCCTCCTGGGTTCAAGTGATTATTTTGTCTCAGCCTCCCAAGTAGCTGGGACTACAGGTGCCCACTACCATGCCCGGCTAATTTTTTGTATTTTTAGTAGAGACAGGGTTTTATCATGTTGGCCAGGCCAGTCTCGAACTCCAGACCTCATGTGATCCACCCACCTCAACTTCCCAAAATGTTAGGATTACAGGCATGAGCCACCACGCCTGTCTTTGAATTCATAGTTTTAATATAAGAATTTCTTGTCTTCCTGGTCACATACTACTAATTTGGTACCCAGAGCCCCAAAGATAGTGAGCTGGGACTGGCAAAGATAGTGGGCTGGGACTGGGGCTCTGGGCAGTAAGAAACCACCCCCTCTCGGTCCCACGTCACAGACAGGTGGGCCCCTATCCTTCTCCTGAAGAGTGTCCTCACCCACACTGGACCCTGCTAGCCCATCCGGCTCTGCGAGACTGGGCTAATCAGACCCTAGGAATTCAGGAACCAAGCCAGGGTCTCTGTGTCTATGGGTAGGATGGTCCCAAATGTTACTGCAAGGAAACGAGGAAATATACAAATAGGCAGAAATGAGGAGTGGGAGACCGGGGCCGTGTCTTTTCTTTGTAATGTTTGGGACTTCAGGTGTGGTCCCAGCAAAGAATGGCTTCTTGTATTTGTTTGTTTGTTTGTTTGAGTTGGAGTCTTGCACCACCGCCTGGGCTGGAGTGCAGTGGCACAATCTCTGCTCACTGCAACCTCCACCTCCTGAATTCAAGTGATTATCCCACCTCAGCCTCTTGAGTAGCTGGGAATATAGGTGCCCACCACCACGCCTGGCTAATTTTTTGTATTTTAGTAGAGACACGGTTTCACCATGTTGGCCAGGCTGGTCTCGAACTCCTGACCTCAAGTGATCTGCCCGCCTTGGCCTCCCAAAGTGCTGGGGTTACAGGCATGAGCCACATGTCTGGCCAATGCCTCCATTTCTGAGTGGACAGTCTCACTGCTCAGAGGAGCATCTGGCTGGCCTTCATTTGTTAAAGAGTATGTCAACAGAAGGGGGAAATGGATCCCCAAGACCCACCCATTGGTAGTGGTTGAACTAAGTTTGGATATTCAGACATGGTGGGTCAAGTGCTTGTTAGAACCCCTTGGAAGCAAGAATGGCTGAGTAAATCAGGATTTTGTTGCAAAATGGAGTTGGTCCTGAATTCTCACAGTTAGAGTCACCAGCTGGGGAAGGAAAAATAACCCTTCCAGCAGCCCCCAGGATCAATGACTAAAGTGCAGTGGGCAGGCCTGGGGAGCCAGGAATGATGCAGGTGTACCCAAGCTCTGAAGGCAACCTCTACAAGCCAGTGCCAGTGGGTGGGGGCAGACAGAAATCCTCCCGGAACCTGTTGGGGCTAGAGGGAGTCGCCATGTCCCCAGCATGCTTCCGGGGTGGTGGGGGCATCAGCAGCAGCATCACTGGATGGCCTGTTCTCCCATCCTCTGGTGTTTCACAGACCCACCATGAATGGGACAGATTTAGTGACCACTCAGGGACTTTTCAGAAATCTGGGGGTACCTTTTTCAGGTCTGGAAGCAAGAAATATCCCATGGCTGACAGTCCCCACCAGGGAAAGGAGAGCTGTATGAAGCATCTTCCTCTTTACCCGGGCACAGATCCTGGGGGCTGGAGAAGGAGTGTTGACACCAAGGGACTGGCTTCTCCTGAGATGCCAAACTCGCCACCTTCTGGGAGGATATGTGCATGTTTGGATGTGTGCACATAATGAGTACACATGTTTGAATGTATGCATTGTGTGTATGTGTGTGTGCATTTGTGTGAGTCTGTGTGAGTGCATGAGGGAAGGTGTGGGATATATGAAGCCAGCCTGATGGAGTTTGGTGGCATTCTAGAGGCCCCTGAGAGGAAGGGAAAATGTGCATGTGTGTATGTGTGTGTGTGTCTGGGTGTCTGTGTGTGAGTAGGGTGTGTGTGTCTGTGTGAGTGTAAGGATACATAACTGTGAGTTTGTGTCTTAGTCCGTTGAGACTGCTATAACAGAATGCCACAGACTGGGTGGCTTCTGAACAATAGAAGTTTATTACTCACAGTTCCTGAGGCTGAATGTCCAAGATCAAGACACTGGCAGACTCGTGGGCTGGTGAGGACCCACTTTCTGGTTCATAGACAGCCCCCTTCTTGCAATGTTCTTATGTGGCAGAAGGGGTGAGAGTTTCTTTGGGGCCTTGATTATAAGGGCACTAATCCTATTCATGGGGACTCTTCCCTCATGACCTAGTCACCTACCAAAGGGCCCCTCTCTCAAAACCATCACATTGGAGATTAAGGTTTAAGCATATGCATTTTTGGGGACACATTAACTCTATAGCAGTGTGTGTGTGTGAGCTTGAGTGTAAGTTGTGTGTGTCAGTGTATATATGTGTGAGTACATATAAGTATATGTGTGCAGGTGGCAGTGTGTGTGTGGGTGTGAGTGCGAGTGACTAATGTGAGCCTGTGTATGAAGGGGAATGAGTGTATTGTGAGTGTGAGTGGGTACATGTATGTTTGATGTGTGCATATAATGGGTACATGTATGTTTGAATTCATGCATATAATGGATACATGTATGTTTGAACATGTGCACATAATGGACACATATGTTTGAATGTGTGCATTGCATATATGTGTGTGTGCATTTGTGTGAGTCTGTGTGAGTGCATGAGTGAATGGGATATGTGAATATATGTGTATGTGAGCTTTGAGTGTCTGCATTTGTAAGTATGTTTGTATGTGTGAGCATATGTTTGAACATGTGAGGTGGTGTGCATGATTTGCTATTTACTATTCTTTAGTAAAGAGCTAATTCTCAAGAATAGGAACAATGGAAGGAGAACATATTAGAGGAGAATCACAGGGCAGAAATTCAGAAATGCAGGGTGGATTGAGGGCCCCAGAGAGGAGGAGGGAGAAATAAATGGTAGCCAGGGTGCTGCATGAATAAGCTGTAGAGCTGTTTTAGCAGATGCCAGTAGTGGGAAATTTGGAGAGAGAAAGAGATGTCCGGTGAGGATTTCCGGAAAATTTCCATGAGAGGATTTGCCTAAAGCGTGTGGGCCTCCCTTTTGATGAAGCTGAAATGAAAGATTTACAAAAGTATACATTGCAAGGACTGGCTGAGAACAGTCAGATATATTCAGGTGATGCAAGGGAATAAAGGTCTAGCAGCTGTTGCTCTGGGACGTCCTGCTGTGTAAATTCCAAAGGACACTCAGAGAAGCTCGATATAGATTTGTAAAAAGATAATGTTTTGAAAGTCCATCAGGATATGATAAGTTTCTAAGAAAGAAACCCAAGGGGCGGAATAGCTGTTCCGCTATGATCATTGGCCCAGTACCTCTCCAGGGAGCATGGCGGTGCATGGGAATGCCATTTGATAGGAACCGAAAAGGCACAGCCACATTCATCAAAATATGTTCAGCTGTTTGCATTCACTCTGGCTCAAACATTAGAGGAGATTTCCTAACTGAAAGACCAGAGGCAGGGTGGGTGCCAGCATGGGTTTCATTTGGTAAGTCCAGTGTCATGAGGGTTTCTTCCTATCTCTGCTTTGCTTTCTGCGATGAAAGCTTTATCCCTAGGATGACTCCTCTTCCTGGGTCCACATCATCTGTGTCACCACAACTTCATACCACACCATCTGGGTAAACAGGGAGACACTCTGGCCAGATGTGTATAAGAGACAGTGTGTCACCACAACTTCATACCACACCATCTGGGTAAACAGGGAGACACTCTGGCCCAGGATGTCAAGAATGAGTCCTGAGGTCCACCTGGCTGGACGACCATGGACTGGGAACAGGCTATGCTGAAGGGCTGACGCCAACTGAGCTGCCTACTGAGCCAATCTGTTGTGGGTTGAACTGTGTCACTCTCTCTCCATATTCATTCACTGAAGCCATCGCCCCCAGTGACTGTATTTGGAGACCTCTTTAAAAAGGTGTTTAAGTTAAAACAAGATCATTAACATGGGCACTAACCCAATATAAACTGTTCTAAGAAGAAGAGATTAGGACATAGAAGTACAGAGGGAGGACCATGTGAAGACCCAGCAAGAAGACGGCCGTCTGCAAACCAAGGAGAGAGGCCTCAGGAGGAACCAACTTGCTGAGACCTTGGACTTCCAGCCTCCGGGACTGTAAGACAATATGTTTCTGGGGCTGAGTGGAGAGCCAGTGTGGATCCTGCCTCACATGTCCATGGGCTGGAAGAGGAGGGAGGCAAGAAGGACTGTCTTTTCTTCCTGATCCCTGAGATCTCTGCCTAGAGAACAGGTGCAGCAGTCTCTGGTCTCCTGGTAGTACCAGCCCTTGCCAATCTCACAATCACAGTGGTCACTCACTGGACGTGACAGGAATGGAAAAGGAAAGAGAGTTGGGTGGCCACCCCCACAGGAGTATCTGCTGGGAAGGCAGAAGTTCCTATTTTAGGAACCAAGGTGGGAGCTCGACTTCCTTCTCAGGGGAGTAGCCAGGGGTGGGCTTCCTTTAGGGACCAGCAAGGTTCAGACACCAGCTAGTTTGGATCTGTGGCCTTCGGGTTCTAGAGGACTCAGCCCCAATAGCAACAGGGTTTTGCTGTTGTTGTTGTTGTTGTTTATTTGTTTTTTTGAGGCAGAGTCTTGCTCTGTCACCCAGGCTGGAGTGCAGCAGCATGATCTCAGCTCACTGCAACCTCCATCTCCCGAGTTCAAGTGATTCTCCTGCCTCAGCCTCCCAAGTAGCTGGGATTATAGGTGCCCGCCACCACACTCGACTAAGTTTTAGTAGAGATGGGTTTTTGCCATGTTGGCCAGGCTGGTTCGAACTCCTGACCGCAAGTCTTCCACCTGCCTCGGACTCCCAAGCTGCTGGGATTACAGGTGTGAGCCGCTGCAGGTGGCCTAAGACTGACTTCTTTTCCTCGCTCTGCCCCCACTGAATACCACAGGGGACTCCTGCTCCTGGAATGATCAGAGCCTCCTCGGGGCCAGCTGCCCCTCGGCAGCCACAGATGCTGAGCTGGGGACTCAGAGGACATCAGTGATGGCCAGCTTCTTCCCAAGAAGGCCCTCATGCAGAGTGATGGTGGAGATGCCCCTGAATTTCTGGGCTGTGGGCGGAAGGGTTAGGGTGCAGAATGAATAGGGGGTGGGACCCAGTGTATATGGGGGCAGCCTGGATTTTGAATCCCAAGCTTGGAGGATACAGACCATCTGTTTCCGCAGTCTGACATCTGAAGCCCTGTCCTACACATTCCCAAAGCTCCTCCTTAAGCGTCTCGGTGGGCAGTGGGGACACCGCCCACTCTAGCAACTGAAAACACGAGGTCTTCCATTCCCAGCATGCCTTGCAGCCTGAGCATGTGACCAGAGCTCAGGCAAGGTCTGCTCTTCCAGGGGCATTCTTTCCGGTGATGGTGGTCACGTGGACCGTGTTGTCTCAGGGCAGCCATGCCCTCCCCAAATGCAAGTGTGTGGACTCCCTAGTACTCTGCCCATTAGTTCCCTTCTCCTATCTAATTAACCAGATCCATCTCTGTTGCTTGCAACTCATAAGGTGGCTGATACAAAAGGGAATGCAGCCCACCAAAGTCAGCCTGGGCATGTGGAAAAGGGTCCAGGGAGCAGGGCTCCTGACACCCCAGGACAGGGCAGCCAGGGTGGGATCCTGGGTCAAATGTAAGGGGCCCCTGAAGTGAGAGAGGACAATGAAGGATCCACTGCACAGCCCAATGAAAGCAAAACTGTCAGTCCCCAATGCCATCCTGCCCCAACCGTCCAACAGCCTGTGTGACTTTGGACCACCGCCTCCCCTCTCTGAGCCTGGCTTCTCCTACATGGGCTGGGGGCTGGCAGTGGTAATCTCCAAGGGGCCCCCTCCTCATCTTCGCCTCTCTGTCTCTGCATTTGGGCTGCCATGCTGGCGGCTCTGTGTGCTGTCTGCCTATCAGTCCGAAGCCTCCGGAGTCAGGTCAGGCCTTGGTCCCCCTGGGGAGTGCAGCAAGGTTTATTTTCTCTTTCCAGGCTTTGGCAAAAGGTTATCCCAGGTTGGGGGACAGCTTGGGGGATTCCAGAGGCAGGAGGGAGATGAGCTCCGGACTGCCTAAGGCAAAACCAGGCTGTGTGGGGGCCCAGCCCAGGCTGGAGAAGCAGCTACCACTGGCAGGTATAAATAATGAAACGCTGCAGCTACTTACAGAACCACACTATTCGAAGGGTGCTTGTGGATTATCCTTGACTTCTCCTATGCACCTGAGGAGTGCCTGCCATGGGTGTCCCCACCTCCTGGGGAAGCTGAGAGGCCTGGCTGCCTGCTTCGGGTTTGAGTGAGGACAGCAGCTTGGTTCTTGGTTGAGCAGATTGCATCAGAGGTAGCCAAGCATTCAGGCTTCTGCTGCTCTCCCCCACCCCGCCCCCCCACTGCCCCGTGTTCCCCAGCCAGTCAGGGCTGCCAGGGACCCCTTTGCCCACACTGGTCACTGGGCTAAGAGGGGCTTCTGCCAGAGAGCCATTCATGAAGGTGTGTAACACACAAGGCCCAGTCAGGAAAAGAGAAACCACTGTGGGTATTTCAGAATGAACTTGTTGGTTACCCCGGTAGAGTAGGGAGTTAAGAAACAAAAAGGGTAAAATGAGGCAAGCCAGAGATTAGCAACGCAGGAAGCCACAAGCACCCCTAGGGTTGGTAAGACCCAGGTGGGAAGTGGATTTACTGGAGCCAAGGATCTGGGCCATGGGGTGGGGGCGGAGCCGTGGCAGGGGCTGACCACAGGGAGCTGGGACCACGGAGGGAGGGATTGTGCAGCAGGGGCTGTGGCTGTGGTTGAGGCACCGCCAGAGGCTTTACCCAGAGGGAGAGAGGGCAGGAGAAATTCCCTGGCTTCTCCTTTTACCCTGTCTTGTAGTCTTTTCTTTAAAACTATAGTAAAAGACATATAACAGGAAGTTTATCATCTGCACTATTAGAAATATACATAATATAATAAATATTTATTTATATTGTTTATTTATTTAAGACAGGGTCTCACTCTTTGCCCAAGCTGATGTGCAGTGGTACAATCATAGCTCTCTGAAGCCTCTAATTCCTGAGCTTAAGTAATCCTCCCACCCCAGCCTCCTGAGTAGCTGGGACTACAGGCATGTGCCACCACACCTGACTAATTTTTAAATTATATGTAGAGATGCGGTCTTGCTATGTTGCCCAGGCTGGTCATGAACTGTCCTCAAGTGATCCTCCTGACTTGGCCTCCCAAAATGCTGGGATTATAGACATGAGCCACTGCACCTGGCCCGCACCACTTTTAAGTGTATAGTTCAGCAGTGTTAAACATATTCACATTGTTGTGCAACCATCGCCACCATCCATCCCTAGAAGTTTGTCATCTGGTCACACTGAAACTTTGTCCCCATTAAAAACTCCCCATTCCTCCTCCCCTAGGCCCTGGCAACCACCATTCAACTTTCTGTCTCTATGAGTCTGACTGCTCTAGATACCTCATGTAAATTGAATTATACAGGCTGGGCGCAGTGGCTCTCACCTGTAATCCCAGCACTTTGGGAGGCCAAGGTGGTGGATCACCTGAGGTCGGCAGTTTGAGACCAGCCTGACCAACGTGGCAAAACCTGGTCTCAACTAAAAATACAAAAATTCACTAGGCCTGGTGGCGTGTGCCTGTAATCCCAGCTACTCAGAAGGCTGAGACAGGAGAATTGCTTTAACCCAGGAGGCTGAGGTTGCAGTGAGCCGAGATCATGCTCCTGCACTCCAGCCTGGGCAACAGAGCGAGACTCTGTCTCTAAATAAATAAATAAATAAATTGAATTATACAGTATTTTTTTGTGTGTGACTGACCTATTTCATTTAGCATAATGTCCTCAAGGTTCATCCATATCATAGCATGTGTCAGGATTTCCTTCCTTTCTTCCTTTCTTCCTTCCTTTTTTTGGTCTTAGAGATGAGGTCTTGCTCTGTTGCCCGGTTGCAGTGCAGTGGCACAATCACAGCTCATTGCAGCCTTGAACCCCTGGGCTGTAGGGGTCCTCCTGCCTCAGCCTCCTGAGTAGCTGGGATTACAGGTGAGTGCCACCATGTCCAGCTTCCTTCCTTTTTAAGGCTGAATAATCTTCCATTGTATGAATGAGACCACATTTTGTTCATTCATTCATTCATTCATTCATTCATCAATGGATGCTTGAATGCTTCTACCTTTTGCCTATTGTAAATAACGCCAATACACACATGGTGTACAAATATCTCTTTGACACCCTGCTTGCATTCTTTTGCTTATATACCCGGAAGTGGAACTGCTGAATCATATGGTAATTCTGCTTTAATTTGTTTGCGGAAGCGCCATACTGTCTTCCACAGCAGCGGCACCATTTTGCGCTCCCACTAGCAGTGCACAAGGCTTCCAGTGTTTTGTTTGTTTGCTTGTTTGTTTTGAGTCTCACTCTACCGCCCAGGCTGGAGTGCAGTGGTGCGATCTTGGCTCACTGCAACCCCTGCTTCCCAGGTTCAAGTGATTCTTGTGCCTCAGCCTCCTGAATACCTGGGATTACAGGTGTGCGTCACCTCGCCTGGCTAATTTTTATGTTTTTAGTAGAGACGGGTTTTCCCCATGTTGGCCAGGCTAGTTTTGAACTCCTGCACTCAAGTGATTGCCCCACCTCAGCCTCTGAAAGTGCTGGAATTACAGGTGTGAGCCACCACACCCAGCCATCTTTTCTCTTTTTTGTTTTGTTTTTGAGACAAAGTCTCACTCTCACCCAGGTTGGAATGCAACGGTGTGATCTCGGCTCACCGCAACCTCCGCCTCCGGAGTCCAAGCAATTCTCCCGCCCGCCTCAGCTTCCTGAGTAGCTGGGATTACAGGTGTGTGCCACCATACCTGGCTAATTTTTATATTTTTAATAGGGACGGGGTTTCACCATGTTGGCCAGGCTGGTTTCGAACTCCTGACCTCAAGTGATCCGCCCATGGATGATAATGAGCAACAGAAGCATGGGTGGGTATCACCTTTAGCCCCCACAGACTGCTGTGGAATCCTGTTAATGTCACTGCCCAAATACCCCAGAGCGGCCCTCTTCTCCCCACCCTTTTGCCCTAGAACTCTTTCTTTCGCCTAGATGGGCATAGCAGCTTCCTTCACTCTGAAGCCTCGTTGGATTTCTTTCTTTTCTCTCTCTCTCTTTTTTTTTTTTTTTTTTTTGAGACAGGGTCTTGCTCTGTTGCCCAGGCTGGAGTGCAGTGGTGTGATCACAGCTCACTGCAGCCTCGACCTCTCTGGCTCAAGCAATCTTCATCCTCCTGAGCAGTTGGGACTACAGGTGCACCACCATGCCTGGCTAATTTTAAAAATTTTTTGGTAGATATGGGGTCTCACTGTGTTGTCCAGGCTGGTCTTGAACTCCTGGGCTCAAGTGATACTCACTCCTGTCTTGGCTTCCCAAAGTGCTGGGATTACAGGCGTGAGTCGCTGCACCTGGCCCAGGTGGGGTTTTATAAAGCTCAAACCAACCACCTTCCCTTCTGACTTGAAGACCTCTGTGCCTCCCCATTAACCAAAGACAAATCTCAAACTCCTGAACATGGCACCCAACTTCCCTCTTCCCTACCTCATCTGCCCTCACTCCCACCTCCTACTTTGCTACAGATTGTCTGCAGTCCCCCCACCACCCCACACCCCCAACCTGCGTGCAACTTCAACCTCCGTGACTTACTTGGTGAATTCATTTACCAGGACTATCATAACAAAGTACCACAGGCTGGGTGGCTTCAACAACAGAAATTTATTCTCTCACAGTTCAGGAGACCAAAAGTCCAAGATCGAGGTGTCAGCACAGTTGATTCCTCCTGTGGGCTGGGAGCAGCTATTTTATTTTATTTTATTATTTTATTTTACTCATTTTATTTTATTTTATTTTTTGAGACAGTCTCACTCTGTCACCCACGCTGGAGTGCAGTGGCGCGATCTCAGCTCACTGCAACCTCTGCCTCCCAGGTTTAAGTGATTCTCCTGTCGCAGCTTCCTAAGTAGCTGGAATTACAGGCAGGTGCCACCACACCTGACTCATTTTTGTATTTTTGGTAGAGACCGGGTTTTGCCATGTTGGGCAGGCTGGTCTCGAAGTCCTGACCTCAGGTGATACACCCGCCTTGGCCTCCCAAAGTGCTGGGATTACAGGTGTGAGTCACTGCACCCGGCCTGCTGGGATCATCTATACAAGGCTTCCTATACCAGGTTTCTCTCCTTGGCTTGTACATGGCCATCTTCTCCCCATATCTCTTCACGAAATGATGAAATGTTCTTCTAGCATCCATACCTCTGTATCCAAACTTTCCCTTTCTCTAAGGACACCCATTATGTTGGATTAGGGCTCACCCTTATAACTTCATCTTGACTAATGACATCTGCATCAACCCTATTTCCAAGTAAGGTCACATTCTGGTGTGGGATTTCAACATATGACATTTTGAGGGGACACATTTTGTGGGGAAACCCTTGGCATATGCTGTTTGTGGGGAAACCCTTGGCATATGCTGTTCCCTCCATCTGGCACGCTCTTTCCTTCCTTCCTTCCTTCCTTCCTTCCTTCCTTCCTTCCTTCCTTCCTTCCTTCCTTCCTCTTTCTTTTCTTTCTTTCTTTTCAGACAGTGTCTCACTCTGTCACCTAGATTGGAGTGCAGTGGCACGACCTCAGCTCACTGCTACCTTCACCTGTCAGGTTCAAGCTATTCTCCTGCCTCAGCCTCCCAAGTAGCTGGGATTACAGGTGCCCACCACCATGCCCAGTTAATTTTTGTATTTTTAGTAGAAATGGAATTTCACCATGTTGGCAGGCTGGTCTCGAACTTCTGACCTCAAATGTTCTGCCCACTTCGGCCTCCCAAAGTGCTGGGATTACAGGCTGAGTCACCCTCCCAGCCTATGCTCTTCTTGTCTCTCCTCCCAAGTCCTCTCCCACTGCCCTGATAACTCTTTGTTGTAGGCCTGGAAGAGGCCGAATTCACCTTCTTCAGTGTTTCACTGTTGTCATTGAATGGCTGATGCTGTTGACACTACACTGGCAACCCTTTGAGAGCAGAACCAGACTAAGGACATTGAGTGGTGAGTTAGTTAAAGTAACATTAGCTGCTATAACAGATAAACCTCACAGGCTCTGTGGCCAAACACAGAAGTGTTTTTCTTTCTCGAATTGGAGGTTGGGTGTGGGTGGTTGGTTCGAGCTCCTGAGTCTCTGCCAATGCCACCAGCTCACTCCAAGGTCACCATGGGCATCACTACCTATCTGACAATGTGTCAGAGATGGGAGGATGGAAGGGGAGGTTTGCCTGGACCAGGTCCTCTAATTCCATTGGTTGAAACTCAGTCATATGACCATGTGGCCATACCCACCTGCAGGGGAGGTTGGGAGATGTTGTCGCTGTTTGGTCAGCACAAGTCCACACTACAAGAGGGAAGCACACATCTTAAGGGGACAAGAGCCCATGTTACATGTATGTGCACCCGAAATCCCACACTCTGAGCCTGATGTTGAGAAAGGGGCATCTGAAACCTAGGGGCTTTCTTATTTTGTGTTCCAAAGCTGAACCCACTGGAGGGATATTGAGCCCAACCCCTTCTATGAGTCTGTTCTCTTTCCTGGACTGCCTGTGGGACATCCCCTATGACCCTATTTTGGGGAATTTGCTGGAGGACTCATGGCTTGGCTCTGTGTCTCCACCCAAATCTCATTGAATTGTAATTCCCATGTGGTGAGGGAGGGACCTGGTAGGAGGTGATTGGATCATGGGGGAGGTTTCCTCCATGATGTTCTCATGATACTAAGGGAGTTCCCCCGAGATCTGATGATTTAAAAGTGGCAGTTTCTCCTGAGTGTTCTTTCTCTCTGCTGCCTTGTGAAGAACGTACTTGCTTCTCTTTCACCTTCCACCATGACTGTAAGTGTCCTGAGGCCTCCCAGACATGCAAAACTGTGAGTCAATTAAACCTCTTTCCTTTATAAATTACCCAGTCTCAAGTAATTTGTTTTTTTTTTTTTTTTTTTTTTTTTTTAAAGACAGTCTTGCTCTGTCACCCAGGCTGGAGTGCAGTGGCACGATCTCAGCTCACTGCAACCTTTGCCTTCTGTGTTCAACTGATTCTCCTGCGTCAGCCTCCCAAGTAGCTGGGATTACAGGCACATGCCACCACGTCCAGCTAATTTTTGTATTTTAGTACAGATGGGGTTTCACCATGGTGGCCAGGCTGGTCTCGACCTCCTGACCTGGAGTGATCCACCCACCTCGGCCTCCCAAAGTGCTAAGATTACAGGTGTAAACCACCAAGGCCTTGGGCTAATTTACAAAGCATGTTCACTGCCACCATCTAATTTGATCCTTTTTATAAAAACCATTTCTTCTGTCCCCATTTTAAAGACTGCAAAACTGAGGCCCAGGGAGGCGAGTTGGAGCTAGACCTGCCTCATTTCTGAGTTGTCTTGTCAGATAATTAAACATATTTAAAATTAGCAAGTACAGAGAAAGTGAATGTTGAGTAAATAATTTTAATGAATATATCCTATTATGTTCCAGTGAAGGCCTTTTTAAAATTTGATTTTGTTTTTGTAACAGAAGCTCTTATTTCCATGTCTTCTTAAAGGGACTTTACTATTGCATATGTTTAAAGCACAATTTAAAAAGAACAAGGCTGGGTGCTATGGCTCATGCCTATTATCCCAGAGCTTTGGGACGCTGAGGGAGGAGGATTGCTTGAGCCCAAAAGCTCGAGACCAGCCTGGGCAACTTAGTTGCTGTCTCTACAAAAGTAAAACATTAGTTGGGTGTGGTGGCACGTGTCTGTAATCCCAGCTACTTGGGAGGCTGAGGCAGGAGAATCGCTTAACCCAGGAGGCAGAGGTTGCAGTGAGCTGAGAAGGTGCCACTGCACTCCAGCCTGGGTGACAGAGCGAGACCCTGTCTGGAAGGAAGGAAGGAAGGAAGGAAGGAAGGAAGGAAGGAAGGAAGGAAGGAAGGAAAGAAAGAAAGAAAAGAAAGAAAAGAAAGAAAAGAAAGAAAAGAAAGAAAAGAAAGAAAAGAAAGAAAAGAAAGAAAAGAAAGAAAAGAAAGAAAAGAAAGAAAAACAAGAAAAGAAAGAAAAGAAAGAAATGAAAGAGAGAGAACATATCAGATTTGAATAATTATATAATGAAGTTATCACAGGGCACATACTTGTACCCTGACTTGTTGCTTGTGCAGACACATCTTACCTGGTCCTTTGGCTGAAAAGGGGCAAGATGGCTGGCCTCAACAGGGAGTGGAGGCTGGGTTGGAAGCATAGGAAGGGAAGAGACACAGAGGGCTGAGACCCTCGCTGCTCTCTCAGTGGTTAAGCATTACTCCAAGCCCAGCATGTTGGCTGCACCCAGGAGCAGCTTTGGGGCCTCTGGGTCAGTCTCACCGGACCCCCGTCTGCTGAGAGGAGCCTCCTGTCAACCCCAGCCCCTTGGCTGGACCAACCAAGGGAGGACTGCCTCGGTCTCCAGGTTTCTTTTACATGAAAAGCTGTGCTCAGTAATCCTATCAAAGCTGTCAACCGACCAAGCCCAAAGAGCTGCTGTCTCAAGGAAACAGTAAACCAGATGAAGAATGCCTTTCTCCGATTTGGTTGAGGTGCTTTATGTGTGATCACTCTTACAGTTACAGTTTCTTGGAAATAATAAAATGCTAAGGAGCCTGAAGGTGAATGCTCAGCCATAAAAGTGGGCTCCCTTCATATTTCATAAAGCTGTGGTTCAGCTGTCTGGCAGGTGAGGAATGAAAGGTGGGATTATTTTAAGAATGTTTTATGTTGCATCCAGAAGTACCTAGTTTATTGTATAAACAGCACTCAGGCTTGAATGAAGGCAACAAGCATGATCATTTTCTCCCTTCAGATATCCTTTGGGAGATAACAGTTTCAGGGCTAATTGAGTATCAAATCAAATAATTATCAGCTATTGCTATACAGGAAGGAAATCCTTCTTCCATCTCCATAGTGTGTGCTATGCCTCAGGCTACTTGGGGTTGAGGGATTATTGTCTCTGTTACAAATGCGGAAACTGAGGCTCAGAGTGGCAGCATGACTTGTGTAAGGCCTCAAAACAGAAAAGAAACAGGGCCAAGTGAGGTGGCTCACACCTGTAATCCCAGCACTTTGGGAGGCCGAGGCAGGGGGTTTGCTTGAGCTCAGGAGTTCAAGACCAGCCTGGGCAACACAGTGAGACCCCCATCTCTACAAAAAATACAAAAAATTAGCTGAACATTGTGGCATGCATCTGCATCCTAACTACTTGGGAGGTTAAGGTGGGAGGATCACTTGAACCCGGGACGTTGAGGCTGCAGTGAGCTGTGATTGCACCACTGTATTCCAGCCTGAGTGATGGAGTGAGACTCTGTCTCTAAAAAAAGAAAGAAAGAAAGAAAGAAAGAAAGAAAGAAACACACTGGGAATCAACCCAAGGACCTGGCAAGAAGACTGTACACGAGACAAGTCAGAGCACATATCTGTGCCCTGTGGGAACTTCATTATCTAGTTTAAAATGGATTCATTCTCTTTAAATTGTGTTTTAAACATGTGGAATAATAAAGTCCCTTTAAGAAGACTTGGAAAGCAAAGCTTCTCTTACAAAAACAAAATCAAAATTTTAAAAACCCTCATTAGAACACAATAGGATATATTCATTAAAACTATTTACTCAACATTAATTTTCTCTGTACTTGCTAATTTTAAATGTTTTTAAATATTTGGTAAGACAGATCTAGAATTATTCATTTCATTTATTATGGTAATACCCCAGTGTTTAATGTATTTTCAACACTTTTCTAAAGTGATGTCTCACTTCGGTGTCTTTTTTCTTTTCCTTTTCTTTCTTTTCTATCTAAAATTAGAAGTTGGGTTAAAAGATGTGGAAATTCAGGGCCAGTGGGGAGGTGAAGCTCTCCTCAAAATGTTTTATTCTAGTTCCTTGAGTTGACTTTTTTTTCCCCAATTTGATTCAGGTATAATTGTGGTATGTAATACTGCACAAATTTTTTAAAAATTAGCTGGGTGTGGTAGCAGGCACCTGTAATCCCAGCTACTCCTGAGGCAGGAGAATCTCTTGAACCCAGGAGGCAGAGGTTGCAATGAGCTGAGATCTCGCCATTGCACTCCAGCCTGGGCAACAAGAGGGAAACTCAGTCTTGGAAAAAAAAAAATGTATACAATTTGATCAGTTTTAACATATTTAGTAACTCATATAGAGAGTCATGTGTTGCTTAATGACAAGAATAGTTTCTGAGAAATGCATCGTTAGGTGATTTCATGGTTGTGTGAAATCATAGAGTGTATTGATACAAACCTAGATCGTGTGGTCTACTACACACCTAGGCTGGATGATGCTCCTAAGCTACAAACCTGCACAGTGTGTGACTGCACTGAATACTGCATGCAATTACAACACAATGGTAAGTATTTGTGTATCTAAATATATTGGCTGGGTGCAGTGACTCATGCCTGCAATAGCAACACTTTGGGAGGCCTATGCAGGCAGATCACTTGAGGTCAGGCATTGGAGACCAGTCTTGTCAACATGGTGAAACCCTGACTCTACTAAAAATTATATAAAAGTAGCCAGGCTTGGTGGTTCGTGCCTGGAGTCCCAGCTACTCTGGAGGCTGAGGCAGGAGAATCCCTTGAACCTGGGAGGCAGATGGAGGCTGCAGTGAGCTGAGATCACACCACTGCACTCCAGTCTGGGCCACAGAGCGAGACTCTGTCTTAAAAAAAAAAAAAAAAAAGGCTGAGTGTGGTGGCTCACGCCTGTAACCCCAGTACTTTGGGAGGACTAGGTGGGTGAATCACTTGAGGTCAGGAGTTCGAGACCAGCCTGGGCAACATGGCAAAACCCTATTTCTACAAAAAATATAAAAAATTTGCTGAGCATGGTGGTGTGTGCTTGTAGTCCCAGCTACCCAGGAGGCTGAAGTGGGAGGACTGCCTGAGCTGGAGAGGTTGAGGCTGCAGTGAGCCAAGATCATACCACTGCATTCCAACCTGGGCAACAGAGTGAGACCCTGTCAAAGGAAAGAAAGAGAGAGAGGGGAGAAGAAAGAAAGAAAGAAAGAGAGAGAGAGAGAGAGAGGGACGGAGGGAGGGAAAGAGAGAAGGAAGGAAGGAAAAGGAAAGAAGGAAAGAAAGAAAATAAAGTAAGGAAGGGGATGGAACAACGGGAGGGCAGAAGGAAGGCAGGCAGGCAGGCAGGCACGGAGAGAGGGAGGGAGGCAGGCATTTATTTTCAGGGTCCCAAGCAAGAAGGACCAGGTAGTAAATTGCTCAAATCCTGGCCTCACCGATGGCTTGCAGGCAAAAGTTTTTAAAGGCAGAGGTAAATTTCAGAAAAGCAGAAGCTACAGGCAAAATTGTGAATGAATACATGGAGGTTACACATTGGTTTAGGCCTAAAAGGGTGAGATATCTTGAAGTGAGGGCTTACTGATCATACGTAGACTCAAAGATTTTCTGATTTGTAATTGGTTAAGGGGGAGAAACTTTGTTTAAAACTTTGAGGTCAGCAGAGAAAAATGTTAACTAAAGAACGGTGCTCAGAATTCAGTCTTCAGTTCCCCCTTATCTCAGGCCTTCAGTGGAGGTCTGAGTTTCTGAAACACAATGCAGGGACATATGGTAAGATGTTATCTTTAGTTTCTATAGGGAAAGCAAACATCTCAGGAACTCCAACTTTCTTGGTTTATTGCCTTAGGCTACTATTACCTGTTTTTTTTTGTTTTTGTTTTTTTTTTCTGAGAGAGTTTTGCTCTTGTTGCCCAGACTGGAGTGCAACGGTGTGATCTTGGCTTACGGCAATCTCTGCCTTCCGGGTTCAAGTAATTCTTCTGCTTCAGCCTCCCAAGTAGCTGGGATTACAGGCATGCACCACCACGCCCAGTTAATTTTTGTATGTTTAGTAGAGATGGAGATTCACCATGTTGGCCAGGCTGGTCTTGAACTCCTGACCTCAGGTGATCCACCCGCCTCGGCCTCCCAAAGTGCTGGGATTACAGGCGTGAGCCACCGTGCCCGACCCTACTATTACCTTTTGTTTTTAATAACTGACTTCTTTACTTTTGGGGCTAGCGAGGTGCCCGGAATTTCCCTGGAAAAAAACAGAATTTTCCTTAATTTCCACTCTGTGGGATCCACAGGCCCCTAAAAAGAGGTTCGTGCTTCATCTCACTCCTCAGCTGGTGGACAGCCTCTTCCCTACCTGTGGGAATTCAAAATGTTGGCCCATTCTCCACTGTCACCAGGCAGCCAATGACCTTGGTGGTCAGGATGGGCTCTTAAGATCTGGAGTGGTGGGGGGCGGGTGGTGGCGTTTGGAGCCTTCTTGACCCCAGGGAAGCTGCAGGATGACACCTTGAATTTTCTCTGCAGTGCCGTGGCAACCGGCAATTGCGTTTAGCACTTGTTTGTCCTCTCTGCAGGCTAAGTGATTGGTGACACATGGAGGCCCTGATTGTTTCCGAAGGGCTCTTTTACAAGACCTCCAATAAAGTTCTAAGTGGATCATGCCTGTTCAGGAAAAGATAATACCAGTATGAGGCCCAGGAGTTTCTCAGAAGAAATTCCAGCTGGATGAGCTTTTAAGGAAGGAGATGAAGTCAGCATTTGGAGACAATGAATTAGATGGTGGGATATGTCACTGTAATAATGAATAATGAATGAGCAGGAAGAGGCTGTAATTCACAGAGTGGGAGAGGAGACTGGAAACTTTATGGCCTTATAGTGCCTGGGTAAAGAGTGTCTGAGACATGCCTTGGTCTTGTGAAAACAAACCTTCTCGAAGAAACGCTCTTCCAAAAAAATGCCTATTATCGGGAAGAGTGTCCACGTTTCCGAGAGACAAAGGATTTATGGCTGTAATAGAAACCCTCTCTATGCAACCTCATCCTTCTCTGTCCCTCTCCTTGCACCCTGTAAGATCTTGCCAGCCAGAATTAGGGCAGTTTGGGGGAAAGGCCATTGCTCCACCCTCTCAA
Organism: Mandrillus leucophaeus; assembly: GCF_000951045.1. Classification (NCBI taxonomy): domain Eukaryota; kingdom Metazoa; phylum Chordata; class Mammalia; order Primates; family Cercopithecidae; genus Mandrillus; species Mandrillus leucophaeus. The sequence continues at coordinate 168,147 of NW_012098488.1, forward strand.
AGGGAGGTAGGAGGGAGGACTTGACTCCAGAGGTGGGGCTTGGACACTGGACCAAACTGAGGACTAGTTAAAAGAGGGACAGGGCCTGGCATGCTGGCTCACACCTGTAATCCCAGCACTTTGCGAGGCTGAGGCGGGTGGATCACCAGAGGTCGGGAGTTCGAGACCAACCTGGCCAACATGGTGAATCTCCATCTCTACTAAACATACAAAAATTAACTGGGCATCGTGGTCTGCGCCTGTAATCCCAGCTACTTGGGAGGCTGAGGTAGAAGAATCACTTGAACCTGGGAGGCTGAGGTTGCAGTGAGCCGAGATTGCACCACTGCATTCCAGCCTGGGTGACAGAGTGAGACTCTGTCCCCCCCCAAAAAAAAACAAAACAAACAAAAAAACAAAAAACCCGAAAAACAAAACACAGGGACAGGGTAGAAGCAGCTTTCTATAAGACACACCCACCAGTGTGCCATGTCAGTTTACACTGACATGGTAACACCTGGGAGCTTCTGCCCCTTTCCATGACAATGACTCGATGACCCAAGAGTTACTACCCCTTCTCTAGGAAGTTTTGCATAGGCCAGTGCAGTACACACCTGTGATCCCAGCACTTTGGGAGGCCAAGGCAGGTGGATCACCTGAGGTCAGGATTTTGAGACCAGCCTGGCCAACCTGGTAAAACCCTGTCTTTAAGAAAAAATACAAAAATTAGCCGGGCATGGTGGTGCATGTCTGTAATCCCAGCTACTCCAGAGGCTGAGGTGGGAGAATTGCTTGAACTTGGGAGGCAGAGGTTGCAGTGTGCCGAGGTCACACCACTGCACGCCAGCCTGGGCAATGTGGGAGGAAAGGTTGGGGTATGTATTGCCCCACTGCCTACCTGCCTGCCTAGCCATGGTTCTGACACTCTCCTTCTGACTGGCAGCCCTGTCCTATCACTAGGTTGTAACAGCTTTTGACTTATGCTAAACCTTGAATGTTCACTATCTATGAACTCCACTCAAACCTCTGTACTCAGCCCTTTCCTCCAGCTCTTTTCAGCTGGCCCCTCTGAGTGTGCATTGCATTTTTCACCAGGCTCCCACCTCAGCTAGGCTGCTAGATGCAGATTTCACTGCTGCCTGCCCATATTCCCTGGGACTTACCTTCTCACTGCACACCGGCCTGATATCCCGCTGCCAGTAGCCGTGTCACTTTGCCCTAGGGCTTTCTCTGAAGCTGTTCCACATCTAGGGCATTATCACCTCCCGAAAGTCATCCTCAGTGACTTTCAGGAATTAGTTGATAAATGCATGAGTCTGCCCTCTTGGGTGGGTAACTCTGAAGCATTTATGACACGTTCCAGAGAGTTCTGCAGTAGGACAACCTTCATTGCCTACAGGGGTAGCTGGCTTAACAATACACTCTTTATTGGCCACCTTCCCTCCTGTATGACTTGGCTAGGGCTGCCATAGATTGGGTGGTTAAGCAGCAGCAGTTTATTTTCTCACAGTTCTGCAGGCTGGATGTCTAGATCAAGGTGGTGTCAGGGTTGGTTCCTGGTAAGGGCTTCCTTTCTGGCCTGCAGATGGCTGCCTTCTAGCTGCATCTTCACATGGCCTTTCCTCTGTGCTTTCAAGGAGAGAGAGAGAGAGAGAGATTGAGATTCTGGTGTCTCTTCTTCTTATAAGGACATCAGACCTATGAGATTAGGGACTTACCTTTATAACCTCACTTAACCTTAATGATCTCCTTAAAAGCCCTATCTCCAAATACAGTCTTACTGGCGGTTAGGGCTTCAACATATAAATTTGAACAGGGACACAATTTAGTCCAAAATACCTCCCTTGTTTCAGTGGTTCCCCTGAAAGTGTCTTCTGGGATCAGCTCCCAGGAAAACTTTAGGACCCTGAACGCTTGCCTTGGGTCTGCTCTAAGACAATGCCTCTCAGATTGTCCATTCCAGACTGCAGGCTCTCTGACAGCAGATGAGAGTCCTCCCACAAGAGGGTCCTCCCACAAATGCTCTGCAACATAGGTGACAGGCCAGCGAGGTGAGCCCCAGCTCCTACCAGGGGTCACAGCCTGGGAATCTCTGTCCTCCCATCTTCCAGCCTCTGCTGCATTTCTGACATCTTCATTAACCCCATCGGGGAGTTGCCCCCCCATCAGGGGAAGAAGAAGCCATCCAGGGGCTTTCATTATCAGGGCCTCAAATCTGGGGCCAGATGCAGCCAATGGGTAGGGTACAAGAAGGCCTTCTATGTCCCACCCTGGAGGGCAGAGGTCTGGGCTGTGGCTGAAACAAAGCCTGTCCTGGTGACCTCTCTCAGACCCTGGCCCATCCCAGTCCTGCCCTGGAAGACAAACGGGGCTGCCCCTGTCTCTCAGGGGTCTAGGATCCTGGACACTGCATGCTTTGAAGGGAAAGATGCCTCTGAGAGCAATCTGTGGCCGCACATTTATTATTGATGCAGCCCTTGGCTGCCCTGTCTTGAGCATTTCCATTCCATATGTAAATTCCAATCTGGTTTCAGAGCAACAGTGGCCCAGTGCAGGGCTGTGTGGGCTGTGGCTACTTAGACAAGGTTGGACCAAGGGGAAGACATGTTCCTATCTGAACCCAAAGGGCCTAGGTGTTTGGATTTTGGAGACTCAAATTACAATGCATCTGTGCCCTATTTTGTTTTATTCTATTTGCTTATTTTTTTGAGAAGAGATCTCACTATTGTCCAGGCTGGTCTTGAACTCCTGGGCTCAAGCCTTGGCCTCCCAAAGTGCTAGGGTTACAGGTATGAGCTAGTGCATCCAGCCTGTGCCCTATTTTATTTTGGACTGACTTTTGGGGAAGACTCCTTTTTGCCATCCAGGGTCACTTGTGGCTGGTGGGTGGGGAGGGAGGCTGATTGCAATAGGCGCCTGCAAGCCCCTCTCCTCCCCCAGAGGTCTGCCTGGATACAGGTCATCCCCTTGAGTTCTGGTGTTAAGGGGAAAATGTCACCCTGTGGTTTGTGAACAGTGTGGCATGGGATGGAAGAGGAGAGGGCTGAAGATATGTGCCTATCTGCCTGCCATTCGCCATATGTGACGTTTAAAGTTAAAATTAAATACAATTTTTATTTATTTATTCATTTATTTACTTTTTGAGATGGAGCCTTGCTCTGTCATCCAGGCTGTAGTGCAATGGTATGATCTTGGTTCACTGTAGTCTCCACCTCCTGGGTTCAAGCGACTCTCATGCCTCAGCCTCCCATTAGCCCTATTTCCAGTGCTTAGTAGCCACAGGTGGCTGCTGTATTGGACGGCACAAATATAGAACATTTCCATCCTCATAGAAAGTTCAAAATTAGCTGAGCACAGTGGTGTTTGCCTGTAGTCCCAGCTACTCAGGAGGCTGAGGTGGGAGAATCACTTGATCCCAGGAAGTCAAGCCTGCAGTGAGCTGTGACTGCACCACTGCACTCCAGCCTGGGTGACAGCACGAGATCCTGTCTCTAAACAAGAAAAGAAAGAAAGAAAAAAGGAAGTTCCATGGCCTATGCTGGGCTACTGCATGCAGCCTTGCTTGGTTCACATATGTGAGCACATGAAAGGTGGTTCTCAGCCTTCACGGAAAGGCAGGGCTCCCTGGATGCTTGCTAAAAATGTAGCTACATGGAGTGGGCAGCTCGTGGCCTGGGCTGTGAGAGCCTGTGCCCTTCTCATCTACATTATGTCCTGCCTTTTGTTCTGCTCCTGGCCTCAAAGGCTGGTCCTTCCTGGGTCCCTAATGCTAGGCTGGCCCAAGGGTGGATCTGTCAGCCACCCTCAAACCCTAACTAGGGGAAGGGAATGGAAGTAAAAATGGGGTTCTGTGCTGCTGCCCTTCTCCAGAGCCTGTGTGGTTCATGGGTAATACAGCCCTGGGGCTGTGCCCAGAGCAGAGTACACGTGTCCTGGGAGAATGGCCAGAGGTTTACAGGGAATCAGTATGTTAGACTGTTAGGGGCTAAATTGTGTCCTTCAAAGTCCATCTGCTGTAGTCTCAACCGCCACAACCTCAGAGCATGACTGCATTTGGAGTTCGGGTCTAAAAAAATGTAGCTACTTGGAGCCTACCCCTAGAGTTTCTCATTCCCTGGGTCTGCACTGGGTTCAGGAACATCAATTCAAAAAACTCCCAAGGTGACTTTTAAAAACTTTTTATTTTGAGTTCATTTGAAACGTACAGAAAAGCTGCAAAAATGATACAGAGAGTTCCCAGATCCCCCCTCACCCAGCTTCGCCTCTAGCTAACATCAGACATAACCACTGTGCAACCCAGGAAATTAACACACCAAAATGCCGTTAATTAAATGACAGACCGTACTTACATTGCATGATTTTCTGTGCTAATGTTCATTTTCTGTTCCAGGATCTCACCCAGACAACATGCATTTAGTGGTTATTTCTCTTGATTCCCTTCTAATCTGAAGCCCTCAGGAGATTCTAACAGGGTGTCTCAGGGACTTCATCCTGGGAGATGCTGAGGAACTGGGACCCAGGATGAGCAAAGGGCTGATGAGGAGAAAAGAGAGAGGGAAGATGCAAGGGAAGTGGCGTTTTAGAGAACAGGCTGCTGTGGTGTGTGTGAATGTGTGTGTCGGTTTGCATACATGTCTAGGTGCACATGTGCGTGTGTCGATTTGGGGGTGCACATGTGTATGTGTGCGTGCATGTGTAGGTACATGTATGTGTGCATATGTGTGTGCACGTGTGTCTGCATGTGTGTAGCTTCCTGTGTCTCTTTGTGTGCAAATACGTGTGTGTGTAAAATTGGGAGGGTGATGGCTGTAGGGTTGGAGGAGGAGAAACTTCTAGAGAAAAATCCAATGTCTCTCCACTACCAAGTAGAGAGAGAGAGACGGAGACAGAGACAGACTCTCACTCTGTCACCCAGGCTGGAGTGCAGTGGCATGATTTCACCTCACTGCAGTCTCCACCTTCCAGATTCAAATGATTCTCATGCCTCAGCCTCCCGAGTAGTTGGAATTACAAGCATGTGCCAGCATGCCTAGCTAAATTTTCTTTTTCTTTTTTAGTATTTTTGGTAGAGACCCCGTCTCTAGTGTGCCAGACTTGTGTAAGTGTAAGCCATTTTACACTCCTACAGCAATATGTGAAATGTTCTAGCACTGGAGACACAGAAGTAAACAAAATCAAAGTATTTATCCTTTATCACTATCAGTTGAGATAATATTTCTGGGCCAGTTTACTCTATCAGCATAACTTTCAGCAAGAGTTGAGGCATCGTGAATTGCACTTATACAATAATATGAAGATTAATGTTGATTTCAAATGCAAAGGAAATCGCACTCTTTCCTTTCACCAGCAAACATACACATTCTTTATGCTTCCTGGCTTAGGTAGTTTCAAACCAGAACTCACAATACCACTTATTTGTTTAAAAACAAAGATTAAACATCAATACATCCACTGCAGTTTCAAGTAGCATACTTAATGCATATTTATTTTGCTACAGGGCTTGGATGTTGAGAGAATTCCTAAATCCTTCTAGTGCCAAAATGGCAAAGGAAAATATGAAATACCATTAAAAGAATTAAGTCTAAGCTTTGGCCTAAAATACCACATATTGACTCAGATTCTTTTTACTTTCATATGCCATAAGAATTTTTTTTATTATTAAATTGACCTTATCTGTCAAACCCAAGACTCAAGGCTGCAAACACATTATGATGCCTTTGTTCTCGTAACCCTTTTACTATCTTACGTAGTTTTCAGGAAGCTAGACTTAAAAACAGTGATAACACAGTATCACTTTACACAAAATATTTTTTCTTCCTTCTAAGAGTTTAAAAATATTTCCTAATGAATCAAAATGGGATTCATTTGAGTTAGGGAGTAAAGTAAGATTGCTTAACTGATTCTTGCTGAAGAGAGAAGAAAAATGTATTTGGAGAATTTATTTATTTAGGCTGCTTAAATTTAAGGGAAATGTCTCCTACCCCCTTTAACCCAGATGGGCTGCTCATTAGCTAGACTGAATCGCAGAGCAAAAGAAAGAGTCCCAAATGTACATGAAGGGTTTAATTCACTTCCTGTAGTCCAGGGCTGAGTGGAGATGGCAATGGGAACATCTGGATCATAGATGAACATATTTTCCTGAGGGAGGCTGGTAATGGTATGATTCCTTTCTGATAGAAGTCTCAAATATGCAGTCTTTTCGCACTTTTCATTCAGCTAACAGAAGGCTATCCCAGGTGTGAACATCAGGATTCTAGTGGGAATAAATGATTAAGATGAAAGGGCCAATAAGAATTGTAGCTCAAAGCTGCACTGAACCTAACCTGTTGAGAATGTATCCTTGGAGAACTTGTCTAATTTCTAACCCTCTAATTTCAGTGGCTTCTCGGTCTCAGAACCTGTAATAGTGCTGGGAGAGAGGTCTGTTCCTTTATAATTTCACTTTCACTCCCACCAAGTGATATTATAGAGCTTGCAAAAAAAAAAAAAAAAAAAAAAAAAAAAAGCTAAACCTCTCCCCACCATTTCTGTGACACTTCCATCTGCGAATCCAGATGGAAGAATTTCAGAAAGTCTGGAATGTGTAGACATTTCAGACACAAATTCCCACTTTCCTTTGCTCAATTAAAAACTGAACATTGTTACTACTCACTTTGTTAATTCTTGCAAGTAGATGTTTTGGTCACCTGTCTGAAATAATGGCCCTGTCCTTCCTCAAGATGGAGGTGAGTGAGAGCTGCTGGAAATGAGATAAATTTATCCTAAGGTATCCTTAGAAACAGAGAACCAATCTGGAACAGACAGCTAAAAGTCAGAGATTACTAACTACATATCTTGGTTTTCTCCAATGGCTTCAACTTTCCCTTCTTTTGCCCCCACTTCCAGATGCCCAGCACTTCCTATCTACCACACCCTCTATTACCCTTTTCAAGGGCTAATTTAATTTCCAACTTCTCCGTGAAAATGTCTCCTACTATTCTAACACAGTAACTTTGTTCTTACAAAGTTGCAGAACGGATTGATTACATGTTGAGCAAAACCTTCATTTCTTTCCCACAATGCTATTATGGCTGTGTATAATGACATCCAAGAGATATTTATTGAAAGAAGGAAGTACATCAGACCTAGGTGTTGCCATTAAAGAGCTCATAATCCAGTAGAAAAGATACTTATAATACAGGGCTTAAAGTACCAAGAGAAATAAAGATGTTACTGTGTCATTTCAAACTGAGCAGAATCAGGGTAAGCTTTGTGGAGGAAGTAGTGTATAAGCAGAGCCGTGAAGAATGAGTGGGTCTTGTGGTTCTAGAGATGGAAGAAAGATCATTCCAGATCTGTCTCTAGATGTGGGAAACAACCTGAATCCCAATGCCAGAGGATGAAAAATGTGGGTCATGTGTGTAAAGTGTAAGTTTACTTTGTTTGGAGTGAGGGTAGATCAAGGGATATATAGAAAATTGAACTAAATAGGTGGGTGTGGGGAAAAATGATGGACATGGAAGAGTTTACACATTTCATAGAGAAATAATGAAGGTTTCTGAGCAGTGCAGCTCAATGCTTTCATGTTGTACTTCAGGAAAACTGACCTGACAACAGAATGTACAAGCTGAAATGGACATTGTAGAGCTGGAACATTCAGTTAGAGGCAATTGTGTAGTTTAGAACAGAAGTAATGAGATTGTAGCAGTGAGAATAGAGTTGGTACAAGCAGAATTAGACCTTAGAAACAAACTAGAGTTTGAATAAAATTGGGGGTGGAGGAGATACAGATGTCTCCAAAGTTTTGAATTTGAATGACTTGAAAAGCATTAATGACATAAGAAATAGGAAACAGGAGAAAGAATAGAGGCAAAATAAAGAGAACAATACATTTACTCGACATACAGAGTTAGAAGTATGGGTAGTTTATCTTTGAGATGTCCAACATGCGATTGGTTTATTATGATCAGAAACTCAGTATAGATAGTTTCTACTGTTTGCATGTGTCCCTCAAAAGTTCATATATTACGTTTACCTATGTAACAAACCTGCACATCTTGCACATGTATACCAGAACTTAAAATTAAAATTAAAAAAAATTAATGTGTTAAAAACTTAATCCCCAAAGCAACAGTGTTGGGAGGTGGGGCCAAGTATGGATTAACTGGGTCATGAGGAGGGAGCCCTCATGAATGGATTATTGCAATCATCTTACGAGTGGGTAAATTATCACTAGAGTGGGTGGCTATAAAAACAAGCCCAGCCATTTGTGGTTTATCTCCCACAGCTGCTCTCAGATGTGCGTACTTGCTTCTGCCCTCCACCTTTCCACTATGGGCCATATACCAGCATCATGCTCTTGGACTTCCCAGCCTCCAGAACCATGAGCCAAATAAATTTCTTTTCTTTACAAATTACTGAGTCTGTGGTATTCTGTCATAGAAGCAGAAAATGAACTAAGACAGAGTCACTAATATAACTTAAAAACTTAAAACTATTCAGGTAGAGATTATAGTGAGAGAAAGGAGAGTGCTATGGACAGTTCAACTTTGAATATGTGTGTTGATGAGGTAGGTAATGAAAGAAGATCCAGAAAAAAAGAAAGGAAAAAAATGTTCAGAAATCAAAGAAGAAAACCAGAAGAATACAACATCATAGAAACCAATGTTGGAAAATTCTGATAAAAAAGACTTAGCCAACAATGTTCAATGCTTCAATGAGTTCCAGGAGAATGACAGAAAAGGGGTTATTGGAATTAATGGCAAATTATTGATTTTTAAGAAAGCTGTTATTGAAGAAGAAACCAAGCATTTTAATACGTTAATGAGTATGTTAGGGAGTGATACAGAGAAAAGAACCCTTACTGGGAACCAAAGGGCCTGAGTTCCATCATGGCCCTGCTGTTAAGTAGCCATACAATCTTTTTAGCATGATTTTGAACTTATTTCCTTGGGAGGCGAAGTCTTCACTTTAAAACAATTTTAATTGACATGTAGTAATTGCACATATCTATAGGACACAGAATGATATTTCAATACATGCCTACAATGTGTAATGATCAAATCAGGGGGTAACTGGCATATCTATTACCTCAAATATTTACCATTTCTTTGTGTTGGATACATTCAAAATCCTCTCTTTTAGCTATTTGAGAATATATAATAAATTATTGTTAGCTATACTCACTCTACAGTGCTGTAGAACACCAGAATTTAGTCCTCCTATCTAGCTGCCATATGACTTTTTAATCTTTCTCAAACTGTTTCCTAGTCTTCAAAATTCTATAAAATATCTTCAAACTCTCACTTTCAAAGATTCATGCAAGTTGCCTGTGTGCCTGAATCATACAGAGATATTGAGCCACGTCTTTATCAGAAATAGGACAATTTTACCACTTGTAACTTGTGTGAAAGCGGGGCACTTTCTTAGTGTTTCCTAATATAGAGAAATTGAGACTACATTCATAGAAGATTTTCTTAAAGCAAACCAAGTTGATGATGTTCCTTCCTTCAGCCTCTTCCCACCTCCAGTCTATTATCCTTTACTTTTAAAAACAGAGGTAAGACATTATCCCCGGTATATCCGGTGACATGCTCTATTGCTTGAAATCAGGGGATGCCACCAAAAGCCTTTTTTTGTTTGTTGAAATCAGTTGGGTAGTATGAACGAATTCCCCTAAATCATGGCTCTCTAGCCACACGTGATAATATACTTGTACAGGGACACCACTTCCGGAAACTCAGTGTCTCATCTCACATACTCCCATGTGAGGCTGAAAGAGGTTAAATCACTCTCTCAAGGTAAAATGGCAAGTCATAAAAGTGGAACTGAAACTAAAGCTGTCTGACTGCAAAGCTCACGCTCTTTTCATGCTACCACGCTGTTCAATCTAGTGAAAAAAAATCCACTCTTGAAAGCGTCTTAGCATTTTAAGCATAAAAGTGTGTTAGTAGGGATCCTCTAGAGCTTCCAAATTCTGTTATATCTGCACTGAATTTTACACACACACACATCCCATTTCCCCTTTCCTCTTGAAATTCAGCACCGAGGACAGTTCCTAAGACTGGCTCCTCTCACACCATGGTGGAAATTAGCACATTTCTCAGAAGACGAAGATAAAAATGCATGTGAGAAGAACAAGAGAACCAAACAGATGGGGCAATAAAATGGAGGCTGAATGAGCTCATCAGGATATCCACCACACAGTTTAAGTCCATACTGGACTCACAGCTGACGTGGGACCAACTGACATCGTGAATGAGTGGGTGTTTACTATGCTGCCGCATCAGTTACATTAAGAGATTAGGTGGAGCGGATTCATTGCTGCAGATCTGCACAACTTTTCAAGTGGAGGAAAATCTGTGGGCCGTGGTCTCTGCCACTCACATAACCATCCTCATGGGGAGCATAAGTCATACATGCAGGATCTTTCAGGTAGACAAGGTTGTTGTGCTGTGAGTGAATCCAGTATGAACCTTCATGTTGTGGAGAGCAGGTTTTAACCACAGTTACAGCATCTCCGTGTATGAAGGTTTACCTGCTGTATTACACAACAATCCTGCCTTTCCACATTCACCTTTGGTTACAGGTGGTTCATAACACACACAGAAAAAAACAAGTTTCTGAAACGTTCCTCACACCAACAGTGATTCCTTCTTTTCCAAACTACCAAGTCCTTGAGTACAGCTGAAGCGCCTTTAGAGAGTTGAGTCTAATCCCCTTATCTTATATGGAAGGAAACTGAAGTCCAGAGAAGAGAAATGACTTGCCCTAAACCACTTAGCTAGTGACAGAGATGGAATTAGCACTGGATCCCTCATGCCTAAACCAGCAGACTTTTCATTGCACCAGGAAGGTAAAATAAAACTGTAAATAGCATATACTCTGTTAACTAAGCCTCTAATTATATGGCCTCCAAAGAAAATAACATTTCAAATGTCTAGGTCTTTCCATTTGAGCTTTGGTAATTTCACTGATCACTTCTCATACTGGAATCTCCTTTAAGACGTTTAGCAGTAATTATATTGGGATATATGCTATTTTTACTCTTGTACACTGCTTTCTTTGTTCAGGAAGAAATTAGAATTCTGGAAATAGACTTGATTTTGTTTAATTATTAGGGGAACAAGCTTCTATTTCAAGTAGTTGCAAATATGAATGTATCAGTCTGTGGGTCAAGAAAGGCTATATGGAACAATATAGGAACGATAATACTCTATTGTCACATCCAATTAGGGGCCACCTAGGTCTACAAACAAAGAGGAATATCAAAGCTATGAGTGAAAATGGAAAAGTCACATCATTATCTGAATAATTTTGAAAAGTCTGGATTTGGTGCCTTATGAATCATCTGAAATGTAACAAGGCATAAAGTACTTCACAACCCTGTTGCCTTCATTATTGTAATTCGTGCATATGTAGGCTTATTTGAACTGTTTCAGAGTTTCTAACCAGCTGAAAAAGGATGTGGGAACAATGAGTTCAGTCAAGGTCGTAGTTACAAGGTGGGACTGACACCTCCTGGGGATGCAGGCTAACAGAAACATGAGCCCATTACTCACCCCAAATCTCCCATCCATACCTTTTTCTGCTAATGAATATTCTTACCTGAACCATCATCACTTCCATTGTCCTCTGCTTTGGATACCTTGTAGACCAGGTTCTTGTCTTTCATTTTTCATCTACGAAGAGATTTTCATGAATAGAACTTTTCTTGTAATTTAGCAATAATATCCTTGAAAACCCCACAACTATTTACATAACAGAAGCTATTGTTTGAAGTGCAAAGCAGGTCAGAATTTGGTTTCTAGAGATTAATCACTGTGGTCTAGTTGATATTATCATAATAATTTCATTTATTTTGATACAATTTGCTTTCAGAATCAATCTCGGCTTTTGTCCACAAGTGACAAATCCATTTGTTTCTGGTATAATGGATAACTTGATTAATGACCTTGTAACAGTTTTCCTTAAAAACAGAGAAAGCAAAAAAAATAAAGATTTCCATTTATAAATGTGCAGTAAACCAGTTCAGTCTGTAGCTGTGCATCAAAATCGCTCTGAACTTATTTTAAGCCACATATTTGGAGAGATTCTAAAACAAATTTGCTCCTGACTTTTGGGAGTTTCTGCTCATATCTGCTGTCTCCAAGCTGAGGGCAGTGGCCTCACTTTGGTGAAGTGGTGACACTACGGGCCCCCTGGTTAAAAGGACGGGGCACTGTTTGGTCACATGGCTCCACCGCGATGACTCCAGTTGGATGTCACCAAGACTACCCCCTCCCCCCAACCAACTCCCCAGCTCAGGTCTTGCTGAATAAGGTCACTGCCCGGGGGCAGTCGAAGGACAATCGCGCGAGGGCTCTGCAGTGACCTCGTGACTGTGTCTCCAACTCCAGGTGTCCCCTCCTTCCGGTCTGCGTCCGGCGCCTGGTCCTGGTCCCGGTCCCCGAGGATTCTTCCCAAGCGTTTTGCGAGTCGGGATGGAGGGTGGAGGCAGGGCCGTGGAGCTTGTCCCAGGGACCTTGCCTCCAGAGGCGGCCATCTTGCGGCTCCTTCCCGCCTCGAGAATGAGGTGGCCGGGCTTTGAGGAGGAGGTCCACGCCTAGCGACTGGGGTGGCTCGCGACGGTGGCCAGGGTTCGGGTCCTGCGTAGCGGGGGCTGCTCCTGCTGGGGAAAACGCCTCCCTGAGGGCGGCGGCTAACGCATAGCGAGGCCCCAGGCCGCGCCGGAAGCCACCCTGAGGAAGGGGCACCAGGACACCAATGGGCTCCTGACTTCTCAGTCCATGACGCCCGCGTCCTCGTGTGGGTTCGAGGAGCGCCCGGGCACGGCCGGCCTATAGGCTCTCGACAGCCCCAAGATCGTTTTCTACCTCAGGCCTCCTTTCCTGAGATGGGGCTCGGGACCTCAGGATCTTGTCTCAGGATCAGGCCTACGCTACCTCCCGCCCAGTCACCTGCTGCACACCGAGAAGTCCTCCTGCCCCGCCCCGCCCACTGCGTGACGCGCACTCGGCCGAGCCAATCACAGCTCGCGGCGCACGCTCCACGCGCCGGCTCCCTGTGCCCATCCCCGCCTCGGCTTAAGAAAGGGCGCAAGGGCAGAGCGCGGCTAGAGCACCGCGCTTCGCGGCCAGTGAGGTCGCTGTAGTGCAGGTGGCGCCGACTCCGTGGTGCAGGCGGCCTTCCATACGCCGCTGCTGCTATCGCCAGCAGCGAAAGCGCCTCCCGCGGAGCGCCCCAAGGGCGCCAGCCTGACCATGCGGAGCTGAGTACTTCGGCGGTGGCGCGATGCTGGCGCTGCTGGCCGCGGCTTGGCGCTCGCCCCGGCCGCCGGGGCCCGGGACAGCCAGGTGCTCGGCAGCCGCTTCCTGTGCACGGCGCTGCCCACGGAGGAGGTGCGCGCCGGCTACCGGCTGCCGGCGATGCCCATACAGGGCGCGCGCTGATTCCCGAGGAGGAGCTGCGGGCTGCGGTGCTGGAGCTGCGCCAGACCGTCCTACCGCTGAAAGGGATGCTGGGCGCGCCCGCGCGCGAGGCCATCCACGAGGTCGCGGGCAACCCGGCGCGCTGCCAGGGGCTGGCGGGCGGCAAGGCGCGCGACGCGGAGGGCCACGGGCAAGGACACTATGGGCAACCTGCCGCGGGACCCCGGCCACGTCCTGAGCACTTCAGCCGCTCGCTGCAGACCCTCAAGGACCGCCTGAAGAGCCTCGAGGTAGGGGGCGGAAGACGGGGGACCTGGAAATGGGGATGCTCCCATGGGGCGGAAGACACGGGAGGATCGGGGGAAGGAGGCATGGCCTTGGGAAGAGTGTGATCGTCCGCGGGGTGAGCTGGACTTGAGGGTGAAAGGTGAGGGTCTCCATCCTGCTCCGGAAGTCCCCTGCGTGGCATCCTTTCCCAACCCCCTGCTCTTGCTGGAAGGAAACGTTTAAATTTCACCCCTCACCCCCACCCTGCTCGCCGGGACTGCCCGCGGGACCGCCGAACACTTCCCGAGGTCCGGGTTAGCGAACCTAGGTGGCCAAGCCGTGGGTGCCAAATACCCGGGGTCGCGGTAGCCTCTATCCTTTTGCAAACCTCCAAATCTCCTCGAGCTGGGATGCGCTCCCGCAGGCTGTGTCTGTGTTGGGTACATTCAAAATCCTCTTTTCTAGCTATTTGAGAAGATATAATAAATTATTGTTAGCTGTGTTTACTCTACAGTGCTGTAGAACACCAGAACTTAGTCCTCCTATCTAGCTGCCAGATGACTTTTTAACCTTTCGCAGCGGGTTGCTGGGAGGCTGCCACGGGAGGTCAGCTGCAAATTCACAATTGCAAAACCGTGGAACCAGCCCAGATCCCCATCACGTGGGTAATGGGTAAAGAAACTGTGAGAATAATTGTTTTTTACAGTAGCTGCATCATTTTACATTTCCACAGGCAACATATTAGGATTCCATTTTTTCCATGTCCTAGCCAACACTCGTTATTGTCCGTCTTTTTTTATTATTATTATAGTTATCTTAGTGGGTATGAAGTGGTATCTCAGTGTGGTTTTGATTTGTGTTTCCCTAATAACTAATGATGTGGAGCACCTTGTCATGCGTTCATTGGCCATTTGTATGTCTTGTTTAAGAAATGTCTACTCAAATTCTTTACCTATTTTGGGGGGGCTTTCTTTTTTTAACTTTCATTTTAATTCAGGGGTTCATGTGCAGACGTGTGATATAGGTAAACTTGTTCCATGTATATTTATTGAATAGATTATTGCATCACCCAGATATTAAGCCTAGTACCCATTAGTTATTTTTCCTGACCCTCTCCCTCCTCCTACTCTCCACTCTGTGATAGGCCCCAGTGTGTGTTGTTTTCTTCTATGTGTCTGTGTGTTCTCATCACTTAGCTCCCACTTACAAGTGAGTACGTGCGATATTTGGTTTTCTGTTCCTGTGTTAGTTTGCCAAGGATAATGACCTCCAGCTCCATCCATGTCCCTGCAAAGGACGTGATCTGGTTCCTTTTTATGGCTGCATAGTATTCCATAGTATATATGTACCACATTTTCTTCATCTAGTCTATCATTGACCGTCATTTGATTCCATGTCTGTGCTATTATGAATAGTGCTGCAGTGAGCACATGCCTGCATGCATCTTTATAACAGAATGATTTCTATTCCTTTGGGCATATACCCAGTAGTGGGATTGCTGGGTCAAATGGTATTTCTGTCTTTAGGTCTTTGTGGAATCACCACACTGTCTTCCACAATGGTTGAACTAAATTTACACTCCCACCAACAATGTAAACACATTCCTTTTTCTCTACAACCTCCCCAGCATCTGTTATTTTTTGACTTTTTAATCATAGCCATTCTGGCTGGTATGGGATGGTATCTCATTGTATTTTTAATTGGATTATGTTTTTGTTGTTGAGTTGTAAGAGTTCTATATACATTCTAGATGAAAGTCCCTTTATTAGATGTATAATCTAAACATTTTTTTCTTAGGATTTGCAGCACTTTTTCCAGTCTCCTTTCGTGTCAGTCCCTATCTTCAAACAGAGCCATGGTCCATCTCAGATATCTTCCCAACCCTGATTCCAGATCCAGGCTCCAGAAGGCCCTGGTTTTAGCTTAGGTTCCTGTTGTGTCTGATAGATGAGATGTTTATGAGCCTCAATCTGTCTTTCAGTTTTCCTTTTGATGTTTCATCATCTTTCAGTTTCTAGCAAAGAGCCTCATTCAATCATAAACTCACAGCATCCAATTGTCCTGAAAGATGTTTGTCAATATTGTGTATAGTATGTGTGTGCGTGTGTGTGTGTACTTTTTAAAAAATTGTGAGGTTGGAACTATTGGCATTTTACTATTCTTTCTTCCTTTGCTTTTATGCTTAGAAAGATCTCTGTCAGTCTAAGAGGAGAGAAGCATGATCTTGTAATTTCTTACAGTGGTTTTCTTCCTTATTAGATATTTTAGGTATTAAAATATCTTTGTGTCTCTTTCAGAGTATATTTCAATTTTAATTCTATCCCATTATTTATTTTTTTTTAATTCCTGCACCAGAAGCTGGAAGCATAGCTTGTGTGTGTGTGTGTGTGTGTGTGTGTGTGTGTGTGTGTGTGTATCTCCTCTAACCCTAACACAGGGCTGGTTATGTTATAGGTGCTCAACAAATATTTGCTGGATGAATTTATGATTGAAGATTATAACATGGGAAGGACACAGAGGGCAAGTGTTGTAAGATGCTGATGAGGACATTGTTGGAATGGCTGACAGTGACTTTGAAAGAAGAAATAATAGTACCTGGCTCAGTGCCTATCATATAGTAGGCACTCAGTAAAATATTTAAGATGTGAGAAGAGTTTTGAAGTCGTAAGCTCTATATGAATTAAATTCCTCCAACTGAATTATCCCCCTTATACTGTTGCTCTAAGTCACCTAAAAACTCTTAGCCAACCCCACTTTTCTTTTTCTTTTTTTTTTTATTTTTTAGGCAGAGTCTCACTTCATCACCCAGACTGGAGTGCAGTGACACTATGTTGCCCAGGCTGGTCTTGAACTCCTGGTCTCAAGCAGTCTTCCCACCTCAGTTTTTCAAGTAGCTGGGACTACAGGTGCACACCACAGATCACATTCTTCTTAGGAAACACCCCACAGTGCCTACTGCCACGTTTGGTCCAAATAGAAGGCTAATATCTATTATTACATGAATAGTAAAGAAAGCATGATGGTTGTCATTTCACTGGGCTGGTATTTTCTGTACTTGTGGGTTGGATTGTGTGAAGTCACTGAAACCAAAATGGTACATCTTCAGTTGTGGTACGTCTTCAGTAGTGGTATGTCTTTGATGTCTTCAAATATACAGATCTTTCAACTACAGTGGACGTAGTTGTAAAGGGTTGAGGGGTCAGGGTCAACAGGGCACTCTGGGCAATGAAGTTAGAAGTAGAATCACAGAAGTTTGATCCTGGAAAGAAGGAACGTTACAGAACATTTATTGCAACCTTATTTTTATATATTTGTGTGTGTGTGTGTGTGTGTGTGTGAATTTGTTTTTATTGGGGAACAGCACACAGGGTGGGAAATGTGGGAAATGGTATGCCCCACCTCACAGAGAATGTCCATTTGCATTCTAAACTGCCTGGGCTGCTTTATGGAACTTTTTTTTCTTCTTGGAGCTGCTCTTGCTGCCTGTGGCCTCTTTGGGTCCACTGCTAACCGGCTCCTCTTTGGAGAATTTCCTCTTTTTCTTGGAGACACTTCTGTTGCCTTTCGGAGTTATTAACTGTTTCCTCCTTGGGTGGAGACTGCTTCCTCTTGGGAAAACTGGTGCTGCCAGTGTTCTCTTCAAGATTGCTACTCATCAGCTCCTCCTTGGAAAAATATTTCTTTTCTTGGGTTTGGAGAAAGAGATAGATGAATCTTCCATTCCATTCTCCTGAGGAACCTCCTGGAACTTTTGCTTTTTCTTATTTTTGGGTTTTTCACTTGTCTTCTCACACTCCTCTGGAGTACTACTGCTGTTTTCTGAAGATGTGAGGACAAGGTTTTTGTTTGTTTGTTTGTTTTGTTTTTTTTGGAGATGGAGTCTCACTCTGTGTCATCCAGGCTGGAGTGCAGTGGCCCAATCTCAGCTCACTGCAACCTTCACCTCCTGGTTTCAAGTGATTCTCCTACCTCAGCCTCCTAAGTAGCTGGGATTACAGGTGCACGTCACCATGCCTGGCTAATTTCTGTCTTTTTAATAGAAACACGGTTTTACCATGTTGGTCAGGCTGGTTTCAAACTCCTGACTTGGTGATTCACGCGCCTCGGCCTCCCAAAGTGTTGGGATTACAGGCGTGAACCACCGTGCCCAGCTGTGACCTTGTCATTTTTACAAGAGAGAAAACCAAGGCCTGCAGTGGCTCCTTGCTTTCCCAAGGTCAGTCGTCGAAACCATCAGTCCAGGACCCCGGACTCTCCAGGCAGGGCCCTTTCCTCTCTGATGAGTTCAGCTCCTTATATATTTTACCAAGTCTTGATTCGTAACTTAAAGATGAGGCAGTAACCTCAGGCATAACCGAAAAGGCTGGGAGAGCCAAGTTCGGGGAAATACTCACATTTCATCCCCAGAGCTGTCTTTCTGCTCAAACCACCTTGCTTGGAAGCTGGGGAGTTTTCCTGTTTCGGCTTGTGTCAAAGTCCAAAACAACGCAGCTTGCAGATGTCCACATCCTAATGGGAAAGAAAGCCTTTGACCAGCAAGTGATGCAAAAGCCATCCTACCTCCCTGCATCATTTGTTTTTCCGTTTGCTTTTCACACTGCCATTCCTGACTATGGCGCCTCTGTCTTACAGAAAATGACAAGGAAGGCTGGATTTGCTTCAGGATGAATTCTGAGTCCCCAAACGTGTGTGGGTTGCAAAGTAATTATTACACAGGAGAATATGTGTATTCGAGCACATCTTACCTTTCACTTTGCCCATTAAACTGGGCCTGAACAACACCCTACTGACTCACACCAGTGATGCTGTCAGTGGTTTTACCTGTGATTTTCCAAGCAGCAGGTATTGGGTCAGCATAGAAAAGGCTGTCTGATCAAATGATGGACTCTCTTCCTCTAAAAGACAGTAGTAAAGAACAAAAAGTCAGCATGCCCAGAAGAATTCACAAGGCTCAGGCAAAAGCATGGTGACTGCTGCTGGAAATGTATAGTCCTCTCATCTACCGTGGACATGGAAAGGGGATGAGGGTGCAGAGTCAGGGTCACAGTCAACAGGACATGCTGGGCAGTGGAGTTAGAATCACAGAGGAGGACTGGGCACAGTGGCTCACACCTGTAATCCCAGCACTTTGGGAGGCTGAGGCAGGCAGATCACTTGAGGTCAGGAGTTCAAGATCAACCTGACCAACATGGAGAAACCCCATCTCTAGTAAAAATACAAAATTAGCCAGGTGTGGTAGTGCATGCCTGTAATTCAAGCTACTTCGGTGACTGAGGCAGGAGAATCGCTTAAACCCGGGAGGCGGAGGTTGCAGTGAGCTGAGATTGCACCGTTGCACTCCAGCCTGGGCAAAAAGAGCAAAACTCCATCTCAAAAAAAAAGGAAGTCAGAGTCTCTTTTTAGGCTGAGCATGGTGGCTCACGCCTGTAATCCCAGCACTTTGGGAGGCCAAGGTGGGCGGATCACCTGAGGTCAGGAGTTCAAGACCAGCCTGGTCAACATGGTGAAACCTTTTCTATACTAAAAATACAAAAATTAGCCGAATGTGGTGGCAGGCACCTGTAATCCAAGCTACTTGGGAGGCTGAGGCAGGAGAATCGCTTGAACCTGGGAGGCGGAGGTTGCAGTGAGCCGAGATCGTGCCATTGCCTTCCAGCCTGGATGACAGAGCAAGACCATCTCCAAAAAAAAAAAAAAAAAAAAGACCGTACTTGCATTGCATGATTGCCTGTGCTCATGATCATTTTCTGTTCCAGGATCTCTTCAAGACCACATGCATTTAGTATATTCGAGCACATCTCACCTTTCACTTTGCCCATTAAACTGGGCCTGGGCCTGAACAACACCCTACTGACTCACACCAGTGAGATCTCTTGATTCCCTTCTAATCTGAAGCCCTCAGGAGATTCTGATACAGTGTCTCAGGAACTTCATCCTAGGAGATGCTGAGGAACTGGGACCCAGGATGGGCAAAGGGCTGATGAGGAGAAAAGAGAGGGAAGATGCAAGGGAAGTGGCGTTTTAGAGAACAGGCTGCTGTGGTGTGTGTGAATGTGTGTGTTGGTGTGCATACATGTCTATGTGCACATGTGCGTGTGTCGATATGGGGGTCCACATGTGTTTCTGTGTGTGCATGCGTAGGTACGTGTATGTGTGTGTGTGCACATGTGTGTCTGCATGTGTGTAGCTTCCTGTGTCTCTTTGTGTGCAAATACGTGTGTGTGTAAAATTGGGAGGGTGATGGCTGTAGGGTTGGAGGAGGAGAAACTCCTAGAGAAAAATCCAATGTTTCTCCACTTATAAGTGTATATGTATATATATTCTCTCTCTCTCTCTCTCTCTCTCTGTGTATATATATATAGAAGCACCCCATCACAGTCTCCTGTCTTCCTACAATGTTGTTTTTGTTTTGTTTTGTTTTGTTTTTGTAGAGGCAGGGTCTCACTACATTGCCCAGGCTGGTCTTGAACTCCTGGCCTCAAGTGATCCTCCTATCTCAGCCCCTCAAAGTGATATATATATATATATATCACACTCAGAGAAAGAGAGAGAGAGAGGGAGAAAGAGAGAGAGACAGACAGACAGACAGACAGAGAGTCTCACTCTGTCACCCAGGCTGGAGTGCAGTGGTATGATTTCACCTTACTGCAGCCTCCACCTTTCAGATTCAAATACTTCTTATGCCTTTGCTTCCCGAGTAGCTGGAATTACAAGCATGTGCCACCATGCCCGGCTAATTTTTCTTTTTTAGTATTTTAGTAGAGATAAGAAAACTAGCTAGCTGTGGGGGTTCGTGCCTGTGTTCCTAGCTACTTAGGAGACTGAGGTGGGAAGATTGCTTGAGCCCAGGAGTTGAAGGGTGCATTAAGCTATGATTGCACCACTGCATTCCAACCTGGGCAACAGAGCGAGACCCTGTCTCTAAACAAACAAGAAAGAAGCAGAGGGCTGGGTGTGATGGCTGTAATCCCAGCACTTTGGGAGGCCAAGGCAGGTGGATCTCCTGAGGTCAGGAGTTTGAGACCAGTCTGACCAACACACATGCCCACCACCCAGCTTGAGAAGAGAACACAGCCTGTTCATTTGATGCCCTGTGTGCCCCTCCTCCCCCATCACAGTCCCCTGTCTTCCTACAATGTTGTTTCTGGGTTTTTTTGTTTTGTTTTTGTAGAGGCAGGGTCTCACTACATTGCCCAGGCTGGTCTTGAACTCCTGGCCTCAAGCGATCCTCCTACCTCAGCCTCTCAAAAGTGATAGGATTACAGGCGTAATTTCCCCAGTGCAGCCTCTGAGCCCACTGCCCCACACGACCCTCAGCCCCGGTGGGTGGGTGTCCCTGACAGTTGCAAGAGGGAAAAAGATAGGACTGTCAGTGTCTTTAATAATAGAAGAGATAAATCACTGTAATAAGACTGGAGACCATCCAGGTTGCAGGTCAGCTTTACAAATCACAGGAAGGAGCAGCAGCAGAACCTAGGGGACCCCTCCTGGGGAGCAGGATGTTGAAGGCTCCATTGCAGCTCATCCACCCAGCCACTGTAAGCATGTCATTTCCAAGATTAATGTATGCAATATTTGCTTCTCTGCCCCTTTAAACAAATCTGAACCTGTTTTTGAGGATAAGCAATAGAGGGAGCTAAGGACAGAAGTGACATTTATTTGCTTCACAAACAAGGGTTCCTCCTGTTTTGCAATGAGGCCATTCATATATCTCTGGGCATGCATTTCATCATTGTCTGATCACAAAAGTAAACCGTGTTGATTACAAAAGCTTTGGAAAATACAGAAAATAACAAAGAGAAAATTAAAAGTCACCTACAATTTGGAGATGACTACTGTCATCACTTCTCTGCACATAAACATATTTTTTAAAAATGTGAATGAACAAGCATGTGTCATATATATTATGCATGTATCTATGTATGTATTATGTATATGTGTAATATACATATTTAGGGATACATATATTTGAGAAAAACATTGAAGAGAAGCAGAATTAGAGTGCGGTGGCTCACACCTGTAATCCAGCATTTTGAGATGCCAAGGTAGAAGGATCACTTGAGCTCAGGAGTTCGAGACCAGCCTGGGCAACATAGTGAGACCCCATCTGTGGGGGGAAAAAAAAAAAAAAAAACCTAGCTGGGCGTGGTAGCACATGTCTGTGGTCCCAGCTACTCAGGAGGCTGAGATGAGAAGATTGCTTAAGCCAGGGAGTTGGAGGCTGCAGTGAGCTGTGATGGTGCCACTGCACTCCAGCCTAGGTGACAGAGTGAGACCCTGTCTCTACAAAAATAAAAAAGAAAAGAAAAGAATAAGAAAAGCAGAGGAATTATTTAACACAAATGAAGAATTGTGATTAACTTTGGGCAACGTAGCAAGATTCCATCTCTACAAAAAATTTAAAAATTAGCTGGGTGTGGTGGCATGCACCTGTGGTCCCAGCTACTCAGGAGGCTGAGGTAGGAGGATTGCTTGAGTTCAGAGTTTTAGGCTGCAGTGAGCTGTGATTGCACCACTGCACTGACAGCAAAAGACTCTGTGAAAAAAAAAAAAAAAAAAGAGAAAAAGAAAAAAACCAGTAACAGCTGAGCCTGGGACCTTCCAATGTGAACACATTGGGGAGAAGAGGAGGAACCAGCAGATTGAGAAGAGGCCTCCAGGGAGCTAGGAGGAGAACCAGGGGATAGGGTGGGGTCCTGGAGGCTGAGAGAAGTACCCAGAAGAGGGGTGCTTATGATGGGGTAGGCATGATGCGGATGGAGAATCAATGCCGGACTCAGCAGCTTGGGGACCCTGGCCACTGGGATAATGCCAGCTGTGGTGGATGCAGTAGGTTGACTAGCAGTCCCCCAAAAGATATATCCAGGGCCTCACCCATAGTACATATGAATGTGACCTCATTTGGAAATACGCTGTTTGCAGATGCAGTTACATAAGGTCAGAATCTCAAGCTGGGCACAGTGGCTCATGCCTGTAATGCCAGCACTTTGGGAGGCTGAGGCAGGGGAATCACCTGAGGTCAGGAGTTCAAGACCAGCCTGGCCAACATGGTGAAACCCAATCTCTACCAAAAATACAAAAATTAGCCCATGTGGTGGCATGTGCCTAGAATCCCAGCTACTTGGGAGGCTGAGGCAGGAGAATGGCTTGAACCTGGGAGGCGGAGGTTGCAGTGAGCTGAGATCATGCCCTTGTACTCCAACCTGGGCAATAAGAAAGAAACTCCATCTCAAAAAAAAAAAAAAAAAAGTATCTCAAGATGAGCTCATCCTGGATTTAGGGTAGGGTCAGCCCTAAATCCAGTGATCCAATGACATGTGTCCCTACAAGAGGAAGAAAAGGCCGGGTGTGGTGGCTCACATCTGTAATCTCAGCACTTTGGGAGGCTGAGGTGGGTGGATCATGAGGTCAGGAGTTCGAGATAGCCTGGCCAATATGGTGAAACCCCATCTTTACTGAAAATACAAAAATTAGCCGGGTGTGGTGGGGCGCACCTGTAGTCCCAGCTACTCTGGAGGCTGAGGCAGAGGAAGAGCTTGAACCTAGGAGGCGGAGGTTGCATTAAGCTGAGGTCGTGACACTGCACTCCAGCCTGGGCAACAAGAGCGAAACTCCATTTCAAAAAAAAAAAAAATCTCCAGATGAGATCATCCTGGATTTAGAGTTGGCTCTAATCCAATGATGTGTGTCCTTAGAAGAGGCAGAAAAGACCCCCCCCCCCCACACACACACACACACACACACGGGGTCTTTGAAGACAAACAGAGACTGGAAGGATACCACTGCAAGCCTGGGGTTGCCAGCGACCAGGAAAAGATGGAGAGTGGCATAGGTAGGGTAGATCCTCCCTCAGAACCTTCAGAAGGTGGCCTCCCTCCTGTCACTGTGGTTTTGGCCTTCTGTCCCCTGGACTATGAGAGAACAAATTTCTGTTGTCTTAAGTCTCTCCTGCTTTATGATAATTTGTTCACAGCAGCCACAGGAAAATAGCACCGCAGAGTAGTGAGGATTTAAGTTGGAGTCTGTTTTTCTTTTTTTCTTTTTCAGAGACAAGTCTCACTCTGTCATCCAGGCTGGAGTGCAGTAGCATGATCACGGCTCACTGCAGCCTCAAACTCCTGGGCTGAAACAATTCTCCCACCCCTGTCTCCAGAGTTAGCTGGGACCACAGGCGCACACTACCATGCTTGGATAATTTGAAAAAAATTTTTATAGAGGTAGAGTCTCACTATGTTGCCCAGGCTGGTCTTGAATTCCAGCAATCCTTAAGCAATCCTCCTACCTTGGCCTCCCAAAGTGCTGGGATTACAGGCATGAGCCACCGCACCCAGTCCCTCCCTCCTCTTAAAGAGTCAGAAAGTATAGAATATTATCATTGACTGTAGTAAGCCTGTTGTGCTTTCAAATACTAGATCTTATTTGTTCTACCTAATTATATTTTTATAATCATTAACCATCCCTACATTTTCCACATCCCCCAACCCCTCAGCTACCCTTCCCATCTTCTGGTAACCATCATTCTGCTCTCTATTTTGATGAGTTCAATTGTTTTCATTTTTAACTCACACATATGAGTGAGAACATGCAAAATTTGTCTTTCTGTCCCTGGCTTATTTCACTTTGCATAATGTCCTCCAGGTCCATCCCTGTTGTTGCAAATGACAGGATTTCATTTTTTATGGCTGAATATTTCATGATGTACATGTACCACGTTTTCTTTATCCATTTTTCTCTTGTAGGACACAGGCTGATTCCGAATTTTAGTTATTTTGAATAGTGTTTCAGTAAACATGGGAGTGTAACTATCACTTTGATATACTGATTTCCTTTCTTTTCAGTGTTTGCCTAACAATAGGATTGCTGCATCATATGGTGATTCTATTTTCAGTTTCTTGAGGAAGCTCCATACTGTTCTTCATAGGGAATGTACTAATTTACATTCTCACCAATGGCCATTTTTATGTCTTCTTTTAAGAAATGTCTATTTTAGATTTTGTTTTTTTAGAAGTTTCATAGTTTGAGGTTTTAGATTTAAGTCTTTAATCCATATTGATTTAATTTTTGTATGTGGTGAGAGATGATCTAGTTTCATTATTCTGCATATAGATATTCAATTTTCCCAGCTCCATTTATTGAAAAGACTGCCCTTTCCCTAATGTATGTTTTTGACACCTTTGTCAAAAATCAGTTGGTTGTAAATGTATGAATTTATTTCTGGGTTCTCTATTCTGTTCTATTAGTCTATGTGTCTGTTTTTATGTCAGTACCATACTCTTTTGATTACTATAGCTCTGTAGTATAATTTGAAGTGAGGTAATGTAATTCATCTGGTTTTGTTTTGTTGTTTTTTTTTTTGGCTTAGGATAGTTTTGACTATTCTGGGTCTGTTGTGGTTCCATATAAATTTTAAAATTTATTTTGTATATTTCTGTGAAGAAGGTCATAGGTATTTTTGTAGGAATTATATTGAATCTATGGTTTGCTTTGGGTAGTATGGACATTTTATAAATATTCTTTCAATCCATGAACATAGAATATCTTTTCATTTTTCATGTGTTCTCTTCAATTTCCTGCATCCATGTTTTTGAGTTTTTATTGCAGAGATCTTTCACTTTTTGATTAAGGTTATTCCTAGGCTTTATTTGTAAGTATTCCAAATGGGTTTGCTTCCTTGACTTCTTTCACTTTTAGCATATAGAAATACTACTGATTTTCATATGTTGATTTTGTATCCTGTAACTTTAATAAATTTGTTTATCAGTTCTTATAGATTTTTGGGTGCAGTCTTTAGGTTTTTCTAGACATAAGGTCATGTTGTCTCCATCTAGGACTTCCAGTGCTATGTTGAATAACAATGGTAAAAGTGAGCATCCTCGTCTTGTTTCCACATATTAAAAGAAAGCCTAAGAGATTTTCCGCGTTCAGTGTGATACTTTCTGTGTGTCTATCATGCATGGCTTTGATTGTGTTGAGGTATGTTTTTTCCATACCCAGTTAGTTGTTTTTAGAGCTTTTATCATGAAGGGATGTTGAATTTTATGGACTTCCATTTCAGCAACAGTTGAAATTATCATTTAGTTTCTGTTCTTTCTGTTGACGTGATGTATTACACTGATTTGCATATGTGGGACTATCTTTGCATCTCTGTATGCATTCAACTCGATCAAAATGAATCATCTTTTAATGTGCTGTTGAAGTTTGTTTGCGAGTACTTATTGATAAGTTTTTCATCAATGGTTGTGTCTACTTTTGGTATCATGGTAATACTGGACTCAGAGTTAGTTTAAAAGTATTCCCTCTTACCCCAGTTTTCAGAATAGTTTGAGTAGAATTGGTATAGCTTTTCTTTAAATGCGTGGTAGAACTCCACAGTGAAACCATTATAAAGCCATCAGGTACTGGGCTTTTCTTTGCTGGGAGATTTTTATTACAGCTTGTATCTTGTTACTTATTATTGGTATTTTCAGGTTTGGATTTCTTCATATTTCAATAGGTTGTATGTAGTAAAATAAAATTTCTTCTAGGTTTTCCAATTTATTGCCACATACTTGCCCATAGTAGTCTCAAGTGATACTTCAAATTTCTGCAGTATCACTAGTAATGTCTCCTTTTTCATCTCTGATTTTATTTATTTAGGCCTTCTCTCTTTTTCCCTTAGTTCTGGCTAAAGATTTGTTGATTTTGTTTAACTTTTCAAAAACCAACTTGTTTTTCATTGATCTTTTGTATTTTTTATTTCTATTTTGCTCATTTGTGCTCTGATCTTTATTATTTCTTTTTACTATGAATTTTGGGTTTGGTATTCTCTTATATTTCTATTTCTTTAAGATATATGGTTAGTTTGCTTATTTGAAGTTGTTACTCTTTTTTGATGTAGGCACTTAGTACTATAGCCTTCTCAGTAATCCTTTTGCTGTATCCTACAGGTATGCTTTGTTTTCATTTAAATTTGTTTTAATAAGCTTTTTAATGTAATTATTAACTTCATGGGCCCACTGGTCATTAAGGAACATATTATTTCATTTCCATGTGTTTGTACAGTTTCTAAAATTCCTGTTATTCCTAATTTCTAGTGTTGTCTCTTTGTGGTCAGACAAGATACTTGAAATGATTTTGTGGTGCTTTTTGGAATTTTTAAAACTCATTTTGTGTTATAACATGTGGTCTTTACTTGAGAATGATCCATGTGCTGAGGAGAAGAATTTATATTCTGCAGCTTTGGTGTAAAATATTCTGTAAATATTTATTAGGTTCATTTGGTCTGTAGCACAGACGTAAGTCTTAAGTTTCTTTATTGATTTTCTGTCTGGATGATCTGTTCAGTGCTGCAGTTGGGGTGTTGAGGTTTCCTGTGATTACTGCATTGAAGTTTCTCTCTTTAGCTCTAAGAATTTTGGTTTTGCATATCTGGGTGTTCCAGGGTTGGGTTTATATATATTTACAGTTGTTATATATCTTGCTGAATTAATTTTTTTATCTTTATATAATGATCTTCTTAATCTCTTTTTATAGGTTTTTTCTTGAAATCTAAATTAAGTAACTGTTCTACTCTTTTTTTGGTTTCCATTTGCATGAAATATCTTGTTCCATCCCTTTATTTTCAGTCTGTGTGTATTTTTATATGTGAGCTGAGTCTTGTAGGCATCCTATAGTTGAGTGTTGGTGGGTTTTTTGTTTTGTTTTTTGTTTTTTTTTTAATTTGTTTTGTTTTGTTTTGTTTGGTCCATTTAGCTACTCTATGCCTTTTGATTGGAGAGTTTAGTTGATTTACATTTAATATTATTATTGATAGATAAGGACTTACTACTGCCATTTAGTTATTTGTTTTCTGTTTGTATTGTGCAAAGAAGAAACTTAAAAACTCTACAATTTACCTCTCAATGCATTCTAAATTTTATTCCTCTTATTTATATTTTTTATATTTACACACCACAATTACAGTGTTCTGTATTTATCTGTGTACTTGCTGTTACCAGTGAGTTTTGTACCATCAGATAATTTCTTATTGTTTGCTAACACACTTTTCTTTCAGATTGAAGAACTCCCTTTAGCATTTTTTGTTAACACAGGTATGGTATTTATGAAATTGCTAAGCTTTTGTTATTTTGGGGAAGTCTTTATTTCTCCTTCATGTTTGAAGGCTATTTTAACTGAGTATATTATTATAAGATACAAGTTTTTTATTCTTCAGAACTTTGAATATGTCATGCCACTCTGTCCTGGTCTGTAAAATTACCACTGAGAAGTCTGTTGCGAAAAGTATTAGAACTCCTTTAAGTGTTATCAATTTCTTTTGGGATCCTTTCTTTACCCTTGACCTTTAGTAATTTGCTTATTATATACTTTGAGGTAGTCTTATTTGGGTTAAATCTGCTTGGTCCTATGACCATCTTATACCTGAATATTGATATCTTCCTTTAGGTTGGGATTGTTCTCTGGTATTTTTTTTTGAGTAAGTTTTTTACCCCAACCTCTGTATCTTTTCTTAAGGCCAAAAACTCTTAGATTTGTCCTTTTGAGGTTATTTCCTCTATCTTGTAAGGGTGTTTCATTCTTTCTATTTTTTTCCTTTGACTATATGTTTTCAAATAGCCTGTCTTCCAGCTCACTAATTCTTCCTTTTGCTGAATTAATTCTGCTGCTAAGAGACTCTGGTACATTTTTCAGTGTGTTAATTGAATCTTTTAGCTCCAAAATTTCTGCTAGATTTTTAAAAATTATTTCAATCTCTTTGTTAGTATTTTCTAACTGGATTCTGTGTTTTGTTAACGTTTTTTGAACTTCCTCAAAACAGCTGTTTTGAATTATCTGCTTGAAAGGTCACAAATCTCTGTTACTCTGGGATTGATTCCTGGTGCCTTATTTAGTTTATTTGGTAAAGTCATGTTTTCTTGCATATACTTAGTGCTTGTGGATGTTTGTTAATGTCTGGGCATGAAAAGTTAGGTATTTATTGAAATCTTCACAGTCTGAGTTCTTTTGTACTTATCTTTCTTGGGAAGCCTTTTAAGTCTCAATTCAAAGGGAATTAAGTGTTGTGATCTAAGTCTTCGGTCACTGCAGGTGTATCTGCACAAGGGGCACTACAAGCTCATTAATGCTGCAAGTCTTGCAGACTCATATAGCCTGCGTGGGTTTAGGTAAGATCTGGGAGAATTCTCCTGATTACCAGGCAAAATCTGTAGTTCTCTTCCCTCATGTTCCCCCAAACTGAAGGAGCCTCTCTTTCTACTTATTGGGCTGTCTTGAGTCAGTGGAAGATTGATGCAGGCACTTCCTTGGCCACCACAGCTAGGATGCCCTGGGCCAAACTTGAACTCAGCACAGTACTGGGTTTCACCCCAGGACCATGGTGACTACTGCCTCACTACCACTGACATTTATTCACAGTCCAAGGGCCATTTAGTCTGCAGGTGGTGAATCCTACCAGGACGGCTTCTTATGTCTAGCACAGCAGATTCCCTGCTAGCCCAGGGTGCATAGCTATTCCAGGAGCTATGGCCTGGAATCAGTGGCTTCAGGAATCTTCTCTGTGCTTTACTTTATTGTGGCCAAACTGGTGCCCAAGTTGCAAGACAAAGTCTTGCTGACGCTTCCCTCTCCTTTTCACAAACAGAAGTCTCTCCCTGAGTACTCTGGGTGGAGTTGGGGGAGGGGCGATGCAACCACTGCCTTGGATGCCACGACTGGTGTCTTGCTTGGTGACTTGTACTCCAGTTCCACTGGCTGTGAGCCTAGAACAGCACCCATACTTGCCCAAGAACTGTAGTTCTTGTGGCCTGACTGCTCTTTGAATTGATCCAGAACTACAGGGTTCTTTAATCTGCGGGTGGTGGAGATAGCTGGAACTCTGGTTTCTACTGCTGGGCTGGTGTATTCCTCTCTGTCCAGGACTAGTTTGAATGCTCCTTCTGTAGGAACTAGCAGAATTCTGCCCTGCATTGTTTTCTGCTGTGACAGGGCAGTTTTGAGTTCCAGTGCAAAGTCCCAGATTTGTTTCACTCTCACTCCCCCAAGTATGCAAACTCTCATTCTCTGATTCTCTCTCCCCACGTTTCCAGGGTAGATGGGGGAGGGGTGGTATAGGCAATACAAGACTGTCTTTACTATCCTCTTCAGTGCCTCTTTCCTTGATATAATGGTAAAACAAGGTATTGTGACTGCTCACCTGATTTTTGGCTCTTATGAAGGTGCTTATTTTGTGTGTGGATAGGTGTTCAATTTGGTGTTCCCACATGGGGATGACTGCTGAGGCATTCTATTCTGCTATCTTGCTCTAAATCCCTCCTGGTCAGATGAATTTTAATTGGACACCTTCACTAGTGCTCTATTTCAACATTAAAAACAAAGGGTGTTAAACATTAGTCTGACATTCATCATTACAAGTAACTGAGCTT
Source organism: Mandrillus leucophaeus (assembly GCF_000951045.1). Taxonomy (NCBI): domain Eukaryota; kingdom Metazoa; phylum Chordata; class Mammalia; order Primates; family Cercopithecidae; genus Mandrillus; species Mandrillus leucophaeus. Next base: position 198,199 of record NW_012098488.1, read on the forward strand.
TTGGTGAACATATGTGATATCAACATTATTCATTCTGTTTCTGTTGATCAACACAAATAGTGCAAATTAATTCTGGTCAGACAAAAGTTTTCAGCAAATAAATATGATTTTTACTCTTGGTTTTTATCATTAAAGTCATATGAAGTTTGCTAAAACATATATAACACCCATGACATTGTTAAGAAAACTAGCAATGAAGGAGTTAATATAGTATTCACTGCATAATAAATAAAAGTAATTTGAATTCATCTCAATTGTTTTTCTATTAGCTTTATTGATTACTTTTTGTAATTTATTCTGACTATTAAGGAATAATACCTCCTGACACTTAATTAGAATAAACAAAATTTAAAAACATTTCTAAAACTATTACTTTATTAGGTGGTCCCAATAATCCTGTATTTTTCTCATCTTTTTTCATGTAAAAAAGTTAGTAAATAAGGGAGTAAGCGGCAGCATACTTAACATTTTTTTATTTTAAATGTAAGTTTACATTGTGTTTGTAACCTATAAATTCAAAGTTTATCTTAAAAGGCTGCAGTCATCATCATTGATAATATTAATACAGTTATGTTTTAAATACATAATATTCTTTTAGAGCAATACACTGTCATCTACCTTGAAAGTTTTCTATAAAATATAAAGTTTGCTTTTTGCATGTCTTTCTTTTTAGTTTAAGTGCTTTTATTCAGCTTTCTACTCAAATGTCTAGTATGATGACTGTCTGTCATGTTATAATCCACTGTAGCTATTCTGAGTAAAACATAAATGCATTGAAGTATAAAGGGGGCCCATCAGATCTTCTGCAATGCCAGAGAATCAGGCAAAGCATCTACATAATCAAGAAAAATGACCAGATTACACTGCTTGTCAGCCACCCTAAGGAGCAATTTACTTCAGCCGCTGCTGGGCATAAGAATAACAGCTACTAGTATAGCACTGCTACCAAGACTTTAGCCACTGCTAAATCTGAATTCTTGTGGTCTCTCTCTCTCCTCCATGCTCATGATAATGGTTTTTGTGCAGTATCTTTTTTTATGTCCCTCTCCTCCTCCTCAAATCCCATGGGGATGTGTGCAAACTGAAAATTCCATGTCAAACATCTGAACTTGCTTCAGAGGACCTGGGAATGTGTTGCTGACTTTTATTTAGTAAGGAGGCATTCTTGAAGTGAGTGTACTAAAATTTTAGGAAAATGTTTAAAATGTCCTTTGTTGTCAAAAATCAAGAGGTGTTTTGTTCAAAATAATGAAATTTGATAGAATTTTAGATTTTCATAAACCTTAAAAATGTTTTTCTGAAAGGTATTGATGGCATTATGGTGTCATAATGCTGTGGGTAGAAGCAGCAGCATTGTAGTGAGCATATTAGCTATGAAATAACCACATTAGTGGTGATGTCTGGGCAAAGACAATGATGAGTGAGATGGTAATGCCATTCCTGATGCCATTCCTGATGACATGGAGAGTGAGGTGCTAAATGTGCTGTTCATGGGCATCATTACCCTTAGCTCAGACAACAATATCTTGGGCTTTAACATGACAACTTTGTCATAGACATCAGTAGACTCAGCAGCAGCAACATCAAAACAGTTATTACTTTGGCAGTTATGCAGAATGATGTAGATTGTTTTTATTGGTCAATGGTGAAAGAGTCTCCATGTTTTGCAATGAGCAAAAGGTATATTGTCCATACGGTAGGCAGAGTTGCTGCAGAAAACAATTATTAGTACTTTAAATATGGAGGAGAGCTATTGCTTGATAAACCAATGGGAGACTTCTGTGAAACTCTTAACACTATTTGGAAGGAAATAGAGGGAAATCTAAAGTCCCAACCAAACAGCTGATATTGAGATTCTGTTCTAAACCGGAGGTACATGAGGTCTAATGTTCACATCAATTTCAATGTTTTAAAGTAGCTGCATTCTCATATTGTGAAAAGAATCACTAACAATAAATCACAGAATTAAATGTATGTTTAACTTAGAAATGGTTAGGGTTTTCATAGAATTATTGACTTTTAATATCTTTTTAATGAAATTGAAATCTCACATGGGAGTCTAATTTAGAAAAGAGCTAACTGCAGGGCTGCTTTGGATGAAGCAGAGTTTAGGGATGTGGAAAATAGCACTCCCTCCATTCATTCCCATCTCTATTGGCGCTTTTTTTCCATCCCTTCTCTCCCGTTCTCCTTCCCTTCTATGGTCTCACTCTTTCCCTCTCTCTCTTTCTCTCCTTCTTCTCAGGTTTCTGGAATACTTCCTGGAATTCTCTCTAAAGATTTAAAAAACAATGATATAATGGGTTACAACTGGAGCCTCAAAAATATAAACTGTTATTAGGTAGAGAGGAAGTATATTTGTTCTATAGTGGAAGTGAATTCCAACTCAACATAGAAAGAACTTTATAATTAACAGAACTTACTGGAAATGGAATAGATATTTTCAGCATATCGGAAGTTACATATTCCATTGTTCTTTATAAGTCAGACTTAGGGATTCAAAGCTAATGGAAGTAAATTCTAACTCAAACTAGAGAAGAATTTTATAATCTAGAAAACATTCCAAAAATGACATAGGTAACTTCATTAGATTAATTTCCTGATGACTGACCATGTTCAGAGACTAGAAGTTCACTACAAGTGTTCAAGGGAATTTAAATATCAGTGCAGTGGTTGTCCTTAGAATCAATCATTAAATGGAATCATTCTGTACCTCATCTGCCAATCAAGCCTACAATAACTTCCTGCCATGAGGATCAGGTAAATTGGAAATTATTTTACAATTTTTCATATATCTTATAATTTTTAAGATTCCAATGACATTATAAACTCCATATTGCTTTTTTCTTTTATTCCATGAAGACCTTTATTTCTTTGAAATCAACACCTTTAAAAATAATAATTCTTGTTTTCTAGATTATTCCGAGAGAGATAAACTGTAGGTAGAGGGAAAATGTAAGTGTATTTACTCATGTACATTGTACTGCATGTGCATACTTTTTATTTGTATGAAAGATCTTCCAAAGGAAGAATGAAAGAACATTTGTGAGCAACATAAGATAAGCTAGGAAACATTGAAACATTAAAGGATAACATCAACTTAATTTATAAACCAATTCAGGAACCACTTTCATTCCAAAAGTAATAGATACAGAGTTACCAGGTTACAAAAACACATTATGTCTTACTTTTGGAAGATAAGGATGCTTTTTCTTCTGTGATTACACTGCATATATTTTCTTTAGTAAAAAATGAAAACCCTAATTCCTTATGTACATCATCTTGGACTACTATAGTACATTTATTTCTTTGTGAATTACTTTATAAAAATAAATATCTTTTACATAAAAAATATTTTATGTAAAAGATAAGAGGAAACATCATAAGGCAGAAAATTCGTGAAAGAAACATAATGGAATAAACATTTTACTTATTGACAGGTAACTTTTGTTGATTTAAATTACAACAATCTAAGATTCTATGATTGACATTTTTTCTTTGAAGTGGTCTTCTTAACTCTGCCTTTAATTTAAACTTATTTCATGAAAAGTAAAAATTATTATAGTTAATGTTTTGCTTTACATTGATACTAAGTATTACCTGTTTCTGGCACATATTTGTACAGAATTGAGATTGAAGAGAGGGCTGTGCTAAGAAACTAAGAAAATAGTGAATGAAACTTCTTTACAGAATGAGCAGTCTACATCTGAGATTAGGACCATTGTTTTAAACGTTAATACTCTAATATACTTCTGCTGGAGGGCAATTAAGTTGTGTTATATTGGAGGTATCATGGAACAGCACAATGGAGATCAATTTTATACTTGAGATGACTTTTTCAATAAAAGTAATTAAATAATTATCTACTGCCCACAGAGGCTGCTGCACTTAGATGGAAAATATATCTTCTAAATATGATGTGGATATATAACACTGGGCTTAGAAAGAGAGTTAGTTAGAGAAAGAGAATAAAGAGCTACCTGGCTCTTTACAGAAAGAGAGCACCTTTCCTGATTTTGACGAAAATGCCATGGTCATCAAAACTAGGTCAACTTTCTCTCAATAAGGATTCCTTGTGGCTATGATAGTGGCACAGACTGGCTGTCCATAGGGCTGGAACCTAATTAAAAAGGATAGTGAGAAAAGTTTCGAGGTGGATAAAGTGAGGGAGGGATAGGGAAGGAGGTTAGGAGGAGAATGTTTTTGTTGTTGTTGTTATTGTTTTAATTTATCCTATTATTGTAGATCTGAGTTCATCACTGACTGGCTACAGGTCAGTAAGCATCATAGCAGAGCACATGCTTCTACCTGTTTTCTCAGTCTTATATAAATCTATTTTTATGACCAAATTCTCCCAGTGTTGCCTTGTTTCCTGGTAACTCTTACTTTTGGCACTGGAGGTAATTTTTCTAAGGTTTATAGTAAGTTATTTCCCTGGTTTTAAAACTGTGTTCCATGGAGTCCTTGAGTTACACTGAGATACCTCAGGAACCACCTAGTGAGGAAGGGCGAAGGCCAAGAATATGAGACTTCGTTTCTTTTGAAATAAAAATTTGTAGAAAACAGTTTTAACTTCAAAAATGTTTCAAAAAGTTGCCAAGTTAGCTCAATTCTTTTCAATGATGTTAACACTTTCTAAAAACATTGCAAAATATTTTGCAATTTATTTCTATTCTACAAGGCATTTTCTTTAATCCTTTAAATAAATCACTTTATTTATTTATTTATCATGAATTTCAATGGCATAAAAAACTCCCTAAAAAAATAAGGACACTGGCTGGGCGCAGTGGCTCACACCTGTAATCCTAGCACTTTGGGAGGCCGAGGTGGGCAGATGACGAAGTCAGGAGATCGAGACCATCCTGGCTAACATGGTGAAACCCCGTCTCTATTAAAACTGCAAAAAATTAACCGGGCGTGGTGGTGGGCGCCTGTAGTCCCAGCTACAGGGGAGGCTGAGGCAGGAGAATGTCATGAACCCGGGAGGTGGAGCTTGCAGTGAGCCGAGATTGTGCCACTGCACTCCAGCCTGGGTGACAGAGCGAGACTCCGTCTCAAAAAAAAAAAAAAAAAAAAGAAAAGAAAAGAAAAGAAATAGGACATCATTTATCCTTCACATTTCACTTGTATGATCCTGCCTGGATAAAATTAGAAAAATGTTCAGTGAAGGTTAATATGTCAGAGAAAATTGCTTTTGTGTAATGGAAAAAAGGCCATTCTTAGGACATTACAAAATTACTTTATGTGGGGTCATTAGAGGTAATACTTGCTTGAAAATAAATTATGCATCACTATGTTATAATGTTGTAAAGATAAGTGAAATGGAACATAGAAATGTTGAGGATCACACTTTGAATTGTGAGATGACCCTAGCAGAGAGAAAAAGCTTTAATTGCAGAGAAAATTTGGAGGAGAGAAGGGATATAATTTGGAGTCGTCCAGTTTGATTGCAGAGCCAAAGCATCTAAACGCTAGCCCTTACCCTTTTGTATTACCATCATGACCCTCGAGGGCTAAAACAAAAGGGTTGTTTCAGAGGAACTTAGACCATGGTGTTAGACCAAGGGAGAAAATCCTTTTCTTTCTGCAACCGAACGGTTTTCAAATTGCCTCTCTAGTATCATGAAGTCACACTCTTTACCACCCTCCAATTTCATTCAGTTTCCTCAGTCCCACGTAAAATGCACAAGAAAAAAAAAATAATTCTTATATCTAGCTTCCATACTGCACCTCTTCTTTCTACTTCCTGCCCACCACCAGACATGTTACTTTAGATGTTGAAGAGTATGTTGATAAGTAAATATCAGAGACTTTAGAAGCAAATAAATATATTCCAACTATAGCTCTGCCAGTTTACAGCTATCATACATGAGGCAATGGAAGAGGATTTATAGTTTAGGGGTTACACAATTAAGGACTCCAACCAGACTGATTTCATTCCAATACAGTTTTGCCACTTACTAGATTTCATTGGCAAACTGCTTCACAGCTGTGAACCTCTTGTTTTCTTCTCAAAGTGAGGGGTAATAATAACTGTTCTTACTTCATAGGGTTCTTGTGAAGAGTAAATTACATACAGCTCTTAGAACAAATCTTGCTACCCAGCAGTTGATCAATAAATGTTTTCTATTCCTATATAAATATATATTCATATTTTGTCAGTTTCCTTAAATTATAAAATATAAAAACATATTTTAAGTTTATGATTAAATAAGATATATAAAAATTCTCTATCAATCATTTTAGTAGGTAGGTGAACAATAATTATTACTTCCTTAATCCTCTAAAGGGGCTATTACTAATCTCTCAAAGAATACCCATTTTTTTAATAGCTTTAAGACTTTGCAAATCCCCCTGTTTGTCGATTTCCTTCTTGTTTACAGATGTTGAAGATGAGTGACATAAGGTACAGACACTATTATAAAGACAAATAAGTGACTTGCAATTTATATATCCTCTTGTTAAAGTATATAGCATTTGTAGATTTTAAATTTAATTCTACATTAGGTAAGTTTGATTTGATTGTAAATAATAGAAAACTACTCCAACATAGGGAAAAAATGAATCTGTTGGAAGAAAATCCACTCGCAGACCTGACAGCACGAATCACTAGAGAAGGCAGAAACCAAATGCCTCTCAGGATCTCTGTAGCAGAAAGAGATGGAATAGGAGAACTATGTTTGAGTTCAAATGTAGCTTAATTTTTGTGTCTTTTATTTCAAGTTTCAAATTCTAGAGAACTGTATTTTATTTGAACTAGATTGAGTTGTATGTTTCTAGCTCCAAATTAATCAGTAGAGGAAGGAGAAGCTAGCTATTGGAAAGGACCATTGTTAACAGGTAGAACAAAAACATGTGCTTACCTCATATTCCCCTTCTGTTTTATTTTATCAGTGTATTGAGATATAATTTATATATCAAAAATCCACCCAAGTGAGTATACAATTTAATGATTTTTCAGTCACTTTTTTTTTCTTTCTTTCTTTCTTTTTTTTTTTGAGATGGAGTCTGGCTCTGTTGCCCAGGCTGGAGTGCAGTGGCACGATCTCGGCTCACTGCAAGCTCCGCCTCCTGGGTTCAGGCTATTCTCCTGCCTCAGCCTCCCGAGTAGCTGGGACTACAGGCGCCCACCACCATGCCTGGCTAATTTTTTGTATTTTTAGTAGAGACGGAGTTTCACCGTGTTAGTCAGGATGATCTCGATCTCTTGAACTCGTGATCCACCCGTCTCAGCCTCCCAAAGTGCTGGGATTACAGGCGTGAGCCACCGCGCCCGGCCTTTCAGTCAGTTTTTAAAGTTGTGCAACCATCAGCATTATCCAGAACGTTAAAACATTTAGAACATTTCCATCATCCTTAAAATTTTCTACCAGTCAGTCTGCAGTCTATTTCTGCCTCTAACTCCAGCCAGCCCCAGGCAACCACTGATTTCTTTCTGCCTCTATAAATTTGCTTGCTAATTTTATGTAAATACAATTGTATAATATGGAGACTTTTGTCCCTGGTTTCTTTCACATAGCATGATGTTTTTGATGTATGTCCAAGATGTAACATGAATCAGTATTTTCTTCTTTGTATTGCTGAATAGTATTCCATCGTATCGATATACCTCATTGTGCTTATCTACTTTCCAGCTGATGTTGAGTTAGTTCCAGCTATTACGAACAATGTGGTTATGAACATTCATATACAATCTTTATGTGGACATACATATTCTTTTTTCTTTAGGTAATATGTATAAGAGTGAAATTGCTGGCTCATATGATGAGTTTTTGCTTGAATATTAAAGAATTGAGGAAAATCTTTTTCCAACGTGGTTATATCAACTTACGTTCCCACCAGCATTATGTGAAAGTTTTCATTTTTCCACTTTCTGGCCAGCACTTGGCATTATCTATCCTTCTGATTATAGCCCTCCTAATGGGTGAATAGTGCTATCTCATTATGCTTTTAATTTGGGTTTCCCAAAAGAATAATGATGCTGAGTACCCTTTGTGTGCTTATTAACAATTTGTATTTTTAAATGCATGCTTATTGAATCATTTTATCATTTTAATTGAAACATTTGACTTCTTAATATTGAGTTTAAAATGTATTTATATCATTTGCACCCATTTTTATATATTTTGTAAGACATATAGTGTATTTGATTTATATTACTGCATAACCAATTACCATAAATTTAGTGGCTTTAAACAACACATGCATTTATTATCTCACAATTTCTATGAGCCAGAAGTCTGGGTATGGCTTAATGGGGTCCTCCACTCAGTCTCACTAGGCTGTCATCAACATTTGGACAGGGTAGCATTTTCCTCTGTAGGCTCAATCAGGGAAAGATCTACTTCCAAGCTTATTCAGGTTGTTGGAATAATTTCTTCTTCTTCTTCTTCTTCTTCTTCTTCTTCTTCTTCTTCTTCTTCTTCTTCTTCTTCTTCTTCTTCTTCTTCCTCTTCCTCTTCCTCTTCCTCTTCCTCTTCCTCTTCTTCTTCTTCTTCCTCTTCTTCTTCCTCTTCTTCTTCTTCTTCTTCTTCTTTCTTCTTCTTCTTCTTCTTCTTCTTCTTTTCTCCTTCTTCTTCTT
>NW_012098488.1:207839-213080 GCF_000951045.1 Mandrillus leucophaeus
CTTCTTTCTTTTCTTCTTCTTTCTTTTCTTCTTCTTCTCCTCCTCCTCCTCCTCCTCTTCTTCTTTCTTTCTTCTTCCTTCTTCTTCTCCTCCTCCTCCTCCTCCTCCTCCGCCTTCTCCTCCTCCTTCTTCTTCTTCTTCTTTCTTCTTCTTCTTTCTTCTTTCTTCTTCTGACTGAGGGTTCCAGCTTTTCACTGGCCATTGTCTGGAGGCTTTCCTAAGATCCTAAGTAGTATCCACTGTTCCTACAGGCTGCCCATGATTCCTAAAGGCTGCCCATAGTTGCTTGACATGTGGGCTTCCTCATCATGGCTGCTTAGTTTATCAAGCTAGCAGGGAGAATCTCTTGCTGCTTTCTGCTAGGAACACATAGACACAGGGAGGGGAACATCGCACACTGGGGCCTGTCGGGAGGTAGGGAGTTAGGGGAAAGATAGCATTAGGAGAAATACCTAATGTAGATGATGGGTTGATGGGTGCAGTAAGCCACCATGGCACCTGTATACCTAAGTAACAAACCTGCCCGTATCTTAGAACTTAAAGTATAATTTTTTAAAAAGCTAGCTGAAAAAAATGAAGAAATCAATCATAACCCTCATTTCCCGCTGCTGACAAAAGATGAATGGAGAAAAGCATTGCGTTCAAATAAAATTTGTAGATTTGACTGTTCCTGAAATGGGATTATATTTATAATCAGAAGTGACAAGAGGAATTTTTATCATCTGAGCATGACTGCATAAATCATAAAACTTGCCCTAGATTTTATCTAAGAGTCAGGAGAAAAAAACTGATAGAGGAAAGAAAAGAGAGAATAATAATCTTGCTTTCAATTCGCATCCTTGATATTTGATTCATAAAAGTTAATTCTGTAATGTGTGCATCCAATATGTAGTATGATATATAATAAGCATTCAAGAAATTGTCGATTGACAGTTATTTTCCTTTTATAGTCTCTGGTCAAACAATAGCAGCCATTTTAAAATTAAGAAAATATTATTCGTGTACACTAAAGAAGAGCCAGTGGTTTTTATAAGAACCCTAATGGAAAGAATCTCTGTACATTTTAAATGGAAGTGATTTCTGCACCTAATCCTGAAAATTATAGCTATCTAACCATTTACAGAGTATATTTTATGAGCTAAAATCAGTGGTAGGTGTCATGAATGTAAACCAGTAAGTTAGTCACAGTCTTGATTAAAGAAGTTTATGAACTGTTGGGGAGATGAGATATATAGAAAAATAAGTTTTAAAAATACAATAGGTTCAGTGTTTTAGAATGCATTGTGCTTAGTGTGGGTACAAAAGTGGAAGTAATCAATACTGTTAGTATATCAAATCATGCTTTGTAGATTTTATTACATTGAAATAGATATGAAAAGATAAGTAAGGATATGAGAAATATACATTAAAATGTTTAAAAAATATTTGAAGCAAATAATCTAAAAGGAAATTAACTACTTTGCCTGTAAATCAGGGACACATGGAGGTAACAGTGACAGAAAGGATGAGCTAGGAACAAACCTGTTCACCAAAAGAAAATTGCCTGTACAACTTTGGCACTGAATGGAGAGAAGTCATCCATGAGAATGTGGAATTACAGTCATTTCATGCATTGTTGGACTGAATTCATATTCTATGGGTCATAAAGCATTATTTTGCTTAAGGACATAAAACATTATTTTAAACATGAGTAAAGGGCATGTTTACTTATGTTACAAAAAAGATGTAGAGAACACCAATAAGCCTTTTAGAAATAAAAATAAAATGAAATTAATAATATTACCAAAAAATAAAACCCTCAATGGATGGACTTAAAGGTTGATTTTAAAAGTTAAGTAAATAGTAAACTGGAAGACATAGCTTTAAAAAAATCTATGTGAAACACAATATAAACGCACAACCATAAAAAAATATAAAAACAAAATTTATTAAAATTGTGGATAAAATGAAGTCTCACATGGGTTCAAACAGAATTGTGGAAAGAGGAGATAAAGGATGGCAGTACAGGTAGTATTTGCAGAGGCCGTAAATGAGAATTTTCTAGTACTAATGAAAGCTTATCTTAGTCAGGAATCCCAGTGAATCCCAAGTAGAGTAAAAATGAAAATCCCCAACTTAATCAATTGGGAAGACCTTAAAGTACACAGAGAGAAAAGAAATATTACAGTCAACTAAATAATATTAATTTTCAAGTACAAAAGTGGAAGCTATGTGAGTGTATTGTCTTCAATAAAATAAGATACAATAAGTAATACATAAAAATAGCCAACAGTATTTTCTAAAATTAGAGTAAAAAATTTTTATACTCATAAAAACAAATTTTTCTACCAACAGATTCTTATTAAAGAAAATGCTAAAAGACATATTTTAGAGTAATGGAAAGTGTTTCCTAGTCCAAAATCTGAAATTCAGGAATATATAGTGAACAAAGTTGAAAATGTGTTGAAAAATCTATAAAAATCCTACTTCTGATAATGATACACCAGTAATGTCCCCACGTAGGCCAACTAGAAAGAATATGGTAATCTAATATGGCAGTAAATGATTATCAAGCCCCAATTCAAATTCAGAAAAGGGGAAAAATATTGACAGGTAAAAATTGTTGCCTGTCTATTAAGGCAAGTTAATATAATATGGATCAAGTAAGTTGCCCCTTTCCATTTAGAGACATTTGACTCCCTCTCTCATCCTTGTTGCCCTCACTTCAAATAAAAATCTGGTTAGGATACTGAAGAACTAAGCAATCCTTTTCACTTCTAAAAATACAAAAGTTGGACAGCAAGACATAACAAGGCATTTGTCCTGTTAAACCCCTCTACATCAAAGCGATGCATCCTGGGAGGCAGTAATGTAGTATTTGCAGAGAGAATGACCCAGCTTCATTTTATCTCAGTTCAAGAGTTAGATTAAGTTGATATTTGATTGTGAGTGGCTCTCAGCCACTAAGCTAAATCCTAAAAATTCAAAGAAAGTAATAAGGCTTTGAGAAATGGAAGAAAGATTCAGAAAATTTAAACTTCCATTCATCAGTAAGATGTAAACATTTTAAACTTGTATGCACCTTTGTAGCATCAAAATATATGAAGTGGAAATTTACTAAACTAAAAAGACAAATCAATAAGCCATCAAGCAAGATTTTATACATCTTGTCTAAAATATGAATATTATAAAATATTAAATAAAATTTATATATAGTTAATATAATTAATCATGTGATTATATATAAAAAATTTACCCAATAGATATGTTTAATGAACATATGGAATATTTACACAGTTGACAATATACTGGACCATTTAACAATGCTCTTTTAAGTTCAAATTATTGACATCATAGATAATACTTTCCTTAGACACATCCAACAAAACTAGGAATCAATGGTAAGAGGATAATTATAAAATCCTTGTATAATTGGAAAGCCAATACCAAAAGCTGGTGATGATGAGAAACAACAACACTGTCATACATTCTTGTTGTGAAAATAGATTCTCTTTGAAAAAGTTTGCCATCATCCATGAAAGTGAGGAAACACATAACTTATGAGTATTTTGGTATTGGTAGTATCTACCAAATACACACATGCTATAAATATTTATAATTTTAATATATGGTATTTAAATATAGAATACATTTATATACATAGATAATATACATAAATTTAATTAATGTAAAATATACAAAATATAAAATACATAAAATATAAGTAGAAAACAATATGGCCGGGTGTGGTGGGTCACGCCTGTAATCCCAGCGCTTTGGGAGGCCGAGATGGGCGGATCACGAGGTCAGGAGATCGAGACCATCCTGGCTAACACGGTGAAACCCTGTCTCTACTAAAAAATACAAAAAATTAGCCGGGAGAGGTGGCGGGCGTCTGTAGTCCCAGCTACTCGGGAGGCTGAATGGCGTGAACCCGGGAGGCGGAGCTTGCAGTGAGCTGAGATCTGGCCACTGCACTCCAGCCTGGGCGACAGAGCGAGACTCCGTCTCAAAAAAAAGAAAGAAAAGAAAACAATATGAATAAATTATAAACTCAAATGAATTATATATAAATACAAAATATATTAAAATAAGAAATGTATAAATTATATAAATTTATATATATAAATTAATATAGCCCATCATTTCCTCTCTCATTTAACCAACTGAAATGTTTATATATGTACATAAAAAGACAAGAAATATTCATGGCTGTATTATTCATAATTGCTTAAAATTGGAAATGATCTAAATATGCAAGAACAACAGAAAGGATAAATTATGGCGACTTTATTAATAAAATATAAAAAATGATGAAAATAATGTGTAATGAATTTGACTATAAACACATCACCAAAGAGCAATAAGTAATTATAAAAATTTAAATACAGGTGAGATTAAAGTATACATCTGTTAAAAGGACGGGAAGTCATGCGTTGTGCTTGTAATCCCAGCACTATAGAAGGCTAAGATGGGTGGATCACTTGAGGCCAGTGGTTTGAGATCATAGTGGCCAAAATGGTGAAACTCCATCTCTTAAAAATACAAAAAATAGCTGGACATGGCGGTGCGTAACTGTAGTCCCAGCTACTAGAGGGGCTGAGGCAGGAGAATTGCTTGAACCTGGGAGGCGGAGGTTGCAGCAAGCCCAGATTGTGCCACTGCACTCCAACCTGGGCAACACAGTGAGACTCTTTCTCAAAATAATAATAATAGTAAGTTTAGAAAAATAATTTGGTTATAAAATAATTGATACAAATGTCAATGTGATTTCTTTTCTTTTCTTTTCTTTTTTTTTTTTTTTGAGATAGAGTCTTGCTCTGTCGCCCAGACTGGAGTGCAGTGGTGCGATCTCGGCTCACTGCAAGCTCCACCTCCCGGGTTCATGCCATTCTCCTGCCTCAGTCTCCTGAAAGTGATTTCATAAATGGGAGTTTGTAATTTGAAGGGGGCAAGAAGGGAGCTCCTAGGGTGCTGTATGTCTCTTTTTTGTGGTTTTATCGCAGTTTTTTTTAATGAGTATTTTGTTATAATTGAGCTGAACTGGTTTGTATACTTTTCTAAGTCTATATATTTTTTTTCCAGGAATTTTAATTTTATTTATTTATTTATTTATTTATTTTTATTATACTTTAAGTTCTAGGATACATGTGCACAACATGCAGGTTTGTTACATATGTATACGTGTGCCATGTTGGTGTGCTGCACCCATTAACTCGTCATTTACATTAGGTATATCTCCTAATGCTATCCCTCCCCTCT
>NW_012098488.1:213307-241579 GCF_000951045.1 Mandrillus leucophaeus
GCATGTGTCTTTATAGCAGCATGACTTATAATCCTGTGGGTATATCCCCAGTAAAGGGATGGCTGGGTCAAATGGTATTTCTGGTTCTAGATCCTTGAGGAATCGCCACACTGTTTTCCACAATGATTGAACTTGTTTACAGTCCCACCAACAGTGTAAAAGTGTTCCTATTTCTCCACGTCCTCTCCAGCACCTGTTGTTTCCTGATTTTTTAATGATTGCCATTCTAACTGGTGTGAGATGGTATCTCATTGTGATTTTGATTTGCATTTCTCTGATGGCCAGTGATGATGAACATTTTTTCATGTGTCTGTTGGCTGTATTAATGTCTTCTTTTGAGAAGTTTAAGAGTTAAAGCTAAAGATACCTAATTTAAAACATGTAATTGAACTTTGAATAACATTGAAGCTTTATAAAATTCTTGTGTCATATTTGTAGAAATGTTAGTGTCACAGGATCCCTGGAGTGTTGCTTTGCCAGCCAGTAAACATTGTGACCAGCATTGCCTCTGCTTGGGTTTTGCTTGTGCCTGCTGGGCTCATTTTGCCTACTCAGCCTGGCAGGTTGCACTCAGTTCGTGCTACTGCCCTGAATACTGTGCCTGACAAGGGCAAGCCAGGTGTGGAGCAGTGAGGGGTGTGTGAGCAAGTGAGTACACAGAGTCTGGTCACTGCGCACAGTCAGATGCTCTGGCTGCAGTGGAAAGGGCAACTCCAGGCGCTGTCACAAGTGCCGGCTCCATGCAAGGCTGTGGCTAAAACAGACATACTGCAGGTGGCTTCCACTGAGGGCACTAGCATCTGGACAAGGGGAACATGGTGGCCCCCAAGAGCTTGGACACCAGGAACTGCAGAGCTTCAAAGAGTGGTATTACAGTGTGTCACAGGCCTGGCTCTGGGAGCCCCTGGGTCTGCACTCCCAGAAGGGCTGCAGCTCTTCTTTCCTTCTCTTCTCTCCTTCTCTTCTCTTCTCTCCTTCTCTTCGCTCCTTCTTGTCATCCACAATGTGGTGAGCAGGGGTGTGTTTCCACCCTGTTTATGTTACAGCTCTTTCAGTCCCACCATTCAGCGAGTCCCAAGTTCTTGTCCTGCATCCAGTAAGAATGAGGGACAGGGACAAATGGAGGGTTAGCAAGGTGGAAAGGAGCTTCATTGAGAGACTGAACAGCTCCGAGAAGATCTGAAGTGGGTAGCTCCTTTTGGTAGGCAGGTCATACAGGCAAGTGTCCAGCTTTCAGTGGAGAGGAGACCTGTGGTGAGTAGCTCCTTTCCACCATCAGGTTGTCCAGAAGAGTCAAGGAGACCTGAAGTGGGTAGCTCTCTCCCACAGCTGGACATTTGTGTGAGTTTGGCTAAGTCTGGGGTTTTTATGGGCTCGGATGGGGGGAAGTGCATGCTTATTGGTCTGTGAGCAGCCATGGGTGGGCCAAATAAAGTACAGTAAGTTCTCATTCTGGGCCACAGACTCCACTTGAAACTGGCAGCCCCACCCCCAGGCTTAAGGCCATCTCTGTCTTGAAGGTGGGGTTTCACCAGAGACTCACCCCTTTCTGCCCAGGAACCTGTGTGCCTCCTGCCATCAACATGTCATCCATAGCGCCCAGGCTGTTTATGCCAAAAGGCACCTGTAGGCCAGTGCAAAGCCTCCCTGAGTCCCTGTGGCCTCCCTTGTGTGCTAGTCAGTGCCCAAAGTCCAGAGCGGGGATGAGGCAACAGGGGGCTGGTGTGTCAGCATGACCCTAAGCTCATGCATACCCAGCCAGGTTGCAACAGTTCCTGGGCCTGGCCACAACTTTGCCTTGTGGCACAGGCACAAATCAGAGCAGGCATCAGGAGCCAGGGAGAGGCCAGGGAGCAGACACTTCCAAACCTGCTGGGGTGGCTTACTGAACCTCCAAGAGAACAGGGATGCCTGGGTTTGGAGCCTCAGCTGGGTGGCTGCAGCCTGCACCCAGCAGTGCAGGACTCCCACCCTGCCAACTCAGTAGGGGGCAGGGCTCCTGCCTGTTCTCGGTCCCCAGTGGCTCTGAGGAGTGCACAGTCTTGGCCACACCTACCCCACTACAGCCAACATCTTCACAGCAGCCTCTCCAGACAGGCCACCACTGCCATCATTGGGAGGTAAAATCTTTAATAGGTACAGTGGTAGCTATTTGTTGAGAGATCTGTCAACATATTTTTTTATTATTAGTAAAGTTATTAACTCCAGACTTTTGACACCAACTTGGGATGGTAACATACTTGTGATAATCACAAAAAGAAAGAAATAGTATACTTTCCAAAATAAAATAGAATAGAATGAGATAATATATTCAATCTAAAAGCATAGAAAATAAAAATGGAAAAGAAGTGAGTAAAATTAAACACAAAATAAGGTGAAAGAAAAAAGTTAAGAATTAATTTAAATTTGGTAATTATTTCAATTAAAAGAGCTTTCAGAATGGATTATAAAAATATTGACATGTTATTACAAAGATGTGTGTTAAACAAAATATATACAAAAGTTAAAAATAAGAGAAAAACAAAAGTTAATCGAAAAATTGATGACTTCATTAATAATTAAGATATTAAAGCAATTTTAAGAAAACATGATTCCTAGATATACAGAGGGTCTTTTGACCTCTTGATAGATTTTCTAATATTGAATCATATTTGTATTGCTGGAATTCTTTTCCTCTTCTTTTCACAGGTGTGGAACTTGGGATTTTAAAATATTTTTTCAGATAAACATGAAGCCTAACTCATAAAAATCTTGCTTGTACTTTAACATGATTCAATCATAATATAACAACTCTTACAGAGATAAATTTACAGAACACAGATAGGAAGCCGATCATGCAGAAAATTGTTGTAGTTATCTATTCTTCGATAACAAATGTTTTGAAACTCAAGTTGTTTAAACTCTCAGATGTTGGGTGTTAGGAATTCCCACAGTGCACAGGGGATATTGTGTTTTTTCTGAGTCACAAATTTTGAGGTCTAACCTGGGAGATTTAAAGGCTGGGGGTAACTTAATGCTTAAGGGCTGGTTAACAGCATCGTTACTGGTGCCAGCTGTGAATTTTGACCTTAACTAAGGCTGTTTGTCAGAACACCTATATTTGGTCTCTCTGAGGTGCCTAAGTTCACAGTCTGGTCATTGGTTTTTAAGGATAAGCTTCTCAACAGAAAGCCATGAGGAAATGTATTACTTTTTTTTTACTTAACCACAGAAGACAAACAAGATCATTTCAGCTCTACTCTCTTTCTCAAAGCAGTCATAATATCCCACCATGTTTCAATAGGAGGGGAAATAGGATTAAACTAATGATTGGAAGTGACAAGTTTTTGGAAGATCATGTTGGAACTGAAATACTGTTGTTTTACTTGTAAATGAACTTTGGACTGTCCTTTATATATTGGAGGTTATTTAAGGATTTTAGTTGCAAAGACACATGTTCAGATTTGTATTTTTATTAGAAAATTCAGAAAGCCTTCTTGGGTGCTAACACTGGGGAAAGAAAAACCTATGAGAAATATATAGCAATAATCAAGTGACAGGTAACAGGCTAAACTAACTTAGTATCCCTTAAGTTTTACATAAGGAGATGGAATTGCAAGATATAAAGAAAACAGAACCACTGAAACTCTGTCATGTATTTATGGGAAGAAGGAGTAAACAGGGAAATAACAGTTTTTAGGTTTCTGACATGGCTGAGTGAACAGACGGTAGTGCCATGTGCTCTGATACAGGAGAAGAAAATAGATATTTTTATACATATTAAATTTGAGGATTTCCCGGGAAAACCCAGAAGGAGATGCAGTCAGCCAGCTGTGAGAACTGGAAGCTTGAAGAAATGCAGGGAGAACAATTTTACTGTCATGAAAATGTAGATTTTTTTTTTAAAGAACACATGTGATAATCCAGTGAATATATACAGTAAGATTACCAGAGATGAGCATTTTTGTGAACATAATTGGGCAAATATAAGGCAGCTTGCCAAAAACGCTGAGAAGGAACTTTACAAACGTGAAAGGAAAATCATAACAGAGAAAAAAATGAAGGTCAAAGGGAAAGATAACTTTGTGGAGGGAAGAGTCACTGATTTGAAATACTGTGATGTAGTAAGTGAACAACTGAAAAGATCACTAGTCCCTATTTTACTTTGTTTTTTTTTTCTACCATTTGGAAAATATTGTTGACAGTTGTCACAGAAAATTCAAATGAGTTGGAGGCAAAATGTGCATTTTGCTGGATTTAGATGAACATTTAAAGTCAGAAGTTAGAGGCTATAAATGTACATAATTTTTCAAAAAGGCTTTTAAATGTACTAAGAAAATTATTTTCTCCTCTGTGAATAAATAATTGGATGAGTGAAAAATGAAAATCTTTATGGTCACTAGACAACAGTTTGTAAGTTCACAATGAAAATTGTCATAGTTGATTTCTTAGAAATCTTGCCATGAAAAATTCTGTTTCAATTTATCTGATGCAAACATTCTTCAAATTATTTAATCTTACAATATTTTGATGAAATTTTTGTAGAAGTACGAATCCCCTGGGAAATATTAGCCTTTATATCATCTGCATGAGCTTAGCAGCTCAGCAATGAAGGAAGGAAGAAAGAAGGTATCTAATGGCGGTTGTTAGGTTTCTGTATGGTTCACTTCTTTTTATTTTGTTTTATAATGGGAGAAATTTTAGCATGTCCGTAATCTGTGGGGGAAATATACATATATATTGGCATTGAAAATATAGGAATGAAATTACCTGGTAATGCTAGTTCCAGAGACCAGACTGGTTGAATAGGGATAGGGAAGCTCAGTGCAAAGTGAGGTACTTAACAAAACCTGAATTTTTGAATTTTAGGTACTTAACAAAACAATGATGGGAGACAAATTATGGAAAATACTGAGAATTACACCATGTGTTGCAAAGGTACAAACTCAAATTTATCTTTATCTAGGAGTTGGAGTAACAACTGACAAGTTTCTCTATACATAACCCCGAGAAGAGAGAACATTAGACCACAAACAAAATAATTTAGCTACTTGTCACATGAGTGAAAACGCCAAGCAATTAGTTTAATACCAAATACAAATTACTTGTCTCATTCCTATCCTACTGAGATGTTTCTTACCAATTAGAGAAGCAGTCTATACCTCATTCCTTGAAAATGTGTCTTCCAGAAAAGCTTTGAATTGGCAAGTTCTCTTTTCAAAGTTTTCTGCCCTGCTTCTCTAGTTCATCTATTCATCCAGCTCTCCTCTTGGTGATTTATTCAGAAGTTTCGGGACTAATTTCCGTATACTGAATCAGAGCTATCTGCATGTGTATGTATGTATCTGTATGTGTTTGAATTCTTAAAGTGAAAAAAACCACTTAAATATTAAAATTATAAACAGCTACTTGAATTTCATTTGGAAAAACACTTAGCAGCATTTATTTGATGAATCAAGGCTCTCTGTTCTTTTAACTGATATGGTTCTCACTGAATTTATAAAAAATCTTTATACAACTTGTATTGAGTGCTACCTAATTTGATCCTAAATGCTAGCACACACTGCCTTTTATTTTTAAAATTTAATTCAAGGCCCATAGCATGAAATTTGGTTCAATTATCTAAATTCATTGATTTTATTTATTTTTTTTAAGGAATGAAGGGATTTATTGAACGTGAAAGTACAGGGCTCAAAGGCCCTGTTTCAGAATTTTTGAGAGTTTAAATACCCCCTACAGGATTTCATTGGTTATTTGAGGTAAGCTTTTTGTAAATGGAGAGGATGAAGTAAAGTTACAAAGTCATTTACTTGGCCTACGCCCTATGGAGAAGATATTTCCTGTCATAGATGAAATGTGAATCGGCCTTATGTTCCCTGCCTCCAGACCCTGTTTACCTATTTACCTGCCTCATCTCCCCCACAAGAGATGTGATTCCCATAAATCTTTATGGAAGGTAGAGGTTTTGTTTTTGTTGTTATTGTTTTTCTGTAATTGCTTCATGATGGCTTGGAGCGTAGTCCCTACCTATTGGGGATCACAAAACTCTCACCCTGCTCTGTCTAGTGGAGGCAGGGTAGCTTCTTGATGGCCAGGGGTGATGTCTTCATCCAAAACTGGCTGGAACCTTTGTTGGATGATCATCTGAAGCTTAATGTTCTCTAGGCGAGAGGAAATGAATTTGGTTAAAATATTTAATGGGAATTTCAAGGGGTGGAAACCTATGCTGTCAAAATGTTTGTTATAGAGATTTGCAGGAGAAAAAACAAAACTTGGTCTGTTCTAGAATCTATGTGTTTCCTTAAAGTCTTAGCACAAGCAACTCCATTTTGGTTTGGTTCAGTTTGTTGGGACCTACTGCATGAGCTTAGTCTTTAAATTCTCTTGTGGCAGTTATGCTAAATAATAGAATTAGCTAAACAGAAAAGTACCTGTGCAGCTACTGGCACTTGCGGCCTATGGACAAATACATAAAATGAAGATTATAGAAATTCAGTGGCAGCAGATTCACAAAGAAATTGCTTTGTCAAGTGAGTTCGACCTGTTTGAGTTTAGGAGGTTTGGTTTATGGGGATCTTGGGTAAGGAGCGTACTCCAAACTCTTGGTATTATCCTCCCAGTAGTCATAATAATAGTTTCCATGGTGCTCTGTATTCTCTCAAAGGGTTTAAATGCTTGCATGCAGCCATCTCTAAAATATCATATGATCTCTCTTCAACTATAATAACAGGAGCTGAAAGAAATCTGCAACCATGAGGACACCTTAACCTATAAATTACGTGCTGAGACCAGAAACCCGAGATGATGGTAACTGAGAGTAGCGCTAAGGCCCTAAGTTTTGGTTACGCTCTCACCTAAGTGAGAGCCTGACCAAAAAGAGGGAATTTTTTTAAACAACATTATGGGAGACCATTGTTTTGGACTAATCCATTGATTTTTGAAAGACAGAATTATCGTGAGTATACTGAGAATTGGTTCCAAAGAAAATATATGGACTTCAACAATTCTTAATTAAATAAGGTACATATAAGCTACAATGAAGTAGTAATTAACATTAAAGGTCTTTGAAATGCTTTAGCAAAGATGCTTTAGATCATCTTTTGAATTTACCAGAAAACAAGCTCATGATCGAATAATTAATAAAAAATGGACTCTTGCAATTTATTTTTAAAGATATGTTTTCCTTACTGTGATTAATGCTGCAACAAAATTGTTTTTTTGATTTTGATTTGTAGAGTGGGTGTTAGGAATGGCAGGAAGGGAGAATCCAAAAAGCAGCTCCTCCTACAGTGTGAATGCAATAAATGTAAAAGCCAAGGTTGATTTTTTTTTTTTTTTTGGCATGTACAGTATTCTAGACAGTGCATTGATGGGTATGGCATACCAACCCTAGGTAAGCCCCAATGATCCCTACTTCCTGGTGTACATGCCTTTGTGTAATTCCCTTCCTTGAGTGTGGCCAGAAACTGTGACTTGCTTGTAACCAAGATAATATGACAAAGGTGATATAATATCACTTCTGTGATTACAACACACATTCTGCAAGGCTCTGTCTTAGAAGACGGGACTGAAAAACTCATCACAAGCTTTGAAGAAGCATGCTGCTATGACATGCATGAACTGCTTATTAAAAAGGTCAAATGGCATGGAAATGCAGGCAGCTTTTAGCTGTTAAGGGCTTCAGACCTCCAATTGCAAGTAACTGAATTCTGCCAACAGTCATGTGATCTTGAAAGAGGATTCTGAGCCTCCAAACAGCTCAGAGTCTCTAATGATATCTTGATTTCATCCTGTGAGCAAATCATGGTAGAATTCCTGGTCCACAGAACCTGGGAGATAATAAATGTGTGCTGTTTCTAGCTGCTAAATTTGTGGTAATTTGTTATGTGGCAGTAGAAAACGGATATACAGGTGAAGCCAGGAAGAAAAGTTTTTATCAGTCAAGCGCTGAGAAAAATGAGCTCTGATCTGATCTTAAGAATGACTTATATAGATGAAAGTCTGAAATTCAGACACAACAAAAAGTCATTATTTAATACATTACTTTGGCATAAGTCATTTTAAGTGCCCAGAATGATCCACCTGTTCCTCCTCTGGCTCTGGTAAGAGGAGTTGTAAAATAATGGAAATGTTCCTTGTACTTGTTCTAAAAAAATGTTGATTACATGCCTCGGGAACACACACACACACACACACACACACACACACACACACGGGAACATTTTGGCTCCCATCTGTGAATTCATTGATCATCCCAAATTGTTTCTGGCTTCCAGATTTAAATCAATGTTGTCTTGCTGACACTTACTAAGCAATTAATATAGTATTACCCATGTAATTTAGAAAACAGCCCAGGATCTTCCAACTACATGTATATATCCATCCACCCTTTCTAAGATGCAAAATCTGGCCCCGTTATATATTTTCAGATGACATCCGTTCACATCAGGTATTGAAATGTTTGTGTAGTCTTTCTTAAAGTCCTTAAGGTGGTAGAAAATGGTCACATTTCACAGTGCAGAAAATCACACACACACACCACACACATATACACACACACACACCCCACACACATTTATATCCCATGTGAACTGTTTGTGCCATCATAACTGCTTCCTGGAAATTCACTCTTTCTCTTCTTAAACATATGACCAAACATGTTGGCTCTTTTTTCTCCTTCCTACATTGTCCCTTGGAGGATTTGAATTTTTTTTTTTGCAGAAAATGTAGTAACTGCTTTCTGATGCTTCAGCAATTTCTCCAGGTACCTAACCCTGCTCCACGTGGATAAACAAGATATTTCTTAATAGATATAATGTTCTCATCAGAAAACCTTGTTTGGACTTACCAATGAATTAACATCTTTGGGCTATTTTGAGTAGCTGTCTTCATTGTGAAAAAATGATTAACTACCCAGACCAAAAAAAACTAGTTTAGATCACCCAGGTCAATCATGTTAAAGTAGTTTCCTTATCAGCAGAGTTCCAGTCTCTGCATTACAGTTTTTGAATATGGATTGAGCAGCATTTGCTAGACCAGGGATTATTGTTCTACAGAAATAAGTTATTCCTGGAAGAATAACTGTGTAAACCATGTGCTGTGTATGCTTAACCTCTGCTTGATATGTACTTCTGATTTTACCTGGAAGTAATAAACTTCCTTTGTAAGTAACAGGTACTTTGGGCAAATCTTCATGTCCTGAAGAGCAAGAAATGTATCCAACATTAACACTGGAACCTTACTCCTTAGCATTTATAAAGGAGTTATGAATTATTAAAGGTTTTAATAAGTTTGGAAATTTACTGTAATTCATGATTAAATATTAAAGAGTGACCTAGAAGTTCAGGTTGAAGAAGTTAGACTTCAGAAGGAACAAAAATGAATATAGAGAGATGTTCATAATCAGAGTAGAATAAGAAAGAGAAACTTAAAAACAAGAAATATTTCTGGAAGAGAGTGAAGACATAGTATACTGAAAGCGAAAATATATAATAGAAATTGCTAGGCCAAATGACAGTGTGTGACACTCTCTTTAGCAGTGACACTTTCTTAGCCAGACAGCCTAAGTTTGAAATCCATCTGTGATGTTTACCGGCTTTGGATCTTGGGCAAGTTTTTCAGCTTCCTTGGGCTTTAATTTTTCCCATTTTTAAAATGGGCATCTACCTCATAGTGTTTTTTTCCTGAATTAAATGAGTGCTTATAGTAATGCCTAGAACATTTTAGGTGCTGATAATAATTGATACTTTTCCAGTTGAGATCAGAAGTGAGGGTCACAAAAATAATACTAACTGAGAAATTGTTAAAATAGGGCATACAGGAAAGTAGAAGAAAAATGAAGCAGTACAAAGAGAAAGTAGTCTCCTGTTCCTCCCAGAGGAATGCCATGTACTGGAAGAATTTAGTAATAACAACATTTGTCTTCCCATTGTCATTTTTTTGAGTGGGAGACAAAAAAATGTTTTCATAAAAATAGTTGTGGCAAAATTATGGTATTGCATTAAAAAATTATAAGGTCATAACCAAACATGAAATTAAGAGAAGATTATTTTCAGTTATCAACTGTAAGCACAAAAAATATGGCAAGGATCAGAGATATGTAATTAGAAGTTGCAGTTATTAAATCAATATTAGTATGTATGCCTAGATGAAGTATTGTATTAGAAGGTCCTTATTATTTTGTGTCATGTCTCAGTTATGTGCCAAAAAACATGAACAGTCTTAAAATTTCAAACTGCCTATCTCTGTCCACTCGTTTGCATTTTTGGGTTCCTGACAATATTTGCTTAAAGGTGTACTAAGCTGAATTGTGAATTTTAAGGAAAATTACCATGCCATACAAACAGCCTTGGGACAATTAGGAAGAAAGTTAGATTGGCACAAAAGAATGGGTAATAGTACAAATATTAGATGCTATTGTAGTTAAGAGGGGAGAAGAAAATATTCTGGATTTTACAACCTTGACAGTCTTCATCAAAGCAAAGGAATACTGAATTGCTATAAAGATGACCTGGACAATGATGTCTAGTTTCTGTTCTATACAGAAAATATTTTCATGGAATTCATTCTAGAAACAAATCTTTATGAAGTCATGATTATCCCAGAGCTCTAAAGTGAAAGCAGAGTTATATACTCGGGTGGCAGGATGAGAGAGGTAAAAAGAGTGGAAAAGCAAAATCCTATGTGAAATTTGGTTTTGGTGCACTTCCATTTTTCTTTATTTTTTTCTCAAGGCCTTCTGTTACTTGATGTAATGTTAAAGATCTTTAAATTCAGCAAAAATACAAAAAACAGGCTACACAAATTATTGTCTCCGTTTTGAAAGATTGCTGAACCTTCTTTTATAAATGCTGTGGGAAAATATACAGTTATATATTATGGCAAACAATAGAGTGATTTGGACTACATCTTTTATCTGGTTCCCTGTTTAAACTTTTTTAAAAATTCCTTTATTCTGCTTATCTGACAGTTGATGGGGTCTAATGTATTTTTATATCTCCTAAAATAACGTTTTCAAATAAGTGACTCCCTCTGCCAAATGACTCTTGGCTCCTACCTGTTATTAGTTCCCGGAAATATTTCAGCTCACACAATTACAAATTGCAAATCAAGACCCACCCCAGTCTTTACTTTTGCTCTTCCATTAATGATAAGACCATAAGAAATAGACTATTAGCTAACAGAATATCCAGAAATTGTTTATTTGTTATGTATATCCTCCACAACTAGGGATTCAACTTGGTATTACACAGAGCCTAGTGGCTAAAAAGAAGTTCTCAGAAAGAATTTATGAGTTACACATTTTAAAATAATTGAATAAGTGTCTTCTCATGAGTTCTTCAATGCACTCAACACAACTTGGCAATCACCCTCCTCTGTATGATCAAAAATATTCTGCAGAAGTAGCTTTAAAGACTGTTTGGAAATTTTGGCCTTGAACTTATTTATTTTTTAATAAATTCTAAATTCACTTCAGCATACATCTAAGCAGGACAATTGGATATTGATTGTTTTCTTTCCAGAGCTTCTGTCCCGAGAATACATGAGATATCTCAGTACAAAGAACTGAGATCTTTGTCCTAATGCTACACATTATCATGTTATAGGTACATATAGAATTCCTAAAAATTTATAATATTTTGGTATAAATTTGTAGGGAAAAAATCCTCCAAGATCAAATCCAAAATGACCAAGAAAAAATTTGTATTTCTTAGAAAAATAACTTCCACAAATTAAAAAAAAAAGTTTCCAGAAAAGATAAGGAAAAGAATGTTGAGCTTTCAGTGGTTTCAAAAATAGGAGCAGGTGTGTGGTACCTAAGAAGTTTACAGTTATTATTTGGTACAATTGAGTTAAAAAACAAATGGAAACATTCATTTTATTAATCTTTCAAATTGAATGTTGCTACAAGAAAATAAAGAAAATAAAGCAACGATTCTGACTACAATTATATTTAAACACATTGAAATTTTTATACATAAAATTCTGCAACTTTCTATCTGGTTAATTCTGTTTAAAACTATATACATTAACCTCACATATTGGTGGTAAAATTGCACTTGATAAAATGTGTTACTGATTAAAATCAAATAAGATAACTAAATTTTTAAACTATTAATATCTCCAAATTTGATCAAGCAAAATGCACTTAGCCAGAAAATAAAACTGCAAGATAGTTGTTATAAAGTTCGATATAAATTATAAAATTAAATGAATCTCATCTTTATAGTACAATTTATGAAAGAAAAACTCAAGTCACATGAAAATAAATAAATTTAAATATTTAATCTTCATATTGTGGAAAATTATCAAAATGCATTTGTGTTAACTTCAAAAACTGTATCTCAAAATTGACTGTTTATGCACTGATCAAATATTTGCACTCATCAACATGAATTTTGAAAATCCACAAGATCAAAAGTAAGTGAAAAGTTAATCAAAATAATTGGTTCAAAATGGTAGAATGAAAATATTTTTTATTTTAACATCTACCACAAATACTAAAGAAGTCTGATTTAGCCAAAATTCTTTACATCCATATGCAATTTTAAAAGACCATGATTGTTGTAATTGATACAGGAAGCATATTTCTGCATGGCTTTATTTCTATATGTCTGTGAAAATTATAATTTTGAAAGGCTGTTGTCAACTGAAGTGTTGTAATTCTCTTAATTAAGAAAAAAGAAGAAAAAGGAAATGTGACAATGTCAGAGTTATTGTGTTTTAAGATATGAACAGAGAAAAAATCATTTCAAAGTTTTCTAAACTATAGCTAGTGTTATTTTAATGTTAGACATTGGAATGATACATAATTCTACACAGGCCTCTAGGACATGTTTGTCTTTTAGTGACTCTCATTTGAATGAGAGAGGAATAAAAGCAACTGAACAGAATCTTGAACAACCATATAGAACAACCCGAGTGCCAGCTCCTCTTTTCTGTTGTTGATCTTATAGTATTTCTCTCTTATTGTTTTTGTTCCCTGTGGCTCTTGTGCATCACCTGCTAACCATTTGGCCTCATATACTGGCCATCAACTCCTGAATATCCCATTGCTGCTACTGAAAACAAACAAATTTTATAGACTTTCAAATAAATTTACCTTCTATATGTGTTTTTATTTCTGCTAATAGATTCATTTTTGCCTTGACCTTCATATTTCATTTGACATTTGCTTTCCTGGTTTTCTATTACATTTTCATTTTAAGATATGAAAATCAAAGCAAATCTTTGTCACGGATATTGCCATGAATGATTTTAAAATTAGGTAAAGATTTTTGACATATAGATGAAATGATGCACAACGGAAAATATGACTGATAGTCAATGATTATTTTTCTTAACTACAATCCAAGGTTACTATAATAATTATTTGAAAGAGTAACTATGTACTGAGGGAGAATACACACACACACCATGATAACTATGTAAGACAAAGATATCCATTGCATCACAAATAAAGCAAAAGGTGTTTGTAACAGGGTTTGGGGTGCATCCACATTTTTTGCTCTGCAATGAAAACAGAACCATTGTTTTACTCTTTAAGGCAATGTATTGAAAGTGGTTAGCAAAACCCCTGTATCATCTACCCCAATCATTGAGAATACTGATGCTTCCCACATATCAAAAGGAGCCTGGAACAAAGATACATAATATGTAAATGTTTTATGGCATTCAGGTTTTTTTAAATTATACTTTTAAGTTCTAGGGTACATGCGCGCAACGTACAGGTTTGTTACATATGTATACATGTGCCATGTTGGTGTGCTGCACCCATTAACTCATCATTTACATTAGGTATATCTCCTAATGCTATCCCTCGGCATTCAGTTTTAAAAGTAATGAAGAGCATGTGAACATACAACAACAACAAAAACAAAAGGAACAATCTCTCTCTTTTGGTAATACAAAATCTTTGTTTCTTTTTAATCAAAAGAATGAGAATACAATCTAGTCCCTAAAGCAGATGCATCAAACCTTGACAGTCCCTAGAAGAAACCTGGGTGGAATTGAACCTTGACAAATGCACACAAACATACATTTTTTTTTAGTGTTAAAAGTGAATTTATTCATGTATGTATTCAACAGATATATATTGAATGCCCCATATGTGTCATCTGCTCTACTAGGCATGAAAAAATGTTTAGAAATAAATAAAACAGAGTCCCTAGCGAGAGGGAATTCAACATCTAGGAATAAATACTCACATCAACAAATAAATTCTAAAATAATGTAGTCTGTGCAGCAATAGAAAAATATATATATTAACATGAGAACATTATAAAGAGGTATCTAATTTAGGTTGATGGTACTAGGGGAGAAGCAAAAAAGACCTCCTGCAAGTGTTGATAACTAAACTGAACTTTAAATAATTCATTCATTTTTTTCAGAAAATATTTGTTGAGGGTCTACTACATGCCAGACACTAGTGCTGGCAATAGATCAAGAAACTAAATATTTTAGTGCATGCCTTCCATTACAGTTTACGCTCTAGTGGTTGAGAATTTAGTAAAGCAAATGACAGGGGTAGGTATAAAGGAAAATCACAAGGTGAATTATGCTGAGTTTAAAATTTGAGAAAGGTACAGTGAGAAACTAAGCAGGAGTTGGGGATAGCAGTCATAGTATAGAAAGCTCATGTTAGTGCTTGGTACTACTAATTGGAAATGAATTTAATTCTCTCTATATAACTTTTTCCATATATTTTTGTAAAATATTGATTAGCAAGTGTCATAGTTATATTTTTATTTGTGACAAATCTCTGAGCAATTATATTTAATATGTCATATTTTTATTTGTGACAAATCTCTGAGGAATTATATTTAATATGTCAGTTATATTTTTATTTGTGACAAATCTCTGAGGAATTATATTTAATATGGCAGGCAGTATGGGAGAGGCAAATACCAAAGCCAGATAATTTAGGACATTTCTACATCTCAATATTTAATCTCCACAGATTGGCATCATCATCTTTAAACAGATTCTACAAATGAGCGAAGTATGAGAATTTTTGGCTAAGAAGACTGGAACCATATTTAATCATGTTATATTGTATTCTCCCAAGATATGGTATTATTTTATAATTGCAGGATTGCAGAAACCTCACTTAGAGGCCTTTTGCAGTGTTTGAAAGATGACAGGATCTTCTATCATCAAGATTTTACTAAACAGTATAACAGTTTTCTTTTTATGGCATCATAATATTATGTGACTATTAAGTAAAAAGAGAGTAATATAAAAAATGTAGATGCTGATCACTAGGCTAGATCAAAATATATTCTGAGGTACTGTTTAAAATTCACTTCTTTTTCTAAAAGCTTTGAGGAGTTTGAGCCCAGGATCACATTGCCTAATCTTGTCCCTGGATCAACTTGGTCATAGTATGTTTAAAGCAGATCAGGCCATACAGCATCTGTTCCAGAAACCTAAGATGTCTGATTGCCATGGAATTACATTCAGACTGTTTGAAGTGTATCTTTTAATGCAATACAGAAGTCATCCTTCTAAAATGCTATTGTGAGAGGGCAACCATGACTAAGAAACTGTCTAAATGTGTTCTGCCTAAGTGCTTTTTAAGTGCAAATAGTTTGAGAATGAAGTGTCTCATACAGAACAGTACTTCAGAGAGTAGCCACTCAATAAATATTAAACCACAGGAGTCCACACTAAAATGGTTCTTAACAAGCAATAAATCTACTTCACTCTCACCAAGATCTACTTCTTTCAGACCAAACGTGTATTTAGTGCTATGCACATATATGTAAGTTAAGAGAGACTTTTTCAGGTTCAAGGAATTTAAGAACAGGCAAAATAAAAAATAAGGCAAACACACATACAACTAGGGATTGGATAACTGACTTTTCACCAAATCAGGGTTACTTCAGCTTTCCCATGGAACATGCTCTGCAGTGCAAGCTCTGCCTCCCATTTTCATGCCATTCTTCTGCCACAGCCTCCGGAGTAGCTGGGACTACAGGTGCCCACCACCAGGCCCGGCTAATTTTTTTTGTATTTTTAGTAGAGACGGGGTTTAACCATGTTACCCAGGATGGTCTTGATCTCCTGACCTCGTGATCCGCCTGCCTTGGCCTCCCAAAGTTGCTGGGATTACAGGTGTGAGCCACCGTGCCCAGCCCTATATCTAAGTTTTAAAATAATTTAAAACACTTGTGTGAGAAAAATCATCTCGATGAGCTGGTTTGTTGCCCTTAGAAACTCTTTTTGTCCATGGCTGAGACAATGAATGCACTAAAATTTTTAATTAATTAATATCCATAATGGATGGACTCCAAGAATGCCCCTATCTTCCATCTAACAAACATACTCTGATATTCTCTCCCAGATAGACTGTGTCATTGTCACGTAATTGAATCTTGTCTGGCTTCTACCTTACTACCCAAGCCCTTTGGATGGATCCCAGAATCCTTTGCTATAAATATCTGGGTTTCACAGTATACAGATAAGGCTGGAGGCTTTCTCCCACCCTTTGCTTAGCCAGGCTCTTGAAATTCTACTTTACTGGTAGGGGAATTTTTATAGAGAGACTATGAATTGATTTGTTAGAAGTAACAAACATTAACTAGGAAAGCAAATAAAATAGGATAAAATATTTAAAATGTGGAATCTTTGCAATGTGTAGAGTTTGTTCAAGTGTGAGCAGTGAGTATAAGAGGAAATGTCAAAACCAAGCCAGACACAGTGGCATGGCCTGTAGTCCAACTGTGAGGGAGGTTGAGGCAAGAGGATTGCTTTGTCCCAGGATTTCAAGGTTGTAGTGCACTATGGTTGCACCTGTGAATAGGCGTGCACTACAGCTTGGGCAACATAATGAGACCCTCATCCTGGAGAAGAGGAGGAGGAAGACGAAGGAGGAGGATCAAAGTTACTCTACATCTATAGAAAGATTGCAACATTATTATAGGTTTTAAGAGATTTTATTGATATAGATAAGAAAGTTTGCAAAGAAGGGATTTGTATCTTCTTTAGTTGGAGCTATATATTAAAAATGGGATGACTTGTATGCCTTCAATGAGTTGAAATATGTGGATATTTATATTGTCAGGAAAAACCTGTAATACGACTTAATGGTAGACTTTGTTATTCTTCTTAACTCTGATTGTTAAGTGAAGGCAGGCAAACATTCTAATTATGTTTAATAATTGTTTCTTTGAATTTTCACAATGTTAAAATTGCAACATCCATATAAATATAAATACCAAAAATAGTGTTGTACTCATACATTTTTATTTCAAAATTATGCTGGCAGTGAAGATGTCATTCATAATTATAGATCAGTTTTTTTGGAGGTTTATATCAGATATCCTTTGAGTAATTTTAGTATTTTTTATTTCTTTTAAAACATGTCATGAGTATATGGTGTATATATTTATAGGGCACTTGTGATATTCTGATACAGGCATACACTGTGTATAATCACATCAGGATAAATGGGTTACCCATCACCTGAAGCATTTATCATTTCTTTGTGTTACAAACATTACAATTGTACTCTTCTAGTTGTTGTTGTTGAATATAATCATGCTTTGGGCTGTAAAATACTAGCTCTTATTCATTTTAACTATATTTTTGTACCCACTAACTACTTCCCCAATACACTCCCCAGTCTGGTAACCATCATTCTGCTTGCTCTTCCATTAGTTCAATTGTTTTACTTTTTAGCTGCTACAAATTGTGAAAATAAGCAAATTAATCTCTTTGCCAGCTTTATTTTACTTGATATAATGTTCTCTAGTTCCATTCATGTTGTTGTAAGTGACCAGATGTCATTCTTTTTATGGCTGAATAGTACTCATTGTGTGTAGGTACAACATTTTTCTTATCCATTTGTCTGTTGATAGATAATTAGGTTCCTTCCAAATATTGGTTATTGTGACTAGTGCTGCAGTGAAGATGGGAGTGCAGATACCACGTCAGTATACTGATTTCCTTTCTTTTGGGTGAATACTTAGAAGTGGAATTGCTGGATTATAGGGTAGTTCAATTTTGAGTTTTGTCCGGAACCTCCATAGTGTTCTCCATAACGGTCACACAAATACAGCAATTCCAAATCCTCAGGCACATTCATTATTGCCTGCCTTTTGGATAAAAGTCATTTTAACTGGAATGAAATGATATCCCATTGTAGTTTTCATTTGCATTTCTCTGATCACCAATGATGTTGAGCACCTTGTTATATACCTGTTTACAATTTGTATGTCTTCTTTTGAGAAATGTCTATTCAGATCTTTTGCCCATTTTTAATCAGATTATTAAATTTTTTTCCTGTTGAGATTTTTTTTTTAATTTTTATTTATTTATTATTATTATACTTTAAGTTGTAGGGTACATGTGCATAACGTGCAGGTTTGTTACATATGTATACTTGTGCCATGTTGGTGTGCTGCACCCATCAACTCGTCATTTACATCAGGTATAACTCCCCATGATAGGCCCTGGTGTGTGATGTTCCCCTTCCTGAGTCCAAGTGATCTCATTGTTCAGTTCCCACCTATGAGTGAGAACATGCGGTGTTTGGTTTTCTGTTCTTGTGATAGTTTGCTAAGAATGATGGTTTCCAGCTGCGTCCATGTCCCTACAAAGGACACAAACTCATCCTTTTTTATGGCTGCATAGTATTCCATGGTGTATATGTGCCACATTTTCTTAATCCAATCTGTCACTGATGGACATTTGGGTTGATTCCAAGTCTTTGCTATTGTGAATAGTGCTGCAATAAACATACGTGTGCATGTGTCTTTATAGCAGCATAATTTATAATCCTTTGGGTATATACCCAGTAATGGGATGGCTGGGTCATATGGTACATCTAGTTCTAGATCCTTGGCAAAGGATTTGAACAGACAGTTCTCAAAAGAAGACATCCTGTTGAGATTTTTGAGCTACTTTTGTATTCTGCATATTAATCCCAGGTCATATGGATAGTCTGAAATATTTTTTCCTGTTCTTTGGGTTGTCTCTTCACTTTGCTGCTGGTTTCCTCTGCTGTGCAGAAGCGTTTTAACTTGATGGGATCCCATTTGTTCATTTTTGCTTTGATTGCCTGTGATGGCTCATGAAAGATTTGCCCAGACCAATGTTCGCAAGAGTTCCTCCAATGTTTTCTTTTAGTAAGTCCATATTTTGAGGTTTTATATTTGTCTTTAATCCATTTTTATTTGATTTTTATCTATGATAATCATGATCTAGTTTCATTATTCTGCCTATAGATATCCATTTTCCCAGCATTGTTTATAAATGAACTGTCCTTTCCACAATGTATGCTCTTGGCACCTTTGTTGAAAAGCAGTTGGCTAAAAATGTGTGGATTTATTTCTGCGTTCTCTATTCTGTTCCATTGGTCAATGTGTCTGTTTTAAGCCAGTACCCTGTTGTTTTGGTTATATCCCCACTATGGTACGAGATCATAGAAATTAATTCATCTTGTTTTAGCATTGTTTTCTCGAAGGAGAGAGTTTTTATAAATAATCCTGGGACCCGTTACTCAGTATGTAAGCAATGCCTTATGTTCATCAAAGTAATTTTCCCCCTGACTGGACAGGCCTGGGATGGATCCAGAGCAATCAGCAGTTATTGGATGAAAAGGAAATGATAAGAGTCTCAAAGCAGAGGGAAATAGTGACACAGGCTGAGGAATTAAAGAACTATTGTGACTTCTTTTATATCATTGATCACTTTATATCACAATCTGAAATCATCAAAAATATTGCTATAGCTTATGCATTCTCTATGAACATTTAAACATATTTATTACAATATGTTAATGAAGATGATACATGCATAATCTGAATCATACTTTAAACATGGCCACCTTTTAATTGTGTCTATCACACAGAGTGTATATTTACAAAAGAGTTGGCATTATTTACTATATTTACTATTTATTCTAGAGTCTTTAGAAGATCTATTTACTGTAGAAAATTGTTGCTATGATTTCATGGCCTAATGAGAAAAAAAGAACAAATGCTGATTAATAGCCCAGTGAAAATTTTGAGTGAAAAGACTTCAGGTCACACTGCCCAAATGAAGATTTTGCAATAATTTTACTGGAAGAGCCATATATTGCAGTCATTGGGAGCATTACTCTGGGATATAAGACAATGTAGAAGTCTAAAGAACCTGTGAACCATACAAGTATGTTCATCTTGTAAGCTATTTTTTAGTTTCATGATCCATCCCATTAATTTAATGTTGCTGATTTGAATTTATTGATATTACGGTTTTATTTCTGTTTAATTTATAAATTAGTTTTATTTTATAGTTGTTTAAATCATAAGTGTAAAGAAGCTATATTTAGTTTCACATTTATATGTATTTTAGTAGTGTAATAGATATAATTTAAGTCAACATTGGGGTTAGCAAGAATTGTGCTTTTCCTTAATAAGGCTCATTCCTTTACAACAATTGTGCTTTTCCTTTATATTCATTAGTGAAAACACTATTTTGAAAGCATAAACTTGTCTGGTATTAGTTGTACAAATTTAAAAATAAACTGGGTCTCACAAGTTTCCAAATTAGGTATTAATTTACTATATTTGGCATGTTTCTTTGTATTTGGTAGCATACTTAAATCATCTGCGAAACTGACATTCAGAAGATGAGAAGTCACTGTTTGTGAATCAGCCTAGTTGTTTCACTCATAGACTCCTTTAGTTATAAGAGATTGGAGCATTTCTTTGTATTTCCATTTAAGAATGATTTTTTAAAAAAATTGTGGAGTGCCGTGCGCGGTGGCTTATGCCTGTAATCCCAGCACTTTGGGAGGTCGAGGCGGGCGGATCACGAGGTCAGGAGATCGAGACCATCCTGGCTAACAGAGGGAAACCCTGTCTCTACTAACAATACCAAAACAAAAAAATTAGCCGGGCGTGGTGGTGGGCGCTTGTAGTCACAGCTGCTGGGGAGGCTGAGGCAGGAGAATGGCGTGAACCCGGGAGGCGGAGCTTGCAGTGAGCCAAGATCATGCCACCACACTCCAGCCTGGGTGACAGAGCGAGACTCCGTCTCAAAAAAAAATACAAAATAAAAAACACACAAAAAATTGTTGTGGAATAATAGTTTCTATTTCTGTTAGCTGAACTCACTTATGTGCCATTTCTGTTAGTTTAAATCACTTCTGTGGGTTTAATTTGTTTCCCAGTTTTGCAATTATGAGGGGTTTTTTCTGGGTTTATGTTGACTTATATATACAAAAATTTGAATTTAAAATTTCTGGTCACTGGAGAGGAAAAGTTCTCCTACAGAGATAATTAGGCAATATGGATATAGTTTTTCAACATGTGCTGTAAGTTTCAGTGAGGATTGTTCTTTGTAATTGCTTTTAGCACTTTCTGATTTTGTCCTTGGCAGCATGTTTTGAGTTCAGGGCACCTGAAGCACATCGTTCTCTTTCTTCTAAAGATGGTCACTAGCCTTTGCCCTTTGCACTGCACCGAGTCTGTGAAGGAACACAATAGTAATCAACAATACTATAAATAATATAGTAATATCTCATTAAGCATTCATCACATTTTCATGTCATTATCATGTTTTTTCTGAAAAAGGATTCCATATTCTTTAATAGAGACCCAAAATAGCACTTTCTGTTTGTGTGGTTCTTTGTCTAACATTTTTTTTTTAATTACTGAGTGACATTTTTTATTTGGGAAAAAAGATAAAATAATATTTTTCTGTTCATATTAGTTTAATTAATGAAGTATTTTGAATAGTGGGTTTGTAAGTATTTAATGTAATAATTATTTTGAAATCATAAAAAGATACAGTAAGTGTGAAAACATTAAAATAATTATACTCAGGGAATTCAGACTAGAATTGTCTTAGAAGCAATTAAGAACTATATTTATTCTCTTATTCAATCACAAATATATCTTAGGATAATCTCAAAAAGCAGAAAACAGATCCTTTGTCCTTTATATATTTTTAAATTTTGAAGTAGTTTTTTATGTAACCCATTCAGCAGTTTGGAAAATACTTACTTCTTGTGAGATTAAATTTGCATTTCATGGTGATTCATTTTTCATGTAGATGATTGTGAATTTAGTTTGTTAGGTTGGACTATTTTGATTAATAATTAGAACATCAGGAATGGTGTAATAGAATGGAAAAATAGTATATGATTACCAATTAAAGAGTAACTAAGCAAAGATTTGGCTTGTGAAAATAAAAATTATGTTAATGAAAGTGATAACTTATTTCAGGATTTAAGGGACTCAGCAAAAAATTAGACATCTCAGGATATGATCAAGCTGTGGTTGAATATTTCACATAGATAAAATCAGGTCAGGATAGGGGCTAACACAGGTCAGCAATAAAAGGGCAAGAAACAGTGGGGAAAGGAGGCTGCTAGGAGACACTGGGTTGGGTTATGAGCTCCAAGCATGCTGTAGAGGCATAGTACAAGAGAGCTCAGAACTCCTACAATCAAGTGTAGGCAATATATTAGTTTTTTTTTTTAATTGCCACAAATGGACACTAACTCTGCCTAACCTAAGCAAAAATGAATGTATTGGAAGACTATGCGAGAGTTTACAATTTCCATGAGAAGACTGGAGAATCAGACGTGGAAAATGATAAATCCAAAGTAACTACAGGGTCTAAAAAGTCTAATTGCTAGCTAGACTCACATGAACCCATTTTCAAATTTCATTGTTATGCCATATTTGGATTATAAGGAGAGAGAGTGTCCAAATATCTGTCCCAGGTTACCAATCTATCTCTTGGCTAGGGAAGGGTAATATACCTGAAATAAAATGTTCACTAGGCTGTAAACAACAGGAAAAGAGACAATTTCTCAAAAAAACACAAAAAAAGGAAGCTATCAAAAGAAGGTGAAGTGGAAGCTAAACTAAATATATTGATAATAATAATATCAGCAACAAAATGTAGAAAGTATCCAGAGCCATGGGTATTTCTATAAATACCAAAAAGCTTGTGAAGGAACAATACAACAACAACAGAGACAGCATAGCCTGGGATATAATTATGTTTTTATTCCATTCATTGCTATTTCAGTTGTCTTA
Source organism: Mandrillus leucophaeus (assembly GCF_000951045.1). NCBI lineage: Eukaryota > Metazoa > Chordata > Mammalia > Primates > Cercopithecidae > Mandrillus > Mandrillus leucophaeus. The sequence goes on from NW_012098488.1 coordinate 236,326, forward strand.
ATTGTGATTACTATTTCTAGCAATGCTCCCCCACCACCAAAACTTTGTGGTTCTCTTTGCCAGAGAATTCTCTTCCGCTGAGAGACTCACCTCTTATTTTGCATTCAAAAATATTTTGGTTTAGGATAATACGGATTAGAGTAAATTATTGTATCAGTGGCAAATGATGCTGGAGACCAAATTTCAAGTGAAGAAGAGAGGATAAGGTAGACATGGATGCTTGGGTTGACCACTGCAGAGAGGCAGCCCATCACCGTGCTTATCTGTTTGGGGAAGACATTGTGAGAGGAGGTTTCAAGTCAGAGAACTTGTCAATTAAATGCCCTTGGCTAACTCTCTCAATCGAGAGTTACCTATTCTCTATTTCTGGTTCTCTCTAATTGTTGAATGGATGTTTTCTCCTCGCCGCTAGATTTTGTGATTGTACAGCAAAGGAATCATCTTTTGTGTTGAGTTTAGGGAAGCTCTGAAATCCTAGAAGTTTGAGTGTATTTTTCAGAAGCTCCTTCCTGTCTTCATTCAATAAGTTTTATTGAATACAATATGTCTGGCGTTATGCCAATTAATGATAATTAATACTAATCTCTGAAAATCTAACTCTTCTTAACCTAGGGACCTGACAATCGTGTTATTTAGGATTGCATGTGCTGCCTATTACATTTTCTTCTATAAATGGCAATTTTATGAGTGAAATAAGCCAGACACAGAAAGAAAAATACTGCATGATCTCACATATATATGGTATCTAAAAAAAGTATAATATATAGGAACAGAGAGTAGCAATGGTAGTTACCAGGAGTGGGACTGGATTGTAGTGGGGGAGTAGCAAGATTTAGTTAAAGGGCATGAAGTTACAATTATGTAGGAAGAGTACATTTAAAAATGAGGTCCAGTAGTCCCCCCTTACTTGTGGCTGATATATTCTAAGATGCCTAGTGGATGCCTGAAATCACAGATAGTCCTGAGCCCTATGTATACTATGTTTTTTCCTATACATACATAACAATAATAAACTTCAATTTAAAAATTAGGCACAGTAAGAGATTAACAACAACTATAATAAAATAGAACAATTATAACAATATGCCAGCATCACTACTCTTGCACTTTGGGGCCATTATTCAGCAAAATAATGTTCCTTGAACACAGCCACTGCAATAGTGAGAGAGCTGATCCTATCAGAGCTGAGATGGCCACTAAGAGACTAACGGGCATGTAGTGAAGACAGCATGGATACACTGGACATAGGGACAATTTGGGTCCTGGAATGGAGTGGGACCCTGTGAGAGCTCATCATGCTACTAAGAATGGCACACAATTGAAAACTTATGAATTACTTATTTCTGGAATTTTCCAATTAAAATTTTTGAATGACAGTTGACCTCTAGGTACTTTGAAGTATTACTGAAGCCGATATAGCTAAGAACTCTTTTCAACCTGGCCTTTTAGATTTCTACCGAATAGTTGTTCTTTGATTTCAGTATGTAAGACTTTTTTCCTACTGTCATTTCATAGCTGAACAAGCCATGTGAAACTTAAGAAGCTATAATATAATTCAACTTCCAAATGCTTACATTAGTGATTAAAAATGCAAACTCAGTAGTCTCTTGGATTCAAATCCTGACCAAAATACTGGCTAAAATCCCTCATGTGAATCCCATTGTGTGCCAGCTATCATGTAACCTCATCCCTGATATTTAATTTAATTGCATGTGACCTTACTCATTATAGTTCATTTGCATAAGGAGAGTGAACTATAGCCGGCCAGCAAGTTTAAAACCTGCAGTCTTTTTTTATTCCCTGTGATAAACTTTGGTCATACCAGTGATGCCTCTACGTTTAATGGTATCAAAAACTCATAAGCAAATATTAACTCATTAACGTCTTCATATATTGTTTTGACCAACACATATTCTCCTAAATTTACCAATTTAATATTTCTACTAATATATTAACATAATTTGTTTTTTCCTTACAGTTATAATTAGGAGTTCCATCAAGTAGGTGAAAAAATGGTGGTATAAAATTTACAGGAAAAGTTTTCTAAGAAATGGAACAGATGGGCATCCAGCTTTAGCAGTGACTACTATTCACTAATACAGCTACTTGCCACTTTTGCCTTTTCAAATCACTACTAACTAGACTAACTACCTTCTTGCTATACAAAATGTGGTCTGCAGACCAGAAACATTTGTCTCACTTGACAGACACTGGGGCCCAACTAGAGGCCTACTGAATCAGATTCTGCATTTTAATAAGATCTCCAGGCAATGCCTGTGCTCATTAAAGTTAGAGAGGCATTATGCTAATCTACCAAGGTGATCAGAGACAGGGAATACCATGCAGAGAGACCTTGGACACAAGACTCAATCACCATATATGCAATATAGAAGCCTGTGGCTTTATGCCATAGAGTCCTTTGGATGAGGGTCTGAATACCTGGAAAGCTTGCCTTGCAGAGAAATGTGGATTCTGGAAAGGAATGTAGTCACTCTTACATGGGCAGTCCTAGGAGTACCTGATGACCCCTTTGTAACAGATGAACTGCACAGGGGACCTGGATCTCTTCTGGCTCAGAGAATATGACAGTAATGGGTTTGGCGGCAAAGAAACTCAGGAGTAGAGCAATTTCCTAATTCCTTCAGTGGAGGACTGGTGGCTTTCCAACTGGTATATCACAGAACCACACGTAAGGTTACATAGCATCTTGGCTTGATTCTCATGAAACATAAGCTCACAAGGAACACAAAAACAAACAAACAAACAAGAAAACAATGCCATTAAGAGCGTTGAAAATTATACAGAGGAAAAACAAGAAAACTAAACAGCACAAACGTCTTCTAGGAAAGAAGAACTGGGGGAGGCAGACTATTACACTGACACTCACACTCTATTTCCTGAGAACCTTTGTATGAGTTAAGTACAGTCTCTAGCATAGTCAAGTTAAATTTACATCTGTAAGACTGACAATCACATACAATACAGGCTATCATTGGAAAATGAAACTTGAAGCCCATAAAAAGTTTGAAATCATTCAGAAGTATCCAAAGGTATGTTCAGATGTGTGTATGATCACAGTTTTCTCATCCAAGTCTGTTTTCTCATCTACAAAATAGGAACAGAGTTTAGCTGTGAATAGTCCTGGGCACTCTGAATCCATCCGCGTCCTTACTTTTGAGTCTCTTTGGTGCCTCAGCTGCTCAGTTGGCGTCTCCAAGGCCACAGAAGCCAGTAGGATAGGAAATTTTTTTGGCAGGACTGTGATGGAGTCAGGTCATGAAATCCTAGCTGTAGTCTGCTCCAGATGTATATCTTCAATCTTTACTCCATGGTTACCGCGATTATTGCGCAATTTCACCCAACAAGCCAATACCATTGCTAAGAAATCTCTAGTCTCTTAAAATAGAAAATACAAGTCTATCTCACAGAAATTAATATTAGAAATGGAAAATAGGTGTCTGTGACTAATATATCTTCCTTAATTTTCTTATCTTGAAATAGTTATTTAGCACATGGACATGTTTACTTTTTCTGTATTTAATCCAGCTTTCTTGGAACAATTTTGTGTAGAAATGTACCTTCAGGTTTCAAGGAAACCTAAGGGAAAATTGTGCTTTGTCTTAGAAGAACCAGTAGTTTGGGGCAGATTTAGAGCCTTCAGTGTAAGCAAAGCTGACTGATTAAATTGGTAACTTTTTTTTTTTTAATTGCCAGCGTTCGATATGGCACCGTGAACCTAGATCTTTTCTTTGTTGTTTTTATGTGCAGGAAATTGCTCCACGAGAAATAAACCTTCTTTTCCTTACACTGTGGTTAAAGATAATGTTTTAAAAAGATGTATCCCTATTATTCACTTTTAAGTGAATAAAGATATTATGATTCTGTTGCTTATTTTGGTTACAAGATTCTGTATGTATTTGGGATTTATGCTTTATTATAGATTTTGAAAAATGTAATGCTTATTTGCTTTGTTTTTAATTTTTACATTTAAGGACATTATTTTAACAATATAAAAAGATTTCAAAGTGATTTCAGGAGTTTCTAGAATTTTGCATTTATGTAAAATTTGTACAGGTATGTAAAAATGTATTTGAGAATTTCCCTGGGGGAACTGAAGACATATATACACAAAATAATACAAAAAGGAACAATTTCTTCATATAAAGTACTTTCTAGTGACTATTATAACAGTTTTACCTCTCTTAGATTTAATTCTTATAATCATGTTTCTTCCGTCAATTCTAACCTCAACATCATTATACTTAATTTAAAAAGTGGTACAAAATGTAAGTTAGCTCTGCCTTTCTTTACCACCTCTTGACATGTTTCCTCCTATAAATAGTAGGTTCTCTTATGTACTCTATGAAATAGAAGTCTTAGAAAGCAAGAAGTTCTTATGTATCCTTAGCCCAATCTCATACTCTGTAGAAACACCCCTATTAATATCTGTCACACACAATAATCTGGCTTCTCTTGAACACTTTTAAAAATGACTATTACTGTTGGGAAATACTTCCTGGACTAAGCTTCACCCTGCATTTTCATAATGTTAACTTCTTCCCAGGCTTATAATCCGCATCTTTAGAGAAGCTTAAGGCTCAATCCATGTGATAGCCATTCAGATATTTTTAAATTGTCAACATTTTATTGCTAAAGTCTTTTATGTTTTGCTCTCTGCCACAATCCCTTCAATGTTTTTCCCATTCGTAGTTTCTAGATCTTTTATTATCTTCCTGCTAATCCTTGCATGGCTTCTCCCTGAATTGTTGGTTACTTTTGTAGAATAGTGATTTTACAGACATAAAGGTTTTTAAAATTATTGTCTGAACACCAGAAATAAAAGCTTTCCAAGGTCCTGAATCTCCCAAGCTACATATCATCATATTTATATTAGTGCGGCCCAAGTTTAATTACTTAGCAATACTTTCATTTTGTATTGTAATGATTGTTCAATCAACAAATATATTAAAATCTTCATATAAAGATTCATATAAAATAAAAAGTTCATAAAAAGCTCATGTAAAATACTATTTAGGCAAGTATCCATTCATGCTGCATTCATGCAGTTTACTTATCTGAGTGTAAATCAAGGCTTTATAGTTATCAAAGCTGATATTCATTTTGTTAATATGCTTTCATAATTTTCATTTACAAAAATTATTTTAAATGTCTTATTCTATTTTCTAATATATAAGCAGCTTCCCTGAGATTTGTGTTATCTACCTTCTGGTGACTAATGAATGGGACAGTATTA
>NW_012098488.1:244223-245541 GCF_000951045.1 Mandrillus leucophaeus
TACAGATGGCAGCATTTCTTTTTCAATATTTTTATTGTGATAAATATACCTAATGTAAAATTTATCATCTTGACCATTTATTTATAAGTATGCAATTTAATGGTATTAATAATAGTATATTCATAAGTTTTGCAATCATAATCACCTTCCAACTGCAGAAATCTTTTCATCCTTTAAAACTAAAACTGTATATCCATTAAACAATAACTCCCATTTCCTCTCTCCCCCAACTTCTAGCAACCACCATCAACTTTCTGTCTTATGATTTTGAATACTCTGAATACCTCACCCAAGTAGGATCATACAATAATTTTTTTTGACTGGCTTATTTCACTCAGCATAATATCCTCAAGGTTTATCTGTGTTGTAGGACATGCCAGAATTTCCTTCCTTTTTAAGGCTGAATATTATTTCATGGTATGTGTATACCACATTTTGTTGACCCATTCATCCATTGATGAACACTTGGGTTGCTTCCATATTTTGGTTCTTGTGGATAATGGTGCAATGAAGTGCAGCTATCTCTTTGAGATTCTAATTCCATTCCCTTTGGATATAGATCTAGAAGTTGGATGGCTGGATCATATACTAGCTCTATTTTTAATTTTTTGAGGAACCTCATTACTGTTTTTCATAGTGACTGTATGAATTTATATTTACACCAACAGTGTTCAAGAGTTCCCTTTCTTCCATATCCTCACCAACACTTACCTTTTGTTTTTCTGATAATAGAAATTCTAACAGGTTTAAGAGTATATCTCATTGTGGTTTTAATTTACATTTACCTGATGATTAGTAATATTGAGCATCTTTTCATGTGCTTTATGGCCATTTGTATATCTTCTTTGAAGAAATTTCTATTCAAGTCTTTTTCCCATTTTTGAATAGGGTTGTTTATTTTGTTGAGTTTTAGGAGTTCTCTATATATTCTCATCATTAATCACTTATCAGATATAATATGTGCAAATGTTTTCTCCCATTCTGTGGGTTTTCTAGAATTCAGTTCATGTTAACTTTTAAAATTTTGTATGTATGTCCATGTTTAGCCATTGTTCAGCTCCCATTTATAAGTGAAAATGTGCAGCATTTGATTTTTTGTTCTGAGATATTTTATTTAGGTCTCCATCTCCATCTATGTTGCCTCAAAGCGAACAATTTTATTGTTTTATTTATGGCTACATAGTATTCCATGGTGTGTATATATACCACATTTTCTTTATCTAATCAACCATTAATGAGCACTTAGGTTGGTTCCATGACTTTGCTATTGTGAATAGTGCTGTGATAAATATACGGGTGAAGGTTTTTTGTTTTTTGT
>NW_012098488.1:249071-250789 GCF_000951045.1 Mandrillus leucophaeus
AAACCAGCCGGGCGAGGTGGCGGGCGCCTGTAGTCCCAGCTACTCGGGAGGCTGAGGCAGGAGAATGGCGTGAACCCGGGAGGCGGAGCTTGTAGTGAGCCGAGATCTGGCCACTGCACTCCAGCCTGGGCGACAGAGCGAGACTCCGTCTCAAAAAAATAAATAAATAAATAAATAAATACATTTCAATAAATAGTTATGGAATTAATGTCTGAATGCCTGTTGATTGTGATGAAGTGCCAACTAAAGAAGGATTTAAGGTTACAATCATTTAGGTGCAAATTTTAACTTTGCTATTTACTTATACTGTGAATCATGAATAATTTACATAACTTTTCTGAGCATCCTCAACTTCCTCATTGTAAAATGTGTTAATACCACCTACCTTGGGGGATTAAGTAAAATAATGTATATGAAATAAACAAAATAGCGCAAAATTGTTTACTTCCTTCTTTTACCCCATCTCTCCCTCCAGTAACTAAAGGTGAAATGAATTAATTGCTTTGTGCCTTAGTACATTCAAAATAAAACCAATTCATTTGAATTAGATCAAGCAAAAATTCAATCAATTGGCTACTAGTATCCATTGATAATGGAAGTATTATGGTGTGTATTTTTTCACAGGGGCCATTTAACTGTAGGTCATTTGGATGTCATTAGGAGAAAGAATGATGATCTTGAATTGCATAGAACATTTCGTGCTTTCTCATGCTGTTCCCTTTACTCTTTCCCTTTATAGGAGGAAGTCTGCAACAAAAGAATTTTTAAACTACATTATAATAATATTCTTGTATACTGAAACAAAAAAAATGACAAATATACAAATAAATTCAAACTATGGAAAAAGTTGGTGGGGCAGGGGTGGAGACTATGAAAAATAAACAATCAAAACAGCAGATATGTTCCTAAATTAAAAGAAAATTAAATATTAGAATGACTAAAGGCTTCAGCAAGCTACAAAAAAGCCAAGGATTTTTTTCTTCTCTTTACATACTAGAGTCACTTATTTTCTGTCTAATTCGCATTATACTTTATTATATAGCAATAGACATTTTTGCTTTCTTTGAACATTTTATTCATTTACTACAAATGTATATTGACTCTGGATGTCTGTTCAGAAATTATACAACTAAACAAGAACTCATACCCATGACTTTTTTCAGATGGTTGAAGACCTTTATGGTGCAATTATCCAAGTTAATGAAGGAATAGAATCAGACAGCTAACCTTGAGAATACATAATCCAAAATTTACTGGGTAATATACTATTTTTAAGAAACTGAAATAAGAGCCAAACAATGTACCTCTAGTTTTCCTAAAACCAGTAATTACTTGTGGGTAAGTTATCTAAATTATTGAAACTTGGCCCCAATTTTCCCAGCTTTTTAAAATTAAAGAGCTATACTGTTTTATACAACCAACATACTCTTGAGTCTATGATTATACTAGATTTTTCAAAGTGACTGTGTTAATACATTTGAATATAATTTTCTCGTTTACAGTTTCTTTTAAAATTTCTCTACCAGCCTATCCCATCTCCTCGAACAATTTCCTCCCCTTCCTCATTTATATTGAATATGGAAAGAATCACTTGTTAGAGTTATTCAAGTTATCAGCCTAAGAATTGACTACATTTTAACTTGCTATCATTTTCTCCTCATTATTTGCATAGAACTGGGAAGCCTATTTACTAATTCATTTCAAAGGCCTTTCGAGGT
>NW_012098488.1:255925-256545 GCF_000951045.1 Mandrillus leucophaeus
ATAGATTAATCAGCTAATACTATTTGAGTGCAGAAGTTCAACCACTTATAAATTTACCAAACTGTATGTTTTCATAGCCATTTTCTCTTATGTTGTCCATTTGGCTGGCACAGGATATTTTTATTAAATATCTTGGCAAATCAAGATAATCAATTTCTGTCACATTTAACTTATGTAGCATCTAGCATCAAAACAGGAAATATTTATTTTAATATCACTTGGTCTTATGAAACTAAAGCTAGTTTCTGAAGAGAATTCCTATAATTAAATAAGATTATGCTGTATGTGAAAAAGGTTTTATAAATTTTGAAGGTATTATGCATTGTAAGGGATTACTAAGGGTTGAAAAAATGATTCACTTAATAATAGTCTATCCTAGAATTTTTTTTGAAAACATTAAACAATAGGATTATTAGTTTTATGGATCTTCAACAACTCCTAGGAAAAGAGCTAGTCATAATAAATGTCAATAGGCCGGGCACGGTGGCTCAAGCTTGTAATCCCAGCACTGTGGGAGGCTGTGGCGGGTGGATCACGAGGTCAGGAGATCGAGACCATCCTGGCTAACACGGTGAAACCCCGTCTCTACTAAAAAATACAAAAACCAGCCGGGCGAGGTG
>NW_012098488.1:256595-260074 GCF_000951045.1 Mandrillus leucophaeus
TATTCCATGGTGTGTATATATACCACATTTTCTTTATCTAATCAACCATTAATGAGCACTTAGGTTGGTTCCATGACTTTGCTATTGTGAATAGTGCTGTGATAAATATACGGGTGAAGGTTTTTTGTTTTTTGTTTTTTTTTTCTATAATGATTCATTTTTCCTTAGGTAGATACCAAGTAGTGGAATTGCTGGGTTGGATGGTAATTCTATTTTTAGTTCTTTGAGGTATCTTCATACTGTTTTCCATAGAGGTTTAATTAACTGACATTCCCACCAACAGGGCATAAGCATTCCCTTTTCTCCACATCCATGCCAACATCTGTTGTTTGTTGACTTTTTAATGGTAGCCATTCTGACTGTTGCAAGATGATACCTCAGTATGGTTTTAATTTGTCTCCCTCTGATTAAGTGATGTTGAGCATTCTTTTCATGTGTTTGTTGGTTGCTTGTGTGTTTTCTTTTGAGAAATGTATGCTCATGTCTTTTTCCCAGTTTTTAATGGGATTGTTTATTTTTTTCTTGTTGATATGTTGAGTTTTTTGTAGATTCTAGATTAGTTCTTTGTTGGAGGCATAATTTGCAAATATTTTCTCTCATTCTCTAGGTTATGTACTTACTCTGGTGATTATTTATTTTTCTGTGGTGAAGTTTTTCAGTTGAATTGAGTGTCATTTGTCTATTTTTGGTTTTGTTGCATTTACTTTTAGGGTCTTCATCATAAATTCTTTGCCTAGGTCAAGGTCCAGAAGACTTTTTTGTAGGTTTTCTTTGAAGATTTTTACAGTTTTAGGTCATACATTTAAGTCTTTAATCAATCCTAAGTTGATTTTTATATATGATGAGCGATAGGGGTCCAGTTTCATGTATTTGCATATGGCTAGCCAACTTTCCCAGCACCACTTATCAAATAAGTTTTCATTTTGCCGTTTTTTATTTTTGACCTTTTTGTCAAAAATCAATCAGTTGTAGGTATGTGACTTTATTTCTGGGTTCTATATCCTTTTTCATTGATCTACATGTCTATTTTTGTGTCAGTACCATGCTTTTACACCTGCTATAGCCTTGTAGTATGAATTGAATTCAAGTAATATGATGCCTCCAGATTTCTTCTTTTCGCTGAGGATTGCTTTGGCTATTCTGGCTCTTTTTTGCTTCCATGGGAATTTTAGGATTGATTTTCTAATTCTGTGAAAAATAACATTAGTAATTGGATAGGAACTGTGTTGAATCTGTAGGTTGCCTTGGGCAGTATAATCATTTTAACAATATTGATGCTTTCAATCCATGAGCATGGGATATTTTCATTTGTTTGTGTCATCTATGATTTCCTTCATCAGTGTTTTTAGTTCTCCTTGTATAGATCTTTCACCTAATTGGTTAAATGTATTCTAAAGTATTTTTTTTCTGGCTACTGTAAATAGGATTGAGTTCTTGGTTTTGCTCTCAGCTTGAACGTTGTGTGTAGAAATGTTACTGAGTTATGCACATTGATTTTTGTATCATGAAACTTTACTGACATCATTTATTGACTTTAGGAGTCTTTTGGAGGAATCTTAGAGTTGTCTAGGTATACAATCATGTCATAAGGACCAGAGATAATTTGACTTCCTCTTTTCCAATTTGAATGCATTTTATTTCCTTCTCTTGCCTGATCGCTCTGGCTAGAACTTCCAATACTATGTTGAATAGGAGTGAGGAGAGTGGACATGTTTGTCTTGTGCCAGTTCTTAGGGGGAGTGCTTTCAACTTTTCTCCATTCAATGTGATGTTGGCTGTGTATCTGCCATGGATGGCACTTATTATTTTGAGGTATTTTCCTTTGATGCCTGTTTTTTTGTGGGTTTTTTAAATCATGAAGGGATGTTGGATTTTATTGGATGCTTCTTCTGCATCTATTGAGATTATCATATATATTTTTTAATTCTGTTCATGTCATGAATCACATTTATTGATTTGCATATGTTGAACCAATCTTGCATGCATGGAATAAAACCCACTTGACCATGACAAATTAATTCTTATGTGCTGTTGGATTCTGTTCGCTAGTATTTTGTTGAGGAGTTTTACATCTAGGTTCATCATGGATGTTGGCCTGTAGTTCTCTTTTTTGTTGTCTGATTTTGGAATCAGGGTGATATTGATTTCTTAGAATGAGCTAGGGAGGAATCCTTCCCCCTTGATATTTTGAAATAGCTCTTCCTTTTATGTTTGATAACATTCAGTTATGAATCCTTCTAGTCCTGGGATTCCTTTTATTGAAAGATTTTTTTTATTACCAATTCAATTTTATTACTCATTTTTGGTCTGTTAAGGGTTTCTTTTTCTTCTTGGTTCAATCTTGGCTAGCTGTGTGTTTTCAGAAATTTATCCATCTCCTTTAGGTTTTCTAGTTTGTGCAAATAGGGGTGTTCATAGCAGTCTCTGATGATCTTTTGTATTTCTGTGATATAAGTTGTTAATATCACCTTTAAAATTTCTAATTGTACTTGTTAGAATCTTCTTTTTTCTTCGTTAAACTAGGTAGTGGTCTATCAATTTTGTTTATCATTTCAAAGAACCAACTTTTTCTTTCATTGGTACTTTTTATAATTTTTTTTGGTCTCAATCTCAATCAGTTCTCCTCTAATCTTTGTTATTTATTTTCTTATGCTAGCTTTGTGTTTAATTTGTTCTTGTTTTTCCAGTTTCTTAAGGTGTGATATTAGGTTGTTAATTTTAGATCTTTCTTTTTTATGTAGGCAGTTAATGCAGTAAACTTTTCCCTTAACAGCACTTTTGTTTTATTCCAGAGGTTTTTGTTTATAGTTTGTCTATTTTCATTTGTTTTGAAAAATTTTTCTGATATCTGCTTTAATTTATTTATTTACCCAAAAGCCATTCAGGAGCAAATTGTTTAGTTTTCATGCATTTTTGTAGTTTTGAGAGCTCCTCTTGGAATTGATTTCCAATTTTATTCAACTGTAGTCTGAGAATACATTTCATATGAATTTGATGTTTTTGAGACTTGTTTTATGGCCAAGCATATGGCAATTTCTGGAGAAAGTTCCATGCATATATGAAAAGAATGTATATTCTGCCTTTGTTGGGTAGAATATTCTGTAAATGTCCATTGTGTCCACTTGTTCTGTAGTCCAGTTTAAGTCCTAAATTGAGTCAGTATGTGTCTTTAGCAATTAGGTGGGTCTGTTGTATGCAGCAGATGTTTGGGTCTTGGTTTTTCTTTTTTGTTGGTTGGTTTGTTTTTACCCTGTAGCCACTCTTTCTTCTAAATAGTGCATTTAGGCCATTTACATTCAAGGTTAATATTGATATGTGAGAATTTTTCCAGTCATAATGTTGTTAGCTAGTTGCCTTGAAGTTTCATTTGTGTAATTACTTTTTGGGATCTGTGATATTTGTGCTTACATGCCCTTTTATGATGGTGAGTATCATCCATCCATTTCCATGTTTAGAACTCCTTTGAGTGTTTCTTATAG
>NW_012098488.1:261976-262978 GCF_000951045.1 Mandrillus leucophaeus
ACTTGGTCTTGAGCAGTGCCTCTACACAATCTTCAGGCAGCTCTCTGTGTTCACCTGGAAGCCCAAGGGGGTCAAAGAGGCTCCCTTATAACTAGGATTGTAAAGGTCCATGGTGAAAGTGTGGAACCCTGGGAGTCTCTCGCTCACTCACCCCTTACCCACATTAAGGAGCCTCTCCCAGTTCCGCTGTGGTGCCAGCTCTATAGGCTGCCTGGCTTCACTCTCCTCTGCTTTCCATAAATCCTATCACTTCTCTAATGAATTCAAATATACTTGATCCACTTGAAGCGTTAGTATTTATTGACTATTTTAATTCTCTTCCATGAGAGGCACCCACTAACTGCTTCTAGTCAGCCATCTCGAACACCAGAACCCAATATTACCTTTTGTTGCACAAAATGTTTTTGATCTAATGATGCTCAATTTGTCTGTTTTTTCTTTTGCTGCTTTTGCCTTTGGGTCATATCCAAGAAATTATTGCCAAATCCAGTGTTCTTAAGTGTTTGTTTATGTTTTCTTCTAAGAGTTTTATAGTTTGAGGTCTTATATTTAGGTCTTTAATCCATTTTGAGTTAATTTTTGTATGTGATGTTAGGTAAGGGTTGAGTTCTATTCTTTTTCATTTGAGTATCAGTTTCCCCAGAACTGTTGGTCTGAAAGACTGTTCTTTTCCCATTGAGTGATCTTGGCAGCCTTGTCAAATATCACTTGACCATGTATGCAAGAATTTATTTCTGGGTTCTCTATTCTACTCCATTAGTTGGTATGTCTGTCTTTATGCCGGTACCACATAGTATAGATTACTATAGCCTTGTAGTAACTTTTAACATCAGGAAATATGAGTCCTCCAGCTTTATTGTTCATTTTCAAGATAGTTTTGTAAATTCAGGGTTGCTTCACATTCCATATGAATTTTAGTATGGGTTCTATTTCTGCAAAAGCATGTCATTGGGATTTTGACAGGGATTGCATTGAGTCTGCAGATTGATTTGGGTAATATGG
>NW_012098488.1:263030-264362 GCF_000951045.1 Mandrillus leucophaeus
AGTGATAAATTCCCTTAGTGTTTGCTTGTCTGGGAAAGACTTAACTTTCTTTCCTTCATTTATGAAGCTTAATTTGGGAGCAAATGAAATTCTTGGCTAGCATTATTTTCTTTATGGAGGCCAAAAATAGGCCTATACTCTTTTCTGCCTTATAATGGTTCTGCTGAGAAGTTTGCTGTTAGTCTCATGGGATTCCTTTTATAGGTGATGTGACACTACTCTCTAACTGCTTTTAAGATTTGTTCTTTCATGTTGACCTTGGAGAGTCTGATGACTATATAACTTGGTAATATTTATCTTGTACAGTATCTTTCAGGCATTCTCTGCATATCTTGGATCTGAATGTCTACATCTCTAACAAGATCAGGGAAATTTTCCTGCATTATTCTCTCAAATATGTTTTTTAGATTTACTACTTTTTTTTCTCTCTCAGGAATGCCTACGAGTAGTAGGTTTTGTTGTTTTACAGAATGCCATATTTATCAAAGTCCTTTCTAAAAATTATTTTTTCTATATTTTTGTCTGACTGGGTTAATTTGAAAGGTTGACCTTCAAGTTCTGAAATTCTTCTGATTTGTCTAGTAGATTGTTAAAACTTCAACTGTATTTTGAAATTTCTTTAGTGAATTTTTTATTTCTACTAGTTCTGTTTGTTTGTTTGTTTGTTTTAAATATATATCCCTTTTTTCATTTCCTGGATTGCTTTTGTGGTTTCTTTGTGTTGGTTTTCAACTTTCTCTTTCATTTCATTGAGCTTTCATATAGTCCACACCTTGAGCTTCCATACAAGTCATGTCAGTTGTGGTGGTAGTGGTTACTTGGGTCAGCCCAACCTCAGCCCCTGGGGGCAGTGGTCAGATGCCAGTAGTGTTGGACCGGACGAGGCAATTCTCCAATTCCCAGACCCCTAAATGATCTATAGCATGGCCCAGACATGTCCTGAAAGGGCTGGACCAGGACCACACCACCAGACTTGCTCTCTGGGGCCAAGAATTCATGTGCTAGCTGTGTTACAGCAGGGAACACTGTTCTCTAGGGTCACTCGAAGAACTGTAAGGTGGGAGCAGGCAGAATGCTTAGGTGGTAGGAGCCTGAGGGCAGATCACAAGCCTGTGGTAGGAGGGCTGTCAGAAGTGCTCCAGGCTGCAGCTGAAATGGTCAAGTTGTAGCAGGGTGGTTATGCTGTGGGCTTTTCACTGGGGAAGTCATGCCCCACTCAATTGGACCAATAGACTGACATTTCCCTCCCACAGAAGCAGCAGTGCATTTCATTGCTGGGAGTGCATGAATGTGCCCTGACTCTCTGCTCACTCCCTGGCCCAAGGACAGCAG
>NW_012098488.1:266015-282846 GCF_000951045.1 Mandrillus leucophaeus
TTTTGTATATTCAGGGTTGCTTCACATTCCACATGAATTTTAGTATGAGTTCTATTTCTGCAAAAGCATGTCATTGGGATTTTGACAGGGATTGCATTGAGTCTGCAGATTAATTTGGGTAATATGGACCTCTTAACAATATTAAGTCTCCCAATCTATGAACATGGGATGTGTTTTCATTTCTTTATGTCTTAATTTATTCTGTAATTTTCATCGGGTAAGTCTTTAACCTCCTTGGTTTAATTAAATTCTGTGTTTTTCATTTCTTTTGATACTATTGTAAGTTGAATTGAATTGTTTTTTCAATTTTTTTAGATTTTTTTATTGCCTGCAATTGATTTTTTTAGGTCAAATTTTTATCCTGCTACCTGATACTATGTTTAATTGATTTATTAACTCTAACAGTTGTTTGTGGCATTTTCAGTATTTTCTGTATATAAGATCATATTATTGAAAAAAAGAGATAATTTTATGTATTTATTTCCAATGTGGATGCCTCTTTCTTTGTTTTGCTTTGTTTTTTGTTTTTTCCTAACTGCTCTGGCTAGAACTTCTAGTGCTATGTTGAATAGAAGTAGTAAAAGCATGCATTTGTGCCTTGTTCCTGTTGTTTAAAAAAAAAAAATCTTTTAATCTTTCACCATTAAGTATAACGTTGACTATGAGTTTTACATGTATGGCTTTTATGTTGAGATTGTTTTCTTGTATTCCTTTTTTTTAATCATGAAAGGCCATTGAATTTTGTCAGATGCTTTTTCTGCATCAATCGAGATGATCTTATGTTTTTTAATTCATTCTGTGAATGTAAAGTATCACATTGATCAAATTTTGTTTAATGAACCATCCCTACATTCTAGAAATAAATCTAACTTGGTCATGTTCTATAATTCTTTTAATACACTGCTGAATTCAATTTGCTAGTATTTTCTGGAGGATATTTACATCAATTTTCATAAAACAGATCAGTCTGTATGTAGCTTTCTTTTCTTGTTGTGTCTTTGATTTTGGTTTCAAATAGCTATATTTTTTAACAAGCCCTCTAGAAGATTCTAATGTGTCAAAATTTACCCATTGTCATAATTTACAGCCAAACTGTCAGGAGAACCTCCCATTTTGACTAATATGTCCTCTAAACTGGACCTCCTTTGAGAATAAAATAGGGTTCACTCTTGAGCGTGACAGTGTCAATATGATTAGGCAGTGGTGCCCAGTGTTTTGTTTTGTTTTGGTTTTTGTTTTTTCAAACACTAGTCTATATGTTGCTATTAACATATTTATTGCAGATGTTAATCACATGTGCAACCAATTGACTCATAAGTAGAAGATATTACCTTCAATTACATTGGCGGGCACCATCCATTAAACTGAAGGCACAAAGAGCAAACACTGAGGTTTCCTGGAGAAATAAGAAATTTTGCCTCAAGATGTAACATATACATTCTGCCTGAGTTTTCAGTTTTCCAGCCTGCCTTCGAATTGTGGTCTCAAGGCTACAACATCAACTTTTGCCTACATTTCCAGCCTGATGGCCTGCCCTACAGATTTCAGATAAGCCAACTCCCACAATTGTGTCAATCAATTCCTTAAAATTAAACACACACATATGCACAAGTACACAACCTATTGGTTCTGTTTCACTGTAGAACCCTGTCTTATACAGTGATATTCGCAAAATTTGGAAAATCATCTTTCTTATCATTTTAACTCATTTCCCTTCTAACCACTCTCCTCTTCTATTTACAATAACAAATAGAATCCTCTGTTCTGATTGATTCATATATAGATTTTGAAGAGAATTCTGATTTTGATGCACTTTAGAATAAGTGAAAGAGCAAAAGAAGTAAGTGAAAAATTTTGCAATGACATATAAGAAAATGATCCCGTCTTAAGATATCTGCACTTTAAATAATAATGTAATTATTATGGTTGCATTTAAATTTACTATCTTATCTGCCTTCATTTGTCCATTCATTGTTCTATTTCCTTTTTTTCCAATCTTCTCAATAATTATTTTTTAGAATATCATTTTATCTCTGCTATTGGATTTTTTTGCTTCTTTTTTTAGTGGTCAGGTTACAGTTTAAAATTTACAACTTTATATAATCCCAGTGTATCTTCAAATCCTATTATTTCACTTCATATGTAATGTAAGAATCTTACAACAATGTACTTCCATAACCTTTTATTGTTTTTTCGTACTATTTTCACATTATACTTTATGTATATTATTAACACAATATATATATTTTTTTACTTTAAATGATCACTTATCTTTTAAATAAATTTAAAAGTTTTTATTCATATATTTATTATTTCTGGTATTTTTTATTCCTTTACATAAATGGAAATTTCCTTCTAGGGTTCTTTTCTTTCCATGTGAAAAACACCTTGCAGATCTAGCAGCAAATTCTCTCAGCTACTTTGTCCTCATTTTTAAGAACAGTTCTGCTGGATAGAACTTTAGTATTATAGTTTTTTTTTTTCTATCAGGTCTTTCAAAATGGAATTTAATTGATTTCTGACTTAATTTTTGATGCAAAAACTGTGGTAATCTTTGCTCCTATGTACAAAATAGGTCTTTTCTCCTCTGGCTACTTTCAAAATTTTCCTTCGTTCACTGGTTTTCAACAATTTCATTAGGAAACACTTTGGTATGATTGTCTTTAGATTTACCCAGTAAGGCTTTTTACAGGTTTTGAATCAGTAAGTTTATTTCATAGAATATGGAATATTTTTCTTGAAGTATTTATTTTTCTCTCTTTTTGAACTCCAGTTCATGTATGTTTAACATCTTGATATTTTTAAGCTGTTTACTGAAGTTCTTGTCAGTTCCCACCATTTATCTTTCTCTGTTCTTCACTTTGGATATTTGCTATTGCTGTATTTTCACTGATCTTATTTGAATAGTGTTAAATCAGCTATTAATCCCATCCACAGAATTCTTCACTTCTGATAATTGTATTTTTCATCCACACAAGTTCAGTTTGTTCTTTTATATACTTTGCATTTCTCTCTTCATTATTTTCATGCTTTTCTTTTAATTTTAGGCTTGCTTATAGTATCTCCACCTGCTCTGTCATTTCTTTCTAAGTATCTTTTTCTACTAACCTTTCTACTCATTACAAATTTAGATTCTTCCATGTCTGTTAAGCTTTAGTTGGATACTGGACCTTATAAATTTATGTTGATGTCATTGTTGAGTTTAGTTGTCTTTAAAGAGTGTTAGGCTTTAATCTGACAGGCAACTAAAGTTACTTGTAGATCAGCTTGTTTCTTTTTCAGGCATATTTTAAAACTTTTCCAAAATGACCTACTTTTACCCTACTATTAAAATATTACTCTTCTAATGCCTCTCCTTAATTCTTTGGTTGTTTAAAAAAGACTTATCAGAACCAATATGTCTCCAGTCCTTTGTGCATTCTGATAATTGTTGAACTCACATTTATAGCTCCCACAGTTGTTCTTTGGCTGGCCTTCTGAAGTTTTTCCATATATATGCACGGCTTAATATTCAGTAACACTCTCAGGGAGACTCCTATGCAGATTTTTGGATTCTTTTTCCACAGTGCTCCCTTTTCTCCAGCACTTTGCCCAAGGTATTCCAGGTGCCTCAATTTTCCCAAACACTTTTCTCTGTCTCCTTGACCCAGAAAGCCTATTGTCACTAATTATCCCTCTCTCTACCCTTCACACCTTTTTTTCACCACGATCTGAAAAATCCTCCTGGCAGAAAGCTTGGGTGATATCATAGGATATACTTCACATGTTTCTTTTGTTGTTGTTGTTGTTGTTGTTGTTGAGATGGAGTCTCGCTCTGTCACCCAGGCTGGAGTGCAGTGGCCAGATCTCAGCTCACTGCAAGCTCCGCCTCCCGGGTTTAATGCCATTCTCTTGCCTCAGCCTGCCAAGTAGCTGGGCTACAGGCGCCCGCCACCTCGCCTGGCTAGTTTTTTGTATTTTTTTTAGTAGAGATGGGGTTTCACTGTGTTAGCCAGGATGGTCTCGATCTCCTGACCTCGTGATCCGACCGTCTCAGCCTCCCAAAGTGCTGGGATTACAGGCTTGAGCCACCGCGCCCAGCCACATGTTTCTTGTCCTGTGTTCTCAGTTTGTTTCCTATATATATAGTCACTGAATGTAGTTATTTATGACAGAAGGCTCAAGGTGATTTTAGTGACTCTGTCATGGCTGAAAGTAGAATTAAGTAATGTTTAATTGGAATATTTCTAACCATTAATAAAATTAAATATTTGGTTATATCTCCATTCTTATGACATCAGACTAAAATTTAGTAAGAATCATCATATATTTTATTTATAATTTAAAAAATAGTTGTTTATATGACATATAAGCTAAAAGTTTCTGGAATCCACAAAGTTCTGGCTCTTTTCACTCAGTGTCAGAATAATCTAAGATTTTACTTTCATTTCTTCCCCCTTGATGATGCAGAGACCTTCAACCTCAGATTTTTGAATTATAAAAAAGATTACAGCATTACATTTTTATTCTGCAGTAGAAATTAAAAATGTCTTTTCTATTTATTTCAGTGCTACTGAATCTCCCATTAAAACCCCACATGTGTCTGTCACTTGTTTGTAAGCCAGACCTAAACATGTGTGCCTATTACTTGTTTCTAGTTAAAAATAAACATAAAATCTCGTATTTGAGATATGTATGTTTTATATGAAATAGTGAAGATTATTCAAACAATTTTAAATACAACCTAAGATAATTTGAAAGACTCACTTTCTTCTATAGAATTATAGAAGCAGTACAATTGGTTTGCTTTAGTTTGTGGATACAATTTTTAATGAAACAATTTACATTTTTATGCATTACTGCTGGTCAATAATTGTCTAGTGCAGCATGAAAAGTGTTCTTCCTCACAAGATTGAGGTAGACAGTTTAGTCAATAAAAGATCATTCTTTTGGCACTTATCTTGCTGACACAGCAAAGGCTCATTCTTAGTGCACAGGGGCATCAATGGGACCTCTGTGCCATGACAGATTCAGACATGGATATCCTCTGCTTTTTGATTAAGCATGTCAAACTAATGGGAGGGGATTTTATCTCATTGGCATATCCAAGAATCTCTACTTGAAAATTAAGATAAGTGATTTCAGCAACCTAAATCTGATGACTTCTGCAGGGACAGAACGTGATTGAAGGCAGTTCTAGCTTTGATTACCCTGCCGTTTTAGAAAAGGGAATATTGGCTGGGCACAGCGGTGTGCACCTGTAATCTCAGGTAACTGGGAAGCCGCAGTGGGAGGAACGCTTGAGCCCAGGAGTTAGAGACCAGCCTGGGCAACATAGCCAGATTTAAAGGAATGACAATATTGGATATGAAACAAGTTATTATTCTATCACATCCTTCCTAATTATAAAGCAAAAAGAATATTTCACAATGGCATATCCAGTGGTTAATATTAAAAAGGAGAGTGTCACATATTTGACCACAAACTAAGGAATAATCAGTGATTTTTTTCTTCAAGCATTTACTTGCTAGTTTAAAAACAAAACATTAAAACTATTTTAGACTGTGAAAGTAAGCAACATTCATTTTCATATACTGTGAAATTTTTATGTTTCTTCTTTATCCTATAAATATAAATGAAAAAAGCACTGAACTTAAGCATTAAAGGATACTGTAAAGAAGTTGTAAGTAAAACACGTGTTTTGGTTACTACAAAAAAATTGAGTTTTACAGTTAAATATTTATATTTAATTTCAGGTTGCATGAGCTCACATGGCCGGAATTTAGAAAAAAATTGTGCCAGCTTTGATTTTGTAGACAAATCACTAGCTGAATTAGGATGGCAGATGCATTTTTTTTTTATGTGGCCAAAATTGAATGCCTTAAGGTAATACATTTGCTCTTCAGATTGACACAGGTGCCACCACTCCTTCAAGCACACAGTCTCCAGAAGTAGTTTAAATTGAATGCCACACTTCTTGCTTATGTGGTCTACACCTCACTATACTTATCCATAAAGTAATGAAAATCACAGTACCTAACTCGTAGCATTTTTTAAAGGTTAAATAAAGATCCAGATCTAGATCTAGATCTATCTATTGCTTGAGACAAAACCTGGCATATAGTAAGTTCTCAATAATTGTAATAGTTGTAGTAAGAGTAAGAGTAATATCTGGTCTCGCCACAAATACATCTTACCTCCTTGGCTTCTGAAGACGTTTGAATTTGTGACTGCAACTCTAAACCTTAATCAGACCTTGGCACTGGTCCACAGCAAAATGACTGGAGGTTATTGACAGAACTCCTGATCAACCTGCATGTTAGTTTACAGTACCTATCTCTCTCATTGTAATTCCACCACCTTGAGTGTCTTCTTGTTCTGAGTTTTTGACTTGTACATAGAAGCTGACAGGTGTTTTCCCAGAGGTGACACCAACCACTTCACACAGCTTTTATCTGACAGTTTTTAGGTCTTTCTGAGGAGAGTGTATGACAGAAACGCCATCAGATAAGCAGGCCAACAGTTGCATTTGGCATAATTTTACACTTCCTTGAGGGAAGGAAACAGTCAATCTCATAGTTTTTAGTCAGGCTGACACTATCCACATATTTTGCAAGATACATTCACAAAGTTCAAGGAGTTGACTGACTGAAGCTGAGCAGGAAAGACTAAATGTCAGGCTTTTAAGATGAAACTGGTGGCAGCTCTGTAGCAGCACGGCAGGTAGACTGAAGTCTGGAATTAAGAGTGACAGATGAATGACGAGTGGCAAAGAGAAGACTGTGTTTGCTGGCAGAAAAGGAAGTTAGACTGTGCTCAGCGCACGCATGGGGTTTGATTAGGGATAGAAAGGCTAAAATATATATAGATTTAAGAGTTCAAAATTATCTTAGCAGTCCGAAGAAACTGTCAGAATTTTATTAAAATGATAACTTTTAATCCCTTTACTTTTGAAATGTTAATATGAATTCCCCCCTCCCTTTTTTTTTAACAGTTTTCAAGATGTTGAGATTCTATCTAAAGATTATTGTAACTTACTGCATTTTGTCACTCTAGTCTCTGCTTTAAGAGCTAGGGAAATGTGAGAAAGTATAAATAAATTACATGTTAAAGGGGCAGAGATTACAGTAAATACCTTTAAAGGTAATGAGAAACTTCAGAAAATTTGTGAATAGTTTTGATTCATTATATTTTTGTGTGAAAATGAAGAAGAGATTCTAAGCCAATCAAGATTTTGAATAGTCTAATAAAACACAGTAAATAGAGCAACCTTAATTTAATAAAATAAAGCATCTAATGTGACACTGTCATGGGAACCTTAGGGAATTGCTTTTCCAGCCAGAAACCTCTGTGGCCGGTGGTGCTTTTGCCTGAATTTTTGCTTGGGCCTGCTGGGCTTTTTCCGCCCACTCAGCCTGGCAAGTGCACTCATCTCATGCTACTGGTCCAGATCCTATGCCTTCCAAGGGTGAGCCAGGCACAGAGTGACAAGGGGTGCATGAGTGAGTGAGCACAAGGTCTGGCCACCGCACACAGCCAGGCACACTGGCTGCTGCGGTGGGGTGGGCAGCTCCGGGTGATAGCATAGGCACCAAGTGCAAGCCTGTGGCTGGATTAGATGCACCACAAGCAGCTTCTGCTGTGGGCATCTACATCTTGTCAAGGGGAAGGCAGTGGTGCCCGGAAGCTTGGAGCTGCAACCACAGAGCCCCAAAGAGGGTGTCACAGCCCTGGCTCAGGGGTTATACACTTCCTCGAGGGAAGGAAACAGTTAGTCTCACCTAGGTCTGGGCTCCCATTGGGCTGCAGCTCTTCTTTCCTTCTAGTTGCCTGCAATGTGGCAAGTCAGGGGTGGTGTTTCAGCCCTGTTTGTGTTACAGCTCTTTCAGTTGTCCCACTTCCAGGAAGAATGAGGTACATAGACAACTGGTAGGTTAGCAAGGTGGAGAGGAGGTTTATTGAATGACAGAACAGCTCTCAGGAGACCTGAAGTGGGTAGCCAATTTTCCACAAGCAGGTCATCCCAATGAGTGTCCAGATCTCAGCAGAAAGGAGACCCAAAGTGGGTAGCTCCTATCCACAAGCAGGTTGTCCCAACAAGTCTCCAGCTCTCAGTGGAGAGATGACCCACAGTGGGTAGTTCCTTTCACAGGCAGGCTGTCCCAACAAGTTAAGGAGACCCAAAGTGGTTAGCTCCTTTGGGCAGCTGTTAGTCTTAACGTCTATGTGAGTCTGGCTGGGTCTGGCGGTTTTATGAGCTCAGAAGGGAGGAAGTGCATGCTGATTGGTCCATAGGCAGACATGGGCAGGACCAGAAAAAGCACCATAAGTTCGCACTGGGGGCCACAGACTCCACCTGGAACTGACAGCTCGGCCCACAGGCTTCAGGCTGTCTCCAGCTTGAAGGTGGGGCTTCACCAGAGACTGCCCCTTTCTGCCCAGGAGCCTGTCTGCTTCCTGGCACCATCAACACGTCATCCATGGCGCCCAGGCTGTTCATATGGAAGGACACCTGCAGGCCCATGCCAAACAGTCCTCAGCCCCCCTAGGCCTCCCTCCCATGATCATTGGTGCCCAAAGTCTGGAGGGGGCCAAGGCAGCAGGAGGCTGTCATGTTGACACCGCCCAAGCAAGCACACATGTGGCCGGGTTGCAACAGCACCCAGGCTCGGCCATGACTTTCCTCCGCCCACTCCCAGGTGCCAGGAGTGGGCAGAGGACAGGCAATGGGAGCAAGCCCTTTCAAGCCTGCAGGGGCAAGGGGCTTCCTGGGTTCCTAAGAGCACAGGGATGCCTGGGTCCAGAGCCATGGCTAGTAAGTTGCAGCTGTGCCCAGGAGCATGGGGCTCCAGCCCTGATGACTTGGTAGCGGGCAGGGATCCTGCCTGTTCATGGCACCTGCTGACTCTGTGGAGTGCGTAACCCTGGCCGTGCCTCCTCTGTGCAGCCCACATCTTAGTAATGGCAGTTCCAGACAGGGCTGGCATCAGCAGTACCATCAACTTTACTGTGCATGTGTTTTTGACACCAAGTCTTTTTTGCTTTCTTATTTTGGAATGACAAGCATCTCAAAGTCATTATTTTAGTTACTTGGGTTATATAAATCATTGGATAAACTAATATCTATCTTCTCGCTTTTTGGAATTTGACAAAATTATGCAAAATAAGAATTATTAATCAGATTCTATCTTCTTTCGCTAGTTTTAGTATTTTCCAAGATAAAATAATGGTCAGTCTAGTGCTGTCACATAAACAATATGAATCACAGATACGAGTTGCTGTTAAATTTAACATTTTCTAGGAACCAAATTAATAAAAATTTTAAAAACTTATGAAATTAATCTTCATAGTGTATTTTATCAGATCCACTATCCAAAATATTATTTTATCATGTAATCAATATAAAAATTATTCAGATATCCAAAATATCACTTCAATGGTTAATGTAAAATTATTGAGATAAGTTTAAAAACTGTCTTCAAACACTTGTATTTTATACTTATAGCACATCTCTATTCGATTGATAGCCACTTGTGGCTTGTGTTATCATATAAGACAGCAGAAATTGGGACATTCCATTCTGTCCCAATGAATGGAATATCTTCATTCCATTCATTTATTCATTGTCAACAAATGAAATATTAATTAACGGCAAATATATTTGTATTGTCTATGTCTTAATCCATTTTGAGTTACTATAAAGGAATACCCGAGGCAAAGTAACTTATAAATAAAACTTATAAATAAAAGAGGTTTATTTGGCTTACAGTTCAGCAGGCTGTACAAGGAGGGTGCTGACATCTGCTCAGTTTCTGATGAGCAGCTTAGGCAGCTTCCACTCAAAGTGGAAGACAAAGTGGATCAGCATATGCAGAGAAAGAAATGGGGGAGGAGGCGGTGCCAGGGTATTTTAAACAACCAGCTCTTACGGTTACTAATACATTAAGAAGTCACTCACCTCGTGAAGGATCCATCACCATGACCCAAACACTGTCCATTAGGTCCCACCTCCAACACTGAGAATCAAATTTCAATGTGAAATTTGAAGGGGATAAATATTCAAATTATAGATATTTTCAAGTTATTTTCAGTAATATTCTCCTTTCAGGCTAAAAATGTCCAATATTAGTGAGATATCTTATCATTATGACTATTGTTTAAATTTCTAAAAGCATTGCTCCAATTACTATTGCTGCATAATAAGTCACCCCAAATCATATTAGTGTAAAATCACCATTTTACTATGCTCATAGATTCTGTGGTCAGGATATGAAAAGACAGAGCAGAGGTGACATGTTTCTGCTCCACAGGTTCTAGAGCCTTGAAGGTAAGTCTTGTTGACTGGGAATGGCTCAATGTCTGGGATCTAGAATCTTCTGGAATCTTGTTCATTCACGTATCTGTTGCTTAATCTGGGTTAACTTAAAGACAAGGATGGCCAACTATAGCCACATGTGGTCTCTCCATGTAGTTTGACCTCCTCACTGCTTGGCATCTGAGGTTGAACTTTCCATGTTGGGGCTCAGGGCCCCAAGTGCAAGCATTGCAGCAAATAAGACCAAAGTTGCATTGCCTTATCACACTGTGCCTTGGAAGTCACACAGCATCATTTACATTCCTTTCCATTTGTTTCAGATAAGTCATTAAGTTCAGTTACTCAAAGGGAGGTGACATAGATCTTCCCTCTTTACTTAGGTGTCAGAATTTTAGAACATGTTTTACAATGATCACACAACTTTTCTTTCTGAACACTTTGCTTCACACCTTCCCATATCCAGAGTTATGAATTCTCCTGGCTATATCTATTGTAACCCCAAATATTGACTTTACTCAGAGATTCATCAGAGATTTCATATCTATATGCCTAGAGCCTGATATAATGTCACTTTATTACACACATAATATAGAATTTTGAGGATTACATTAACTGATACATGTTAAGTATCCTGCAGAGAGCTGGCACATTGGATATGCTCAATTATTGTTAGCTTTAAGTGTCTTAAACAGCTATTATTATGATGATAAATCTTTGTCCATGTTTCATCTCCATGACTTGTCATGTGCTTTGCCTTGACTACATTACTTGAATTCTTGAAGCCTCTGTTTCTCTTTTGTAATGGACGGTAATAATAGTACATTTTATAGGATATTAATAGTATTAAATGAGATAATCTATATAAAGCACTTACCATAGTGTCTGGTACCCAGTAAGCCAAGTATCTTATGAAAATTTGTCTAGAAGTTTTAACTGACACAAATTTCTCCATGAATTATTCTTTTTAATCAACCAAGAGGAGGAAGTAGTCATTTATTACAAACAACAGAGACAGAAAAATTCTGGCCATTTTAATTCTGACGTATTTTATTACATAAGATCATTTGTGTTCTGGAAATAGTCTAAGACTAATTAAAATCAAGTAAATGTCCAGATTGACAATAATAATAATGGGGTATCTACTGGAAACATTTATAATTAGTTAAATAAAATTAGGATTGTTAGCTATTTTCTTACATGTCTGATTCCTACTTTAGTATAGAGCATTAAGAAAAATGTTGACACAAAGTTCTATTGTCATTCTCCTATCTATATATTTCAATATATTGAAGTCCTTCCTAAGTGGCTAAGAAATTGCTATTCATATGTGTTTATAATTTCATACTCCAGAAATCACTATCACAGTTTAAAATGGGTTAATTTTACCAATAACCATGTGGAGAGTATTTGAATGGTAATGATAACAGTAGTTATATAAAATGTAACTCATATTTTTGTTTAAATTGTGCCTTTATTTTCTCAACAGTCCAAAGGCACGAATCATAATGAATCATACCATATTGGAAATGCTATATCAGGCTGGTGTGTTAACTGCATAACTGCAGTCTTTCCCCCTCTACAACGTAACTGCAAAAAAAAAGTGCCAAACACTCCATTTAACTCAATCTAACCCTTGTTGAAGGATCTGTCACTCATGATTTTTTTTCATACCACCTATTTGATTTGTATTGCAAATATGCAGTATTTTCTGGGACATTGTTATTAGCTTCTTATATATGGTTCACAGATGATACTAAGAAAACTAGTCAAAAGTCTAGATGAAGCAGAGCTGTTAGAAAGCATCATTGAGCTAAGTTAAAAGGCCAAGACCCAACCAAAGCCCAGGGTGTCTGTGCCCTGGGAACAGTGTGTTCTGTGGTCATGAGGCCAGGCCACCAGTGCCCACTCATCAGGGGTTGGGTTCTGTCCTATTGTGGCTCCTTCCAGTTCAGTCCCATCGGGGCCTCTAAGCACATGACCCAGCATCCAAGAATCACTCCAGGAAGCCTGGCAGCTCAGCTCACTCCATCACTTCTTACCTACAGCAAAAACATCAGGGCATCAGCTGCACAGATAAATGGCCATGAATGCTCAACAGGTGGAATAAATCTAGGAACAGCGAAAAGGCGCAGCAGTGAGTGAGGGTCCCTGTGACCGCTCTTCAGGGTTTAGGACAGGTGCCCACTTTTGCTGCCTGGTGCTGCCTGCCTCTCAGACAGAGCAGGGCACATTGTCCTCACTCAAAGGACCACAGGCCTGGTCCCCAGCCTTCCTGCCCTTCTCTGCAAGGATCACCTTGCTGGGAGTAATCTGATGCCTGGGCCTGGGCCATTTCTAAGCCAGGAACAGGAACATCTTCTAGTCACTCCAAAGGAAGGAATAAATCCAGATCAGAGTTCACAACCTGTGCTCTTGCCCACTCTTTATTCACTGGAAGGGAGGCCCAGTTCTTGGGAGACTGAACCTCTCCCGAGGAACCGTGGAGCCAAAGGCTGGAAGCTTCCAGAATCCTTAGGCTCAGATCCTCCTTGGGGTCACCCTGAGGCCTGTCTCACCAGAGCATTCTTCTGTCCACAGATGTCTCATTGGGTCTACGAAGGAATCCTCACAGAGGTCTGGGATCCAGTATGGTCACCCCTACTGAATGTCAAGAAGGTGAAGGCCAAGAACCAGGGAAACACCAGCTCTGGTCCTTCCAGTCCCAGCCAGAGCAGAATGCATAGGCCAGACCGTGTCAGAAGCCCAGTTACCCAGATGGAGGGAAAGTCAACCCCAAGGGGGCAGAAGGGATCAGTCACACATCCTGGGCAGACAGTGGTATGGGCAACACAGGTGAGATGCACGCTGCTGACTTTCCCTGGCTATGGAAATGAAGTATCTGCAGAAAAAGCCTCCTTTCCTTGCATAATGGCTGTTTTATGACAGCAGTTTTGACAGTGAGTCTTGTGTCGTTCTGAGGCTTGGCACTGCTGTATAGAAAATGGAGCAGGCCAAGATGTCCTCAATGAACATGCACCAGAATGACCTAGATGTGAGCCAAACCTTCACAAGCCACGCCATGTTCAGAGAGCGCTGCAGCATCAAGTAAGGCAGGTGGGGCCTGGAGGGTCCCAGGGGAGGTGGGGAATCCGGAGGGATGGGGCATCTGAGGGACAATGGGGAGGTCTCAGGACAGGGGTAGGGGTCTCAGAGAAGAGGGTGACAGCCCAGCCTACTGCCTGGAGATCTGGCCTTGGGAAGGGTCTGCAGAAGGCCCTGAAAAGTGAGGTTTCCAGGGCAGTCCAGCAGTCCACCTCTGCTCCTTCCATGAAGACAAGCAAATGCTGTGCACCCAGATTGCCACTTTAAAGTGGCTCCTACAGTGCTTGATTGATGGGACAAGTGTGCACAGGAAACCCCAGGTCAGGGACCTTGCTGCCCCACAGGGCCTGGTTTCCCCAGCCCAGGGGTCTGGCTCCTGCAGAAGGATCCAGCTCCCCTTTTCTGCACAGGAAGTAGAGGCAGGTCCTTGAAGAGCATGCAAACCATGCCCTGCCATAGAATGGACATCACACAGCTGAGGCTGGGACTCAGGGCCAGCATCCTGGGCAGACTGGGCCAGGACTCATCTTGGGAGAGCACTTGGGAAGCCCCTTTTGTCAGGGGCCACCTTTGATGGAGATGAGAACACCCCCATAAGCAGCTGCAGGACTTTATCTGATCCAGCCTCCTTGGGGGGGCCTCATCCCATGCAGAGGGGGACCCCAACACCACAGACTGAGGCCCCAGTAGGCCCTGCTCAGGCCACCAGCCCTCTGCCTTGAAGGGCCAGGTCCTCCCATGCCTGCTGTCCCCACAAACCCACTTCAAGCTCATCACAAACTTATCCTGAGGCTCTGGAACATCTGCCTTCTGCAGGGCGAGCTCACGCTCATAGCCAGGGCACATGCGGCATTGAAAGTGCATAGAACCTTGTCCCCATGTACCAGAAGGTGCCGGGGGAGCACACAAGCACACCAAACCTGGTCCAAGGGCAGTGCTCACACTTCCCACAGGACCCTCTGCTTTAGCCCAGAGGGAGGGCCAAGCCAAGCTAGGCCTGGTGGGCTGGACAGGGCACCATGAGTCCTCTTGGAAACTGAACCTACCCCTGACACAACTCAGATAAAACGCAGGAGTGTGGCAAGTGCTTCCCTGCCTAAGCCTCCCTGATCCGTGGCCTCCTGTGCAGAGCTGGATCCTAGGGGTGTCCAGAAAGGACCCAGCACTGCCCAGTGCAAGATGCCCAGGACAAACAGGGTGAAGGCACAGACCCCTCCAAGAAGACTCCTTCTGGCCTGATGCCCAGCCCCAAACCTAGACCCTCTCCTGAAGGGAAACACGAGAAGCATATTTATCAGAAACTGGAATAAAAACATACACTAAAAGCTCAGGAAGCTTTTGTGAGTTCCTAGCATCTCTACACCACACTGACTAGTGACAGTTTATTCCTGCAGTAAGCCTGTCTATAACAGTGAATAAAGTGCTTGTTTTTTTTTCCTGCAAATTCTTCACTCTCATAAAAAGATTATGAAGCATATAAAACAGGAAAATGTGGCTCAAGAGAAATAAAATAAACCTCCAGAAAACAAGCCTAAAGACAAACAGATTTATGTCTTGCTTTATGAATAATTTAAAACAACTGTGTCGTCCCAGGTACTTGGAAGGCTGGGGTGGAAGGATCACTTGGGACCAAGAATTCAGTGCTGCAGCGACCTATGATCTTGCTGCGGCACTTTATCCGAGATGACAGAGACGTTCTGTCTCAAAAATAAAAACGAGAATACTGTGCCCACCAAAGCTAGCCTTCAAACACAAAAAATAAATAAAGACTTTCCCAGGCAACTGAAAGCTGAGGGAATTTCTTGACACCAGATGAGTCTTACAGAAAATGCCAAAGGACAATTTTTTAAAAGGAATGAACACTGACATGTAACAAAGAAACATCTAAAGTTATAAAACTCGGGTAGAAGTATTAATAGGAATACAGAAAAACTCTGAATAATACTATAATTGTGGTAGGCAAACTGCTTATATCATAAGTATGGACATAATACAAAAGTACTAGCCTCAAGAATAATTATGACAATTGGTTAAGAGATAGGTTTAATAAGATGTTAATTTAAAATATCAAAAAGTAAGAATGTCACGGGGATGGTGTTAAAGTGTAGAGTGTTTTATATTACTTGTATTTGTAATTAAAGTTAAGTTGTTATTAGTTTAAAAGAACATGTTATAACCATAAGAAGTTATGTTAAGCATTCATTATGTTATCTATAAAACAAAAATCTATAATAGATACATTATAAGACATAGCATAAAATCATAGCATGCTACTAGAGAAAATCACTTAACCACAAAGGAAGACAGTAAGAGAGGAAGAAAGAAAAAAAAGATTTACATAAAAACCAGAAAAGAAGTAACAAAATGGTAGTGGAAAACCCTTACCTATAAAAAGTAACCTTGAATGTAGATGGATTATATTATTCAATTAAAAAATGAAGCATGGCTGAATGGATTAAAAAAAGACCAAATATATGCTGTCTACAAAAATGTCACTTAATTTGCAAAAACACATAGACTTAAAGTGATGGAAAAAGGTATACCATGAAGTGAAAACCCAGAAAGAGCAAGAGTAGATATAGTTATATTAGATAAAATTGACTTTAAATCGGAATGGTAAAGTGCCATTATAAAATAATAAAGAGGTCAATACTACAAGAGTTTATAACAATTGTAAATAAATATGTACTAAACACTGAGGCATCAAAATATCTAAAGTAAACATTAATAGGCTTAGAGGGAGAAGTTAACTATAATACAAGAATAATAGGAAATGTCAACACAGAAATAGAGTTAAACTGCACTTTATGCCAAATGTACCTACAGGACATTTAGTGAGCATTTCCTCCAGCATCAGCAAAATATAAAATTTTCTGGACAGGACATGGGATATTCTTTAGCATAGACCATATGTTAAATCACAATAAAGGTCTTAATAAATTTATAAAGATTGAAATTATATTAACTGTATTACCTGACCAAAATATAAGAAAACTAAAAATGAATAACAGAAGGGGTGGTGAAATCTATACAAATTTATAGAAATTAAATGACAGGCTCTAGAACAATGAGTAGGTAGGTGAAAAAATTGAAAAGTGGTAAGTTTCTTGAGACAAATGAAAATGAAAATACCACATATCAAAAGAAGTGAGATACAGCAAAAGCAATGATAAAAATTTATAACAATAGACACCTACATGAAAAAGAAGAGATATTTCAAATCAACAGCCTAATATTACATCTCAAAGAACCAGCAAAACAAGAAACAAATGTCAAAAAGTAGAAGAAAATAAATAACAAAAATCAAAGTAAAAATAAATAAAATAGAGAATTAAAAATAGAAAATATGAATGATGGAGTTGGTTTATTGAAATAATAAAATCAACACTTCCTACTAGACTAAGAAAGTAACAGAGAAGACTCAAATAAATAAAAGACATACAAAGGATCACAAGA
>NW_012098488.1:287376-294666 GCF_000951045.1 Mandrillus leucophaeus
TAGCCAAAGCACTCTTGAGAGAAAGAACACACACAAAGCTGGACACATTGCATCACCTGACTTCAAGTCATACTACAAATCTATGGTAACAAAAATTACATGGTATTGACAATAATAACAGACACTTAGACCAGTGGAAGATTAGAGAACCTAGAAATAAATCCACACTAAAAAGACAACTGAGTTTTTGATAAAGGTACAAGAACACACATTGGAGAAAAATAGTCTCTTCAATAAATGATGCTGAAAAAACCTGTATATCTACATGCAGGCTAATAAAACCAGATCCTTATTTCTCACCATATTCAAAAATCCACTTAAATGCATTAAGAACTTAAGTATACAACCCAAAACTATAATACTACTTGAAGAAAATAAATGGGGAATTCTCTATGACACTGATCTTTAAATGGAGTTTTTGCATAGGACCTCAAGAGCATAGGCAACACAAGAAAATACAGGCAAATAGATTATAGCAAACTAAAAAGGTGCAAAGAAAACAAAAAAATCTATAGTGAAGACACAAGCTACAGAATGAGCACAAACATTTGCAAACTATACAAATATCCTGAGTATATAAAGGATTCAAATGACTAACCAGCAAGCAAACAACACAAAACAAATAATCCAATTTAAAAATGACAAAATACCTTAATAGACAGTCTTCCAAAAAAAAAGTGTGCAAATGACTGGCAGGTTTATAACAAAATGCTCAACATTACTAACTATAAGGCAAATGAAAATCGAAGCTACAATGAGATACCATCCCACCCTAGTAACAATGGCTAGTATCAAGAAGACAAAATATAACAAATACACGTGAGGATGTAGTGAGAGGAAAACTCTTTGACGCTGTTGGTGGGGATGTAGCTTAGTACAATCACTATAAAAGACAGTATGGTGAGTTCTCCAAAAGTTAAAAATAGAGCTAACATATGGTTCATTACTGACTACTGGTATACAACCAAAGTAATTAAAATCAGTATGTCAAAAAGATATTTGCACTAAGAGATTTATTCTAGCACTATTCATGGTAGCCAAGAGATAAAATCAAAACGTGTTCATCAGTAAATAAATAGATAAAGAGAATGTGGTATATGTATACACAATGGAACACTATTTGACTACGGAAAGGAACAAAATACTGTCATTTGTGGCAATATGTGTGAACCTAGAGAATACAATGTTCAATGAAATAAACCATAGACTGAAAGACAAATATTGCATGAGCTCACTAATAAGTAGAATATAGGAAAGCTGATCTTGCAGAAGTTCAGCAGAGACTGGTGGTTACCAGAGTCTGGGGAAGGTTCTGGGAAGAAAAAGACTAAGAGAGGTCATTCATTGGTGCAAAGTTACAGTTAGATAGAATAAATAAGTTCTGGTGTTCTATTACACAGTTGGGTAACTCTAACAACTATGGTATAATAACAACATATATTTTATAATAGCTAGAAAACAGTAACTTGAAAGTTATCACTATAAAGAAGGGATAATGGCTTGAGATCATGGACATGCTAATTACCCTAATTTTATTATGATACAATGTACATATGTTTTAAAACATTACACTATACCCTATAAATATTTGAAATTAGGGCCTGGCATGGTGGCTCATGCCTGTAATCCCAACACTTTGGGAGGCCGAGGTGGGTGGATCATGAAGTCAGGAGATTGAGACCATCCTGGCCAACATGGTGAAGCCCTGTCTCTACTAAAAATACAAAAATTAGCCGGGTGTAGTGGCATGGGCCTGTAGTCCCAGCTACTCCGGAGGCTGAGGCAGGAGAATCGCTTGAACCCACGGGGCAGAGGTTGCAGTGAGTCGAGATGGCGCCACTGCACTCCAGCCTGGAGACAGAGCGAGCCTCCATCTCAAAAAAAAAGAAAAAAAAAGAAAAA
The DNA here is from genome assembly GCF_000951045.1 of Mandrillus leucophaeus. Taxonomy (NCBI): domain Eukaryota; kingdom Metazoa; phylum Chordata; class Mammalia; order Primates; family Cercopithecidae; genus Mandrillus; species Mandrillus leucophaeus. The sequence goes on from NW_012098488.1 coordinate 289,279, forward strand.
AGAAATTTTGTGACAGTTATAGAATAACTTACTAACTTAAATAAATAAATTTACCAAGGCAAAAAATTCCAAGTTCTTGAAGCTGTGTTCTGTGTGTCTCTTGTAGAATACCTTTTCCAGTTTACCAGAATGTTTTCAACTTGGCCTTTCCCTGTACTGATTGAAGATCAAACAGACATCAGAAATTAGGGTCTTTCTAGGTCTTTTCTGAGCCAGCAGCTGGCCCTTATCCTGTATATTGCCTGCTAGATTGTCTTAACTATGTGGACAATTCTCAAATATCTTATTCCCAAAGCACTGACTCTCCGTTCTTTCCTGTTGGGCATGTCAGTGTGATTACTTTTTGCCCCAAAGAAATTCCTTTGCCCAAGGTTATTGATTTGAAATCCATTTTTTTCATGAAGAAATTGACTGCTATAAATTTGCTGTATCTGGCGTGCTTTGTTGTGTTGAGTAAACATTTTTATTTATGTGAAATATTTTCTAATTGTTAAATTTTTCTTTGACACATTGGCTATTTAGAATTTCACTGCTTAATTTTCACGTAACTGACTTACCAAAATTTCCTGATGTCATTAATTTTTAATTTTATTCCATTGCAGTCAGAGAAAATACTTTGCATTTCACAATTCTTTTAATTTTCTTGTGTATTTAATCACCTAGAGTATAGTTTATTCCGAAGAACATTCCATGTGCACTAAAAATGCCTAGCCTATTCCTGGCAAGTGGATCCGACTACACGTGTCTTTTAGATGTCAGTGGTTTTGTTTTCTTCAAGTCTGTTTACTCTTTGACTTGTTGTTTTTTAATTCGTTATTGAGAGTGAAGTATTTAAATCTCTGTTATTTTTCGATTATTTCTTGCTTGCTTTATTTTTGTCAGTCTTTGTTTGCCTCATGGATTTTCTTTCTCATTCCTTATTTGCATATTGGTTGATGATTGTTACATCTTCCTAAGGAATTGACTCTTTTTTGGTCAATAATGAATGTCTCACTTTACACCTAAGCATGTGTTTTTATTTTTATTTGTTTTAAATTCCCCCTTTTTTTTTGAGACGGCATTTCGTTCTTGTTGCTGAGGCTGGAGTGCAATGGCGCAATCTTGGCTCACCTCAACCTTTGCCTCCTGGATTCAAGCGGTTCTCCTGCCTCAGCTTCCCAAGTAGCTGGGATTACAGGCATGCATTACCATGCCCGGCTAATTTTGTATTTTTAGTAGAGATGGGGTTTCTCCGTATTAGGCTGGTCTTGAACTCAGGACCTCAGGTGATCTACCAGCCTTGGCCTCCCAAAGTGCTGGGATTATAGGCGTGAGCCACCGCGCCCGGCCTAAATTCTTTTTTATTTGTGTAATTGCAACTACAACTTTATTATGGCTGCTCTTTGCAAGCTTTATTCTTTCACGTCTACATAATTTGTTTATTCGGATCCAAAGCAATTGTGCTGTACACAGCATATATTTGTATCATATTTTTGTATTCTGTCTAACAATCTGTTTTTCTTATTTAATTAATTAATCTTATATTTAGTATTTATATAGCTGGATTTATTTTTTCTGTATTATTTTTTCTACATATCACAAGTGTATTTTCTTTTCCTACTAGTTTGCCTTCTTTTGCATTAAGAAAGCATTTTTATGTAACATTGCAATTTTTAAAATAATTTTTAATATATATTTGGAGCTATTTCTTGTTCTTTTAGGGCTTCTGATATATATCTTCATTCATCAGAATCTGTTTTACATTTATAATAACAATACTGATGAGTTATACAAATGTTCTATGTATTTTTATTTCTGCTTCTTTGTGATATAAATTTTACAGTTATTACATCTACATATAATATAAACAATATTTTACACTTATTATTTTATATAATTTTATTTTTTAATGAGAAAAGAGAGCAGATATAGCTACAAATTGTTTGATATCAACCTTTTTATTTTCCATTTCTGAATTTTCTCATTTGTTCCAGAATATTCAGCTAATTTTTATTGCAAAACATAACTCACCTGTTTTGTTGAGTTATTGGTGAGTATATTACACGTATTTGTAATTGGTCCAACAACAATGTAAGAAATAAAAAATGTATGCACGATGTCTTTACAATGACGTGATTACTGGTGCTTTTGTCATTTCATGTAGATTCAAATTATTATTTTTGGTTGATTTTTTTTTTTTTTGAGAGGGAGTCTCGCTCTGTCGCCCAGGCTGGAGTGCACTGGGGTGATCTCGGCTCACTGCAAGCTCTGCCTTCCGGGATTACACCATTCTCCTGCCGCAGCCTCCCGAGTAGCTGGGACTACAGGCGCCCGCCACCTCGCCCGGCTAGTTTTTTTGTATTTTTTAGTAGAGACGGGGTTTCACCCGTGTTAGCCAGGATGGTCTCGATCTCCTGACCTCGTGATTCACCCATCTCGGCCTCCCAAAGTGCTGGGATTACAGGCGTGAGCCACCGCGCCCGGCCTTTTTGTTTGTTTGAGATGGAGTCTCACTCTGTCGCCCAGGCTGGAGTGCAGTGGCGCGACCTCCACTCACTGCAAGCTGGGTTTTACAGGTGTGAGCCACCACGCCAGGCCTCTTTTTTCCTTTCTTTCTTTCTCTCTCTCCCTCACTTTTTCTTTTTCCTTCCTTCCTCCTTTCCTTCTTTCTTCTTCTTCTTCTTTTTTTTTTTTTTTTTTAACGGAGTCTCCCTCTGTCGCCCCGGCTGAAATTCAGCGGCATGATCTCAGCTCACTGCAATCTCCGCCTCCTGGATTCTTCTGCCTCAGCCTCCTGAGTAGCTGGGACTACAGGCGCCCACCACCACACTCAGTTAGTTTTTGTATTTTTACCTAGTTGAAATCAACTCAGTTTTTGTTTACCTAGAAAGGTCTTATGTTGCCTTTATTTTTTATTGATAGCTTTCCCATTCAGAGAATTACTTCTTGACGGTTTTTCTTTGATGAGTAGACAAAGATTTAAATGGAGTTGAAAGGCTTAGAAAAGGCAACTAAATTATGATCTAAAAAAATGGAAATGAAACTTTTAAAATTGAAAATAAAATTACATTTATGACAGCTGATGATATGTTGGACTGGGTTGCAGAGACCAGGAAGAATTAAACTTGTGGACAATAGGTCTGTGAGTTGTTTGGTCCTGACTTAAGCAAATAGAGGGCATGCTTTTTAGAGAATGAAAGACGATGCATGAGAGCACAGCCATGCTGAAACTAAAGAGGCTGAGCACCTGCACTGTGCTAAGATCCACAGGTTTATTGAAATAGAAGTCACTATTTTAACATGTAACAATTTAACATACACTATTAGACTAAGAAAGCAAATAGGCAGTGATAATTATGAGTAATGTTAACTTTAGTTTTAATAGAATCGTGTTTGATCGGTGTCACAGAAGCCAAAAAAAAAAGGGCCTTTGTTATAATGTGTGCTCTACTACTGAGTGTGTAAAGCACTCCTGTGAGTGGAAGCCACAAAGAAACCTGAAGGTCAGGATGGTAGAACAACCCTTTGATACTCCATATCTTCAAAAAAAAAAAAAAAAAAAATCTCTTGGCATGGACAGTTTGAATCCAAACACTCATTGCTTGAAATAGATGTGCACTTCTTTACTCTGTAAATGTACCTGGACAAAGTAGTGAGAGGTATAAAGCAGCCTACATTTTGCTCCCATGTCTAGTGCCCTGACTCAGAACTGCGTCCTCTGGAAAATGGAGCACTTTGCCCATTTAGGTCTGATAGAGGTGGCACTTTTCCTGATTCTCCCAAAGGTGCTTTTGGTCTACTTCTTAATGAAAATCAGAGATTACTGAGGAACATTAGTGAGGGCAACCTTGAATTACGTGAACCAGTAGTAATGCAGTGGAACATCTGACATTGTGTTTTACTGATTTTGAAGGTAGGGTAATTGGGAATTACTGTTTTGTTTACAAGAACAGACACCATACAACCCACTGGGCTGAATATACCTGGGGAAATAAGCTTACACGTGGAAAAGTTGGAGCACAGCTATTTCTAATGTATTTTGTAGGAATCAAAAAGTTTCATTTCCCTTGGTGGTTCCTTTCTTAAAATCACAAAACCAGAGCTTGTACTATCTTTATAGTTGACGTGAAAATTACAGGCCTGGAGGGGATGGGTTGATGGCATTGCTTCCTTATAACCACATATTGTGAGCCTCATCCCTCAAACATGGACTCACTCTGAAGACTCAGCTGGGTCAGCATTATTAACAGTGAGAGCTCAAGACTCAGGCAAGTGGTGGGATGAGGCAGAATTTTTTCAATGAAGAGCTAGGATCATTGTCTTTTCATAATTTCAGTCATGTCTCAGTCAATCATATCTAAGTTTCTAATATGATTCCAAATGCAAAAAGCAACTTTATGAATACTGAGGCCATAATATATCGATCTTATACTTTGTTAATTTTATAATATTGTATTTGAATTGTAATTGCATTGTTATTATATTAGCTTTTTCTCAGTTTAACTTACTGTATATACATAGCTAAAATTTTGTATTTTGAGACACAAGAAATCTGAACTAATTCATAAGAATTTAGTCATACTTCTTTGTTCTTTTAAATTTGAAAACACTTAAGTATATTATGTTTAGAGTCATCTCAAAGCATGGTTACTATTTAATATTTTACATTGATATTATTATACCAGCTTTTTCTCAGTTTTACTGTATATACGTAGCTAAAATTTTATATTTTGAAACACAAGAAATCTGAACTAATTCATAAGAATTTAGTCATACTTCTTTGTTCTTTTGAATTTGAAAACACTTAAGTATATTATAATGTTCAGAGTCATCTCAAAGCATGATTACCATTTAATATTTTACATTAATTAGCTTTCAGTGAATGACTATAAAATTATTTTGTTTTATTGTGGTGTGGTTATGGCACATACAGGATTTGGTTCTGGTTACCATGAAAAACAAATATCGCTCTTTTATCACATTTTGTAGAGTTAATCACTACATTACACATATAAAAGCTTGTAATACTAAGCATGATTACAAATTTGTAAAACAAATTCAGCTTTAGTGTATTATATTTTATTAATATAAGCAGCTAAAATAAGTTATTTTATTAAGCTACAACTTTATAAAAAATTCTCCAACTTTTGCATTGTTACAGTTTTTTCTATAAGTTTCAGATTTGCAATTTACATATTAAAAAATATTCATGAATGTGGCCAGCATATTTTAATTTTGCTGTTAAAATATATAAGGTAATGTTGTCTAACTTTATTAGGAAGTAATGTTCTCTAGTGCTGAGATTTTTAACATATAAAAGAGAGAAAGGAGTACGGAGAAGTCAAAACAGAAAAGAAAAAGATAATAATAATGGTTGTCTAATTTTTTTTTCTTTTTTTTTTTTGAGAC
>NW_012098488.1:300335-300694 GCF_000951045.1 Mandrillus leucophaeus
AGTGAAAGGCAGTATAATGAGAGTAAACTTGAGCTGCATTATGTGTTTATTGACAGTGCTCAGGAGCTTCACCCTCAGCCCCAGCAGCCTTAGGTTGTCACATCTAATAGCGAGAGCTAAGCTCTGCAGTTAGATTTTGAAATTTTTAATGGGTCACATAGAACCAAATTTTTTTTTGCACTCTGAACAGCCTAAAAGTAGCATCTATGGATTTTCCCCCTATTTTGTTTCACCCAGTTTGGCATCATATCAATGCAAATTCCGTAATTCTTCTATGGTGTAGTTGCCAGACTTATCAAATAACAATATAGAACACAGCTAAGTTTAATATTTCGATTAAAAATGACTTCTGCAATATA
>NW_012098488.1:301100-302374 GCF_000951045.1 Mandrillus leucophaeus
TGTTTCATTGTTCCCTGAAAACCTCTAGGCAAGATCATCACCTCTTACTTGTTGAATCCAGTATCTATCAACCCCGGGTGCATAATAGAATTACTAGAGGAGCCTTAAGACATACTCATACTAGACTGGGTGTGGCAGCTTACGCCTGTAATCCCAGCACTTTGGGAGGCAGAGATGGGCGGACCACCTGAGGTCGGGAGTTCAAGACCAGCCTGACCAACATGGTGAAACCCCGTCTCTACTAAAATTACAAAATTAGCCAGGCATGGTGGTGCATGCCTATAATCCCAGCTACTCAGGAGGCTGAGACAAGAGAATCGCTTAAACCCAGGAGGCGGAGGTTGCAGTGAGCTGAGATGACACCATTAACTCAAGCCTGGGTAACAAGAGCGAGACTCCACTTTCTCATGAGTGTCTGAAACCATCAGTTTACTGCCAGAAATGGAGATACATGGTCCCTGACAACCTGGCACTTGCGTTTTCAAAGCCACCATTTCCTCTATCCTCTGGGCTGTCACAAATCCTCCTCTGCATGCCAGGAGTGCCCCTCGGACCTGGGACTGACTGCCTGGCCCACACCTGGGTCAGGCCTCACCCAGGGATACTCCTGTCACTCTAATAGAGTAGAAAATGTCACAGCGAAAGACCTGACCCTGCTGCATCCAGTCAGGAAACAGCCACACGGATGGGAACCACATCCACCACTTCTCTGCCCCCCGACCCAGGCTGGTTCCCAGGCCTTGGGGTCCTAGTGTGGACCTCCTGGCCACAATTAACACAGGTGCAGGACCAGAGAGCCCCTTGGTCCCTCCCAACACATGAGGGAAGTTTGTGTGGTGAGGTCACGAACCGTGTCTGCGCTGCTGCTCTGAATAGGGCTTTCTTAGAAACACTTTTAATTTCCCTTTTTAAATATCCCTTTGGAACCACGTTTAATAATTTGCTGCTGGAACTTAGCAGTGATTATTCTTTGAATCCATTTTTCTTTTTCCTTTTTTAGAGATGGAGTCTTGCTCTGCAGCCCAGGCTGTAGTGCAATGACTTGATTTGGGCTCACTGTAGCTTCCGCCTTCTGGGTTCAAGCGATTCTCCTGCCTCAGCCTTCCCAGTAGCTGAAATTACAGTCACCCGCCACCACACCCGGCTAATTTTTGTATTTTCAGTACAGATGGGGTTTTGACATGTTGGCCAGTCTAGTCTTAAACTCCTGACCTCCAGTGATATGCCCGCCTAGGCCTCCCAAAGTGCTAGGATTACAGGCGTGAGCTACCGCG
>NW_012098488.1:303042-305190 GCF_000951045.1 Mandrillus leucophaeus
CTCGGCCTCCCAAAGTGCTGGGATTACAGGCTCGAGCCACCGCGCCCGGCCGAGAAAAATTTTTGAAGATACAATCAATTCAATCATACTCTATTTGTGTTCTCCAATTTATAACAACCAAGATTGTGACGGCCAAGATTGCTGATCTCGTCTGGGATCAGCATCAATGCTCTCAAGAGCCTCAGTGGAAAAACACACCATCTGATCACGCAGAAGATTATTCCGTTTCAGTGTGTTTAGGTTTACAGAGTAAGGAGAATGAATTAGCATAAACTGGATGTTTTTTAGGGTGAAAAAATAAAATATTAAAATTCTTATCTATGTTATTTAATCTAATTCTTTGTCCTGTATCTTCTTTTGGTGTTTGGTTCATAAGGGTTATATTAATAAAACTATACAGATATATAGAAAATAACTCATTATACATATATTATTATCTCATGTTCAAATATATTTTTCTAGTACTGAAATGTGATCCTTAAAATTTGGATACCATTAAGCCTTTAATTTAAAATTACTTTTTTTTTTTTTTCTGATTTCAACTCAATAGCAGAACTGAACTGTGCTGATGGTGTAGATGTATGCTGGTGGAAATCTTTCATTGTTTCCAAGATAAATGCAATTACTTATTAAAGTTTTGTAGAAAGAGTAATAACCATTTAATCAACTAAATATCTCCTTTATAAAATCAAACATATCTGGTGGTTTTAGAGCAACTTTTTCTCAGTCACTAATTTTTTATTATTATCCAAGGATACTCAATGTCAACATTTTTGCATCATCTCATATATTTTTATTTATGGAATTGTATAATACATGACCTCGAATCAGACACACTTTCATTTAAAAAAAAATCCGAGTGAATTTAATGGTGTTTCACTTTTTTAATGTCATGAAGCTAAACTGTTCTTAGCCCTGGATTAAAGGAAAATAATAAGTGACTTCTGAATCTTGGCCAAATAACATGAAACAGTAACTGCTAAATTGTTCTGCAAAATTCTACAATTTATCTGAAGTTATCCCAAGAAAACTTGAGAGGAATTATCTTTCTTGTTGAAGACTAAGTAGTTTTTATCTTATTGAAGATCTAATTGAAGTATTTTTTTAAATCTTACTGAATACCAAATCTTATTGAAGACTTAGCATTCTTATTGAATACTAAGACTAAGACTTAAGTATTTTTCTAGGCTGGGGGAGTATCTCTGTTTTAAGTGAAGTCTCAGGAAGAAGAGCAACATGTGAGTATTTTGATGCAACTTTATGGTGAAACAAAGTAATTAAAAGTAGTGGCCATCCTCAGTGGCCCAGGCCTGTAATCCTAGCACTTTGGGAGGTCAGAAGTTTGAGACCAGCCTGGCCAACATGGTGAAATCTTCTCTACTAAAATACAAAATTTAGCTAGTGTAGTAGGGTGAGTGCCACTTGGGAGGCTAATGTAGGAGAATTGCTTGAACCCAGGAGGCAGAGTTTGCAGTGAGCAGAGATCACGACACTGCACTCCAACCTGGGTGACAGAGTAAGACTCTGTCTCAAAAAAAAAAAAAAAAAAAAAAGTGTTCATTTTGTTGGTAACTGAGAGGAAAATATTTAAAAATGTGTTCTGAGATAAAGAGAGATTGCATAATAAATCTACAGGATGTGAACTAAACTGAGAGACAGCCAGGACCATTTCTATATTATATACGGTAAATTAGGGTTTGATTAAGCAGAATAATGTCCCCCAGTCCCTATAAGGATATTGACATTTGAATTCTAAGATATCACATTACACATTACAATTCATGACAGAGAATATAAGGGTGCAGATAGGATGAATATTGCTATTATGCTGATGAAATATCATGAATTTATCATAGTGAGTCCAGCAAAATCACAAGGGTCAAAAATCATGGAAGAGTGATGATGAACAAATTGTATCAAAATGATAGACCATGAGAAAGACTCAACTGAATATATTTTTAATTGTTTTAGTGAGTCTTTTCATATTAACATACATTTAATTCTATTCAACTGTACAAATACTATTCATTTTATATGCTCAACTGAAGTGCTAAATATAAAATGAGAGAACACAGAATAAGGATATGATTACTGAGATGAAGGCCAAGGTACATGAGGAACATAGATACTATACACCTTAGACAGGCA
>NW_012098488.1:305910-306137 GCF_000951045.1 Mandrillus leucophaeus
CCTGAATCCATTTTAACATTTTGTTTTCCAGATTAACTCGAAGTACCCCATGACTACACGCTAATGCAACTAGGCAGGATGGATGCACAAGAGCAAAAATCTCCGTGGGACATCTTTCGGGAACATCAGTATTACTGCAGGATTTGGAAGTAACAACTTTAAATAATTTCCAAGGTAAGACACTGCAAATTTAAGAGAAGGCTGGAAAGTCATCTGACTTTAATAAC
>NW_012098488.1:312562-314645 GCF_000951045.1 Mandrillus leucophaeus
TGAATAGGGCTTTCTTAGAAACACTTTAAATTTCCCTTTTTAAATATCCCTTTGGAACCATGTTTAATAATTTGCTGCTGGAACTTAGCAGTGATTATTCTTTGAATCCATTTTTCTTTTTTCTTTTTTAGAGATGGAGTCTTGCTCTGCAGCCCAGGCTGTAGTGCAATGACTTGATCTGGGCTCACTGTGGCTTCCGCCTTCTGGGTTCAAGAGATTCTCCTGCCTCAGCCTTCCCAGTAGCTGAAATTACAGTCACCCGCCACCACACCCGGCTAATTTTTGTATTTTCAGTACAGATGGGGTTTTGACATGTTGGCCAGTCTGGTCTTGAACTCCTGACCTCCAGTGATCTGCCTGCCTAGGCCTCCCAAAGTGCTAGGATTACAGGCGTGAGCTACCGCGCCCTGAATCCATTTTAACATTTAGTTTTCCAGATTAACTCGAAGTACCCCACGACTACACGCTAATGCAACTAGGCAGGATGGACGCACAAGAGCAAAAATCTCTGTGGGACATCTTTTGGGAGCATCAGTATTACTGCGGGATTTGGAAGTAACAACTTTAAATAATTTCCAAGGTAAGACACTGCAAATTTAAGAGAAGGCTGGAAAGTCATCTGACTTTAATAACTGCCAGTCATCTGTGCCTAAGTCAGACTTTCTCCAAGAAAAAAAAAAAAAAAGAAACTCTAAGGAGAACCTATTTTTCATTCTTCTAAGTAGTTAAAATTAGAAATCACAGCAAATCAATAGGAAGCTCTGCCCTGCTAGTCTCCTAAATCACAATATGACCTTGGTATGGTTTTATTTGTATTTTTTGAAGGGGTTTGTTGACTTGTTGGATATAAATATTGGGGGGTTTTGACTGATGTTTGGAAGTTTTCAGCTATTAGTTGGTGATGTATTTTTGTACCTCATTTTTCTGTCCCCCCTCCAACTTGGACTCAATCACTCCATAGGTCTCTAAGGCTCTTCATTTTCTTTAAGCTTTTTCACTCTTTTATTCAGAATGGGCAATTTCTATTGCTCTGTCTCCTGTTTCTAATCTTTGAATAAACTCAAAACTATTTTTTAAATTTCCTTATCTTCCTATTGTTTCATAATTTCCATGTCTTTGCTGAGGTTCCACATCTCTTCACTGTTAGAATATTTTCCTTTACCCCCATGAACAGATTTATAATAGCTGCCTTTAAACATCCTGAATTAGAAAACCTTGAATATCTTAGGATCACTTCTGCTGCCTGCTTTTTACATTGTGAATAGATTACATTTTCATGTTTCTTCACGTCTCATGAATTTTAAAATTGTGTTCTAAAACTGTAAAGAATCATTATAGAGATGCTCAATTCTGTTGTGTAACTTTGAAGAGCAGTATGTTTTACAAAAGGTGTTAATTGGGCTGGATTCAAACCTCAATGTCTATCTCCCCTATAGTGGGCACAGCTGAAATCCCCATTCAGTTCTCACTCACACATAGGTCATATTTGTATTATACAGATGTGTTTCTATCACAATATATAATATATAATTCAGGTGTTATCATTATAATCTGTGTTAATTCAACAAGCTACTCCAGTATTACTGAAAGCCAGGACCTCAGTTTTGTCTGCTTATTGGATTTTGTATAAATCAAATTACACAGTATGTATACTTTTCTGTCTACTTACTTTTATGGAACATTTGTGATATTTGTGATGTATCAGTCCAAACTTCACTGAGCCCTGAGGCACTCTGCCCCTGCCACCCTGGCACTCAGTGGACCTGAGATTCTTCATGGCCTCGTTTTCTTGGCCTTGAGGGCGTGCCTGGCCTACTGGGATGGGGGCTCAGTGGCAGGATAGGCTGTAGCTGTAGGACAGAGCAGCAGCTGTGAGGCTCCAGGAGCCACACCTCAGGCCTCCCTCCCAGTCCCTGCCCAGGGCTCCCATTCAACAGGGCCTGCTGCTGACCAGGGAGCCGTGGCCACAGGCTGTCTGAAACTGACCACGAGACAGAATCTCCGCCCACCTTCTGTCAGTCCGCTAAGCTCTCACCTCTCAATTGGACTGTGCTGCTCCATGGACTTGAAACAAACCCCAGAG
>NW_012098488.1:315175-316917 GCF_000951045.1 Mandrillus leucophaeus
CTGAATATATTTTTAATTGTTTTAGTGAGTCTTTTCATATTAACATACATTTAATTCTATTCAACTGTACAAATACTATTCATTTTATATGCTCAACTGAAGTGCTAAATATAAAATGAGAGAACACAGAATAAGCATATGATTACTGAGATGAAGGCCAAGGTACATGAGGAACATAGATAGTATGCACCTTAGACAGGCAAAATTGAAAATGTATTTATTATATAGAGAGATTCATAATTATATATACATACACTTATTTGGTTTAGAAAATAGTACAGGAGATACATTATCAAGAATTTATATAAGATGGGGTTAATCAAGAAAATGAGAGTAATATAAAAATAATGATAATAGTAATAATTTTGAACACTGATGAAAGAACATTGATGATACAGATCTATTTTTTTCAGGTCTTCAAAACATGTTTCTTCTATGTCATTAGGATGAACACACATTTCATAAATAAAACACATAATCATTTTTAAATTAGAAATAAAGCCCTGGCCGTGTGCACTGGCCCACTCCTGTAATCCCAGCACTTTGGAAGGCCGAAGCAAGGGGATCGCCTGCAGTCAGGAGACCGAGACCAGACTGGCCAACGAGGTAAAACCCCATCTCTACTTAAAAGACAAAAATTAGCCAGACGTGGTGGCAGGGGCCTGTAGTCCCAGCTACTTGGGAGGCTGAGGCAGGACAATCACAGACGATCATATTCACTGACTTGTATTGGTCAAGGGGCAGGCTGAGGCAGGACAATCACATCAGTCCATCTGAAATACCCAAAACTCATTGTTTCATTGCTCCCTGAAAACCTCTAGGCAAGATCATCACCTCTTACTTGTTGAATTCAGTATCTATCAACCCCGGGTGCATAATAGAATTACTAGAGGAGCCTTAAAACATACTCATACTAGGCTGGGTGTGGTGGCTCACGCCTATAATCCCAGCACTTTGGGAGGCAGAGATGGGTGGACCACCTGAGGTCGGGAGTTCAAGACCAGCCTGACCAACATGGTGAAACCCCGTCTCTACTAAAATTACAAAATTAGCCAGGCGTGGTGGTGCATGCCTATAATCCCAGCTACTCAGGAGGCTGAGACAAGAGAATCACTTAAACCCAGGAGGCGGAGGTTGCAGTGAGCTGAGATGGCACCATTAAACTCAAGCCGGGGCAACAAGAGCGAGACTCTGCTTTCTCATGAGTGTCTAAAACCATCAGTCTACTGCCAGAAATGGAGATACATGGTCCCGACAACCTGGCACTTGCGTTTTCAAAGCCACCATTTCCTCTATCCTCTGGGCTGTCACAAATCCTCCTCTGCATGCCAGGAGTGCCCCTTGGACCCGGGGCTGGCTGCCTGGCCCACACCTGGGTCAGGCCTCACCCAGGGATACTCCTGTCACTCTAATAGAGTAGAAAACGTCACAGCGAAAGACCTGACCCTGCTGCATCCAGTCAGGAAACAGCCACAGGGATGGGAGCCACATCCACCACTTCTCTGCCCCCCGACCCAGGCTGGTTCCCAGGCCTTGGGGTCCTAGTGTGCACCTCCCAACACATGAGGGAAGTTTGTGTGGTGAGGTCATGAACAGTGTCTGCGTTGCTGCTCTGAATAGGGCTTTCTTAGAAACACTTTAAATTTCCCTTTTTAAATATCCCTTTGGAACCATGTTTAATAATTTGCTGCTGGAACTTAGCAGTGATTATTCTTTGAATCCATTTTTCTTTTTTCTTTTTT
>NW_012098488.1:317893-319428 GCF_000951045.1 Mandrillus leucophaeus
ACCTTGAATATCTTAGGATCACTTCTGCTGCCTGCTTTTTAAATTGTGAATAGATTACATTTTCATGTTTCTTCACATCTCATGAATTTTAAAATTGTGTACTAAAACTGTAAAGAATCACTATAGAGATGCTCAATTCTGTTGTGTAACTTTGAAGAGCAGTATGTTTTACAAAAGGTGTTAATTGGGCTGGATTCAAATCTCAATCTCTATCTCCCCTATAGTGGGCACAGCTGAAATCCCCATTCAGTTCTTACTCACACATAGGTCATATTTGTATTATACAGATGTGTTTCTATCACAATATTTAATATATTATTCTGGTGTTATCATTATAATCTGTGTTAATTCAACAAGCTACTCCAGTATTACTGAAAGCCAGGACCTCAGTTTTGTCTGCTTATTGGATTTTGTCTAAATCAAATTACACAGTATGTATACTTTTATGTCTACTTACTTTTATGGAACATTTGTGATATTTGTGATATATCAGTCCAAACTTCACTGAGCCCTGAGGCACTCTGCCCCTGCCACCCTGGCACTCAGCGGACCTAAGATTCTTCATGGCCTCGTTTTCTTGGCCATGAGGGCATGGCTGGCCTACTGGGATGGGGGCTCAGTGGCAGGATAGGCTGTAGCTGTAGGACAGAGTAGCAGCTGTGAGGCTCCAGGAGCCACACCTCAGGCCTCCCTCCCAGTCCCTGCCCAGGGCTCCCATTCAACAGGGCCTGCTGCTGACCAGGGAGCTGTGGCCACAGGCTGTCTGAAACTGACCACGAGACAGAATCTCCGCCCACCTTCTGTCAGTCCGCTAAGCTCTCACCTCTCAATTGGACTGTGCTGCTCCATGGACTTGAAACAAACCCCAGAGGCCTCCTGAGTCTGAAGATGATAATTCCCTCTTGTCATGAAACAGCTGCATTTCTTGGAGGACTTTGATCCCCTGTAGCCAGAGGGAAGGACAGGAGGCTGACAGGGCCTAGATGGAAGATGCTGAAGGACCCTTGGGGAGGGGGGAGACTGGGGCCCTGCTCAACAGTCCAGCTGCCATCACCATCTCATTACCAGGGTCACTTGCCCCCCAAATCCCCTACCTGCCCATGGGCAAACACACATCTTTCTGTTAATCCAGGCAAGACCTGTCTCTTATACACATCTAGATGTGTATAAGAGACAGCACACACACACACACACACACCCCTGGTCCAGTACCCCTTCCAGCCTAATCTCTCTCTACCCCACAAAACTCCTGACTCCCATCTCCCATCTCTACTTTTTCTTGATGTGCAAATCCTGCTCAGTGTACTGTCTTTTCTGAAAAGACTTGTAAATCTTCTGGAGCTTTTTCTGTGGAGAAGGAAAAGAAGGAAAGATTTGAGAAATAATAAAGTGAAAGAAGAAATTATTTGAGAATAAGAAGCAGATACGTACATTCCATTCCCTTTTGAGAACCAAAAGGATCAGACTGCCTGGATGAGAATTTCTACGCTGGTCCTGTAAACCCTAAGGGCTCCATGGGTCTGGGGAGGGAGCTC
>NW_012098488.1:322918-323442 GCF_000951045.1 Mandrillus leucophaeus
TAGACCCTTCAGAGACAAATCTCATTGCTTGCTCTGAAGGGGCCAGTGACTCATTCTAGCCACATGGGGCCTCTGGTCCCCTTCAATGGCCCAACGTTGAGAACATTGGCCTTCCTGTCATGTTGGGGGCTGCAGAGTTTGCTCCCCTCCTGGGAGAGGGAAGAGGCAGCGAGACCAGCCTGCTCCTCACACTGGCACCCACACGCCATCCCCAGCCACAAAAATTCTACTCCTGGCCTGCACTGGTGCCAGTATCAGCCATGTCTGCTGTCTACACTAAAACAGCCACTGCTGTGGCCCTCAGCCCTGCCCCTCAAGGCCTGGCCCAGCTACCGCCTCAGACCACCTAGAGCCACAGTGAGCTTGAGGGGAGTGTGGGGCAGGTGGTGCAGCTTCTCTTTTTTTTTTCTCTGCCTGCCACAGAAAACGGGACTCAGAGCCCCTGCTGCCACTACCATCAAAAGCCACCCTCAGAAGTAGGCCTGAGGCTGCAGGCTCCCCTAGCACCTCTCCACAGAGTCTTT
>NW_012098488.1:323492-323803 GCF_000951045.1 Mandrillus leucophaeus
CCAACACTGCAGATTACAATTAGAGATTCAGGTGGGGACACAGATCCAAACTATACACAGGCCTGTGGGTATGGCTGGATTTTGATGATCACAACCGTTGGCAAAACTTGGGTCTTACTTAACCCAACCGTGCCCGGGAATGTTATGGTGCCCCATGGTCCCTGGACTTTCTGGGCACGACTGGCCCATCCTCTGGATTGTAAATGCTCTAGGAGCTTCTGGGTAGGTTTCTACAAAAGACTTCAATCTGTAGAGATTAGAATAATAGTATCCATATGGTTTTCCCAGAGAACGTCGGGCACATCACTCCA
>NW_012098488.1:328068-329546 GCF_000951045.1 Mandrillus leucophaeus
AATGAGTGGGTCTGGTTATGGAGTTCACATGAAGGTTTAAGGAATTTGGCCTCGGGCCAGGGCTAGTTTCTTTCAATGCTGTGGGCAACATCCTAAACATTTTTATCAGCACCTGGGAATGGTCGAGACCCTGGCTTGGGTTGAAGCCTGCAGGGAAAAACCTGAAGCTAAAGCTGGCCGTATCACAAGAGTGTTCAAGTTACTCTGTAATTCTGTCTTACAGAAGGGTGACAGAGGAAAAAAAGTGGGGAGGAAGTGAGGTAACAGCCATTATTCTTTGCAGTAAGATTTTCTCTTTTTTTTTTGAGACGGAGTCCCACTCTGTCACCCATGATGCAGTGTATTGCTGTGATCTCAGCTCACAGCAACCTCCTCCTCCTGGGTTCAAGCAATTCTTCTGCCTCAGCCTGCCAAGTAGCTGGGATTACAGGCGCCCACGACCACGCCCACCTAATTTTTATATTTTTAGTAGAGACAGAGTTTCACCATGTTGACCAGACTGATTTGGAGCTCCTGACCTCAAGTGATCCGCCCCCCTCGGCCTCCCAAAGTCCTGGGATTACAGGTGTGACCTACCACGCCTGGCCTGCAATAAGAATTTGTATTGGGAAGTGGAAGTCAGTTGTTCTTCAAGATCATTTCCTGTATTTGGTATCCTGTGCATATCTATATCGGTTTTGCTGGGGGCAGAGTTGTCAATTTCTACATAAAAACATAGCTGGGAATTTGAAGGGATTATATCGAATTTCTCGGTCCATTTGTGGGATATTGTTATCTTGGAAATATTAAGTATTTTCATCCTTAAAAATTAGACACCTTTCAATTATTTCAGATCTTGATTTCTTTCAGCATTAATAAAAATTAAGTGTAGGCCAGGCATGGTGGCTCCCGACTATAATCCCAACAACTATAGTAGGCAGAAGCAGGCAGATTGCTTGAGCCTAGTTGGAGACCAGAGTGGAGAACATGGAGAAACCTGTCTCTACAAGCAATACAAACATTAGTCAGGCATGGTGGCACACACCTGTAGTCCCAACTACTGCTGAGGCTGAGGCAGGTGGATCAATTGAGTCCAGGAGGTCGAGACTGCAGTGAGCTGTGATCACACCACTGCACTCCAGCCTGGGCAACAGAGCAAGACCTTGTCCAAAAAAAAAAAAAGTGTAAAATTGTTGCACTTACATTACTTTTTCTAAATATTTTTGAAGTTATTATAAATCAAATGTATATATTTTATTTTCATTGTTGGTTGCTTTAAGTATAATTTTTTATGTGTATCTTGTACCTTGTGACACTGATTAACTTATTAATTCTAGTGGTATTTTAGTGAAACTCTTACACATTTTTATATAAAGGATTATGTCATTTGCAATTAAGACAGTTCTAGAAGTTGATATGGTTAAGGAGGCTGAGTAGTCAGGACCCCAGCAGAGCCTGTGAGCAGGTCGTACTGAAGGAAGGGGCCCAGGTGATGGAAC
>NW_012098488.1:329596-329931 GCF_000951045.1 Mandrillus leucophaeus
GATTCAGCATTGATTAAAGACTTACCACATTCTTCACATTTCTTAAGTTTCTCTCCAGTATGAATTCTCTTATGTTTAGTAAGGTTTGAGAACCAGTTAAAGGCTTTGCCATATTTTTCACATTTGCAGTGTTGCTCTCCAGTTTGATTTATCTTGTGTCCAACAAGATGTGAGCTCAGATTAAAAGTTTTGCCACGTTCTTCACATTTGTAGCAATTTTCTCCAGTATGAATTCTCTTGTGTTTAGTAAGCATTAAGGCATGCATAAAAGCTTTTGCACATTCTTCAAAATTGTAGGGTTTCTCTCCAGTATGAATTCCCTTACGTTGAGAAAA
>NW_012098488.1:331067-333126 GCF_000951045.1 Mandrillus leucophaeus
CCTGGATACAACACCTGTTATCTCATAAAACAAGTCTTAATCCATTTTTTAAACTTGAGAAATTCTCAATATCTATCCTGGTAAATTGGTGTAAGACACTGCAGGGAAGAAATCCACTTTAAAACACACTATTATTTTTGGCCAAGATTGAATGAAACTAAAAATCACTAAAAGAAGGAAAACCAAAGAAATTCACAAAATATGAAAATTAAACAATATACTCTTAAGCATGCTCCTGTCCAAAGGTTGGAAGACTGAATACCGTGAAGATGGCCATACTGACCAAAGTGATCTATCTACACAGTCAATACAATCCCTTTCAAATTCCAAATTTCACTTCTCCAAAAATAGGAAAACAACCCCCAAATTATATGGAATATTAAGAAACCACAAAGAGCCTATTTAAAAAAGAAAAACAATATTGGAGGCATCATGCTTAATGATTTCAAAATACAAAACGAAGGTAGGGTAATCAAAGCACTTTGGTGCTGGCATAAAAGTAAAACCCTACACCAACAACACAGAATGCAGAACAGACAAAAACTGTCACATGCATGGTCAAATGAGTTATTAACACCATTTATTGTGGCGTTATTCACAAAAACCAATAGGTAAAAGCAACCCAAACTTCCCACACCAAATAAGTGGATAAGTATAATTTGGAATATAAAAATAATGGAATATTATTCAGCTTAAAAAAAAAAGGAAACCTTCTAATATCTGCCATAAACATAAATCTTGATGACATTATGTTAAATGTAATAAGCTATATGAAAACACTATATGAATCCACTTATATGGGATATCTAAAGTAGTTCCACTATTAAAATTAGAAAACAGAATAATGTTTGGAAAGGCCCAGGCAATGGGAAATAGGATTCACACGGATTGTATTAGTTTCACAAGAGAAAAACATTCTAGGCTGGGTACAGTGGCTCATGCCTGTCATCTCAGCACTTTGGAAAGCCAAGGCAGGCAGATCACATGAGACTGGGAGTTCAAGACCAGCCTGACCAACATGGTGAAATCCCATCTTTACTAAAAATGCAAAAATTAGCCAGATATGGTGGCACGTGTCTGTAATCCCAGCTACTAAGGAAGCTGAGGCAGAAGAATTGCTTGAACCTGGGAGATGGAGGTTGCAGTGAGCCGAGATTGTGCCACTGCACTCCAGCCTGGGTGACAGAGTGAGACTCTGTCTCAATGAAATAACATAAAAATAGAAAACATTCTACAGATATGTTGCTAGCAATATCAATATATGTAACATAAACTGAACTACATAATTTAAAGTATTTATGATTATACATTTTGGTGTGTATTTTTCACAAATAAAAATAAATGTACAATAGATAGAGTTACAAAGCTTTTCAAAACTTAACTCCAAATCACAAAATGTTTCTCTCACACCAAGATCATACATATTCACCAATAAACAGGTGTGGAAATTAAGACAATTTTCACGACTACTCACTGACACAAGAGAAAATAATCATCTATCACCAAGCAAAATAACAATTATATACAAATTATTTTTAAAATATTGGTAATATTTACACAGGGAAACAAACACAAATATAACTATAGTGGCAACAGACGTATGGCTGATTCATATTTGACTTTTGCTGTACACTGGCTTAATGTGTATGAAGTTGAATATTGTCATACAGAATTATAATATATAAATTAAAACAAAAATACAACTAAAATGAGGTAGCCTATCCTAAACCATGAGATATCGACATATAAAATTGCAAAACCCATCCTGGTTAACACGGTGAAACCCCATCTCTACTAAAAATACAAGAAAAAAATTAGCCAGGCATGGTGGCATGTACCTGTAGTCCCAGCTACTCAGGAGGCTGAGGCAGAAGAATGTCTTGAACCTGAGAGGCAGAGGCTGCAGTGAGCCGAGATCACATCACTGCACTCCAGCCTGGCTGACAGCGAGACTCTGTCTCAAAAAATAAAATAAAATAAAATTGCAAAACAAAAATTTAAAAACACGTTAACCCAAAAAGTCTTGAATAAGCATAGTTCACTATGGAATCCTTCTAGA
>NW_012098488.1:333176-335156 GCF_000951045.1 Mandrillus leucophaeus
ATGGGGTTTTCTAAATATACAATCATGTCATCTGCATACAGGGACAATTTGACTTCTTCTTTTCCTAACTGAATACCCTTTATTTCTTTCTCTTACCTGACTGCCCTAGCCAGAACTTCCAACACTATGTTGAATAGGATTGGTGAGAGAGGGCATCCCTGTTCAGATGAAGTTTCACTCTTGTCATCCAGGCTGGAGTGCAATGGTGCGATCTTGGCTCATGGCAACCTCCACCTCCTGGGTTCAAGCGATTCTCCTGCCTCAGCCTCCTCAGTAGCTGAGATTACAGGCGCCCGCCACCAGGCCTGGCTAATTTTTAGTATTATTACTACAGATGGGGTTTCTCCATGCTGGCCAGGCTGGTCTTGATCTCCTGACCTCAGTTGACCCACTCACAAGCCTCCCAAAGTGCTGGGATTACAAGCGTGAGCAACTGCACATGGCCCACATAAAACTTTTGAAGCCTAGAACCTTCTTCACCACGGACACCTGTGTCCTCCACATGCACAAGTCTCTGAAGAACAGGACCTTCCTTGTGTAAGCCCCAGTCCCCAATCTGCCAGTGGTTCACAGTGCTGTCATTGACCATATGCCTCTTCTTGTTCCCCTCCATATAAAAATAAGTCTACCCTAAACTTTGAGATGAGAATAATGCAGGTACTCCCAGCCAGGTACAAGAGAGAAGCTGAATCAGCTTCTGGTACTAGATTTCCTGGTTGACACATCTTCTTTACCACCTTCCTGGGTTCCCACCAGGACTTCACCACCAATCCACAGTTCCTGGGTAAGCTATTTAGTAGTGTCTTGTCTCCTTCAAGACACAGTGATGACTCTGTAAGCTACCAGGTGGGTACTAAAGATGTCACTGCAGCTCTCTGAGCCTGTCTATGCTTCTGAAAAGTGAGAAGATGAACCTCATAGAGTTCTTGTAGGGACTAAATGGCATAAGACACAGCAAGCAGATGCCTAGTGCCTGGCTCTGTACAAAGGCTACTTAGGATGTTCTGGTTGCTTCTATTTTTTTTTTTTGTCTTTTTGCCCAAGAAATTCTCCTCCATTGGTCTGTGTTCCTCTACATTTGAAACAGCACCTAGAAAGCAAAGCTGTTTTTGCATTGGTAAACCACATTTGAGATTCTTTCTAGCTGGATTTTGTCCTTGACACAGAATGAACAAACTTCCTAGGGTGCTGAAGAGGAGTCCCTACCCAACTCAGATATCTGAGGAGGTTCTTGTTGAGGTTTGTTTATTCAGTACATATATTTTCAGCACAATGTGTAAAGTCAGTTTTCTAGATGCTTGGCATAATTCAGTGAACAAAGATGACAGTCCCTGGGCCTCTCATGTTTACTGCTAATTATGGAGCTTCTATTACACAGTGAGCACTCCCCTGTGTATGTTCATTTATGTGCCTAAACAACCTCATGATGTATGAAGCCTCCTATTGTTTACATAAACAAATTGGCTCAATAAACTTGGTTATGTCAATTACAAAAAGAATTATCATGAAAGAAAAAGTGGCTTAAATGGAGTTCTCCAATTAAAAGAAAAAGGATGGAATGTAACTTAAAACACTCACTGTAGAAACACTAACGTCTAAAAGTTATTTTCTGATCATGATTACATTTCATAAAAGTCGTTCTTATAATCCCAGAGGACATCATATAAGGAATACTTCATGAACCTTGGAATGAGAAAATTATATACTAGGTCCAGTATAAGAAACAGGCAAGAAAAAAACAGGATTTCCATAGAGATTCTGAGCCAAAGGGCCATAAGATTTTAGATAAATGAATTCAACATAAAGCAGAGAAAATAGATTTGCTTTCAGAATCTTTGAGGTTTTGATCTGCCTAGTAAATTATCAACACTTTTAAAAATTATCTATATTGATCTAATGTTTGTCTTTTCTTCTCAAAATAGGTACACACTCACACACAAACATAACTACATTCACCACAAATCTCTTACACCTGAAGTT
>NW_012098488.1:341374-343447 GCF_000951045.1 Mandrillus leucophaeus
ATACAAAATACACCACACAACAGCAGAATACACAATCTTTTCAATAGCTCATAAGAAAATTCTCCTGGATACAACACCTGTTATCTCATAAAACAAGTCTTAATCCATTTTTTAAACTTGAGAAATTCTCAATATCTATCCTGGTAAATTGGTGTAAGGCACTGCAGGGAAGAAATCCACTTTATAACACACTATTATTTTTGGCCAAGATTGAATGAAACTAAAAATCACTAAAAGAAGGAAAACCAAAAAAATTCACAAAATATGAAAATTAAACAATATACTCTTAAGCATGCTCCTGTCCAAAGGTTGGAAGACTGAATATCACGAAGATGGCCATACTGACCAAAGTGATCTATCTACACAGTCAATACAATCCCTTTCAAATTCCAAATTTCACTTCTTCAAAAATAGGAAAACAACTCCCAAATTATATGGAATATTAAGAAACCACAAAGAGCCTATTTAAAAAAGAAAAACAATATTGGAGGCATCATGCTTAATGATTTCAAAATACAAAACGAAGGTAGGGTTATCAAAGCACTTTGGTGCTGGCATAAAAGTAAAACCCTACACCAACAACACAGAATGCAGAACAGATAAAAACTGTCACATGCATGGTCAAATGAGTTATTAACACCATTTATTGTGGCATTATTCATAAAAACCAATAGGTAAAAGCAACCCAAACTTCCCACACCAAAGAAGTGGATAAGTATAATTTGGAATATAAAAATAATGGAATATTATTCAGCTTAAAAAAAAAAGGAAACCTTCTAATATCTGCCATAAACATAAATCTTGACGACATTATGTTAAATGTAATAAGCTATCTGAAAACACTATATGAATCCACTTATATGGGATATCTAAAGTAGTTCCAGTATTAAAATTAGAAAACAGAATAATGTTTGGAAAGGCCCAGGCAATGGGAAATAGGATTCACACGGATTGTATTAGTTTCACAAGATAAAAACATTCTAGGCTGGGTACGGTGGCTCATGCCTGTCATCTCAGCACTTTGGAAAGCCAAGGCAGGCAGATCACATGAGACTGGGAGTTCAAGACCAGCCTGACCAACGTGGTGAAATCCCATCTCTACTAAAAATACAAGAAAAAAATTAGTCAGGCATGGTGGCATGTACCTGTAGTCCCAGCTACTCAGGAGGCTGAGGCAGAAGAATCTCTTGAACCTAAGAGGCAGAGGCTGCAGTGAGCCGAGATCACATCAGTGCACTCCAGCCTGACTGACAGCGAGACTCTGTCTCAAAAAATAAAATAAAATAAAATTGCAAAACAAAAATTTAAAAACACGTTTACCCAAAAAGTCTTGAATAAGCATAGTTCACTATGGAATCCTTCTAGATACCTACAATTTTCAACTATGACTGGGCATCCATAAAGAGGAAATATTTGATTTTATTAAAACTTCAACTTGTAGGTTCAAAGGTTACATGAGCTGGTTTGTTACAAGGGTGTATAGCATGATGTTGAGGTTTAGGGTAGGATTGATCCCATCAGCCAAGCAGTGAGCATAGTACCCAACAGACAGGTTTTCAATCCTTGGCCCACTCCCTCCCACCAACCCAGTGGTCTCCAGTGTCTGCTGTTCCCATCTTTATGTGGCACAATCACAGCTTACTGCAGCCTTGACCTCCTGGGTTCAAGCAATCCTCCTGTCTCAGCCTCCTGAGTAGCCAGGACTACACGAATGCACTACCACATATCGCTAAGTTTTGTATTTTTAGTAGAGACAGGGTTTCAATACATTGTCCAGGCTGGCCTCAAACTCCTGGGCTCAAGCAATTCAACTGCCTCAGCCTCCCAAAGTGCTGGGATTACAGGTGTGAGCCATTGTGCCTGATCAATTTTATTCTTTTTTTAATGGCTGCATAGTATTCCATGGTATACATGGACCACATTTTCTTTATGCAATCCACCATTTATGGGCACCTAGCTTGATTCTGTGTCTTTGCTATTGAAGAGCATAAATTTTGAATCATGAATATAAAGTGAGAGCAATAAATTTCACAGAAAATACATAATTATTAAAAGCTTTGATGAGAAAATTAT
>NW_012098488.1:344352-346971 GCF_000951045.1 Mandrillus leucophaeus
TGCTACATGCTAGGCAATGTTCCAAGTTTCCCTATGGTATTAGTGTTTTTAAAATTTTTATGAGATGAGTAGATACAATCAACTATTCTACAGTAGAGGAATTTGACATATAGAGTTTAGATTTGTAAACTTAGCTCCTACTAATAAAAAGAAAATCTTGAAGTAAAACAGATTTTTTTTTTCATATTTAATGAGACGCTTTGTGCTCTCATGGAATTCCTCAGTCTCATTTTCTGTAGGGTCATGTATGAAACCTCCATGGGACTGGAAATTATAAAGCCGAAAACATATGACATCTGTTCCTGGTGTGTCTGGAATTTCTGAACAAAATCCCAATGTCTCCAGTGCTCCCATCACAGACTGCTGACATAAGGTGCAAACAGATCTTTAAAAATAGCCTAACATAGAGGTCTCCAAACATGTGCACAAATTTATCCAGATCCCTCAAAGCAATGGAAGAGCAGTCAGATCACACAGGTCCCCCACAGCATAAAGGGAAGAGATTGCCCCTCACTGTGAAAGCACTGGGCGATCACTGAAGGGCAGGAGAAGTCTTAGAGAATTTAAAAGCATAATAAGCATAGTGCAGGCAGTTGCCCTCTGTGACTATAAATAAAGTAAATCCAGGCTTATCAAAAAACAATTCTGTTGAAGCAGAGCTTGCAAAACCACATTTTGAACTCTGGTTTCCTCTTTGACTTTTGGGCCTCTCACATGTGTTATCTCTTCTGCTCATACGTTCCCACCAATCTGGGTGTATAGCTATTGTCTTCTCCCTTTACATTCCAGGGATACTTCCTTTGCTGCATGCTTAAATGCTGTTCACCACATCCCTTCTTCTTTCCCGGAATAGAAATTAGGTTCAGGAAAAAAGAAACAGCTCCCAGTGTCTCCCTCAGGAGTGACCTAGAAGAGTGAAACACACATTCAAAGTTGTGGCATTTTGAAGAACTGTCTGGTGACTATATTCTGTCCCTGCTAACATGGATTGCTAAAGGAAATGATGGGGTAATAGGGTAAGGGTTTGTAGCTGTTGAGAAGAAAAGTGGATGCTTATTACAACACTAGAGAAACTGCAGTGCCACAGTCAACCAGGGAAGCAAAAGACTACAGAACCTGGAAATGAAATGAGGAAAAATCCCATTAACTGAGAAAATACACACACAAGTCCAGAGAAGACACATCTGGGAACATGTTTGTGAAGCCCCGAAATCTATAGCCTGGCTGACGGGTGTCAGTACACCCCTGTAGCAGGCCTATCTTTAACCACCACATTAGTTGACTGCTTATAAATTTCCAAATCTCATCAAAGGAGTTCAGGACACAAAGAGAAGGCAGGAAACATGCCCCTCTTGAAGGAACAAAACTTTACACTATCTGACAAAGGCTTCAAAACAATTATATTAAATATGCTCAATAAGCAAAATTAGAACATAGACAAACAAACAAACAAAGATGCAAAAGAAATAAGATAACAACAAAGAGCTAAAAACTATGAAAAACAATCCAATTGAAATTGTGGAGCTGAAGAATAAAATAATAGTTGAAAAATTTACTAGAATCAAAACAGCAGAATTAATAAAGTAGGTAAAAGAATCAGAAAGATGTATCATTTATAAATATTAAGTCATGGAAATAAACTTTTTAAAAATGGAGAAACATGAAGATACAATATGGAACTTATTGGAGGAAACACGGTAGAGGGGTTATTTGAAGAAAAAAGGGACTAAGAACTTCCAAAATCTCAAAGTGATTAAAAATAAAATACTATCAAACAAGAGGACTTGACCTGGGAAAAATGTACTCCAAAAACAAAGAAAAAATAAAGACTTTCCAAAATAACAGAAGTTGAAGGTGTCTGCCACTTCTACAACACACCTACAAGAAGTGATACAGGGAGTCCATCATCTTGACAGACATTCTGGCTCACACCTGTAATCCCAGCTACTTGGTAGGCTGAGGCACAAGGATCTTCATGCCAGGAGTTTGAGAACAGCCTGGGTAATTATAGTGAGACCATGTCTCAAAGAAATAGCCTTTATAACAATTTTGAGATTCAGAAAGAAGGTGGTGAAACCCTGCTCAAGCCTAAGATGAATGGGAGTCATTTTGAGAAGGCTTACCCTCATTTAGGTGGCAAAGTTGAGGACCTGGCTTTGGCTACACACTAGGAAATGGTCCACTCAATTTGACCCTACTTACAATTTAAAAGTGACTCTACCCATCTCCAACTCCTCCCAGCCATGGTCCAGAAGTGGTCCTGCCCATCCAGAGACCAGGGGAAAGATGTTCAGTCATGCCCAGGAGGCAGGCACTTCAGTTGTACTCAGTTTCAGCCCTTGTAGCCACAGTCCATGGCCAGTTCTGTCCACATAAGGACCCACACAGCGACCTGGGGAGATCCTGCAAGGTACTAAGTGGGAGCCATACTCATCCACAAACCTGGATTTAGGCCCACCATAGGGAGACCCAACTGTAGAACCCTGCCTTAGTGCCAGCCCTAGAGATCAAAGTCCTGAAGGCAATCCAGTTTGCCCAGGAGTATGACAAGATTAAAAACCACCCAGGCTACTGGTACCAAACCCATTAAAGCCAGACCCAAACAGCAGCCTTATAATT
>NW_012098489.1:0-1952 GCF_000951045.1 Mandrillus leucophaeus
AGAAACTGGATATGTATATGTGTGATTCAAAGAACTACAGAAAGTTAGAAAGGAAAAATGTTTAACTTAAATGAAGTAAGATATAGGCCAGATCACAAAAAGCACTGGATCCTATGAAAGGTGTTTGGGTTTTAATTACTAAGAATTTCAAACTGAGGGTGGAAATAATATATTTTTTTTTTCCTGTTAGAATAGTCTGTCTTTATCACCGTGAATGGGAGATTGGCTCAGGAGGAACAGAGAATGAGGTGCTAAGGGTGTGAAGGAAGGAGATCAAGCCAAAGAGGCAATAAGAAGGATCTAGGCTAAGAAGCTAGACACATGGTGAAGGGTGGGAATGCTTATAGGAGTACAAAATATTTCTAGGAGGAAATTGTTTTAATGTGGGGGAGGAGGAAGAAGTTCAGAAACACATCAAGGTATGTTGAGCTATCAGAAAACCACTTGAAGGAAATGCAAGAAGGGCAGGGTTTTCTTAATTCTCTTTTTTATTTTTCCTTTTGGTTTTATGCATTGGCACAAGTGGGAAAAGTCCCAGGGCTCTGGGTATTTCCACTTCCTACCCACACTCCTAGTTTCACTTTCGCAAACTCTCTAAAAATCCAAAGAATTAATCCCATCATGCTCTACTTTTCTATTTACATCCGTGCCACAAGCTCAAGTTTCCTAGATTCCTCTTTGCCTGGAATCTTAACCTTTATACATGGATATGGATCTCTGAAATTCTAAACCACACTGGGCCCTTTGGATGTCCAGTCTAAGTGAAGTCTTCTACTTCCTTAAGCTTTCATCAAACATGCCCTTTACCATCTTGTTCTAATTGAAATATTTCTCATTTTCATGGAACTACTTTTTAACATTTGCTATTTTTTTCTCTCATAGTCTTTATAAGACTGGACATAGAGGTGGAGTAAGTTTTCCATTTCCTCTTGATATCATTTTACACCCATTTGTCACTCCCTTCTTTTTCCGAAACTCCCAACTTTGAAACTCATACCCTTAGTCTATGCTACCTATTACAACTCCTTGCTGTAATTGTTTACAGGTTTGGGCTCACAGCAAACCCTCATTCCATAATGACTTCTCTACCTGCTTTGTCTTCCAGCTTTTCAACATGTCTCTCTCTCTCTCTCTCTCTTTCTCTCTCTCTATGCATTATCAACAATAGATGCTGAAGAGGATGTGGGGAAATAGGAACACTTTTACACTGTTGGTGGGAGTGTAAATTAATTCAACCATTGTGGAAGACAGTGTGGCGATTCCTCAATGATATAGAACCAGAAATACCATTTGACCCAGCAATCCCATTACTTGGTATACACCCAAATGATTATAAATTATTCTACTATAAAGACACATGCACACATATGTTTATTGCAACACTATTCACAATAGCAAAGACTTGGAACCACCCCAAATGCCCATCAATGATAGACTGAATAAAGAAAATATGTCACATATTCACCATGGAATACCATGCAGCCATGAAAAAGGATGAGTTCACGTCCTTTGCAGGGACATGGATGAGCTGGAAAACATCATTCCCAGCAAACTAATGCAGGAACAGAAAACCAAATACCGCATGTTCTCACTCATAAGTGGGAGTTGAACAATGAGAACACATGGACACAGGGAGGGGAACATCATACACTGGGGACTGTTGAGGGGTAGAGGGCTAAGGGAGAGATAGCATTAGGAGAAATTCCTAATGTAGATTATGGGTTGATTGGTGCAACAAATCACCATGGCACTTGTATACCTATGTAACAAACCTGCATGTTGTGCACATGTATCCAAGAACTTAAAGTATAATAAAAAATAAATTAATTAATTTAAAAAATGAATAAAAATAAAAATGAAATAATGAATAAATAAGTAATCCAGGGACAAAATTCTGTGTAATAACAACATTTAAACATTGGGGATGTAGAACAGTACCTGAAAGAAAGAAG
>NW_012098490.1:0-1019 GCF_000951045.1 Mandrillus leucophaeus
TTATTTCCTGCATGTGTTTCAAATAATAATATTGTGTTGAGACCAGGTGCAGTGGCTTATGCCTGTAATCACAGCACTTTAGGAGGCCAAGGCAGAAGGATTGCTTGAGCTCAGGAATTTGAGGCCAATGTGGGCAACATGGAGAAACCCTTCTACCAACTGCCCCCCTCCAAATCAAAAAGTAACAAAAATTAGCCAGGCGTGGTGGCCCAGCTACTCAGGAGGCTGAGGTGGGAGGCTCGCTTGAGCCTGGGGAGGTGGAGGTTGCAGTGGGTTGAGATTGTGCCACTGCACTGCAGCCTGGGTAACAGAGCAAGACACTGTCTCAATAATAATAATATTAATAATAATGCTGCATTGTAAGGAGGCTTTTAACAATTATTTTAAAATTTTTGGTAAAATATGCATAACGTGAAATGTACCATTTTAACCACCCCCTCCCTTTTTTTGAGACAGACTCTTGCTCTGTCGCTCAGACTGGAGTGCAGTGGCATGATCCCAGCTCATTGCAACTTCCGCCTCCCAAGTTCAAGTGATTCTCTTACCTCAGCCTCTTGAGTGGCTGAGATTACAGGCGCCCGCCACCATGTCTGGCTAATTTTTTTCCTATTTTTAGTAGAAACGGGGTTTCACCATGTTAGCCAGGCTGATCTTGAACTCCTGACCTCAGGTGATCTGCCCACGTTGGCCTCCCAAACTGCTGGGATTACAGGCGTGAACCACTACGCCTGGCCCATTTTAATAATTTTTTTTTTTTTTTGAGATGGAGTCTCAATCTGTCACCAGGCTGGAGTGCAGTGGCCCGATCTCAGCTCACTGCAAGCTCCGCCTCCTGGATTCAAGAGATTCTCCTGCCTCAGCCTCCTGAGTAGCTGGGACTACAGGCGCTCGCCAGCACGCCCAGCTAATTTTTGTATTTTTAGTAGAGTCGGGGTTTCACCATGTTGGCCAGGATGGTTTCAATCTCTTGACCTCGTGATCCTCCCGCCTCTGCCTCCCAAAGTGGTGGGATTACAGGC
>NW_012098491.1:0-1658 GCF_000951045.1 Mandrillus leucophaeus
TAAAGTAGTTATGGGGATTATAATGTGCTTCAAGGACTGGCCTTTTGAAAATAGACTGGATTTAAGCTTTTACTCTATGGGACATGGTGTTGGGTTTTTGTTGTCATTGTTGTTTGTTTTGAGACAGGCTCTCACTCTGTCGCCCAGGCTGGAGTGCAGTGGCACGATCGTGGCTCACTGCAGCCTTGCCCTCTCTGGCTCAGTTGATTCTCCCACCTCAGCCTTCCAAGTTGCTGGAACTATAGGCAATGACCACCACACCTGGCTAATTTTTTGTATTTTTTTTGTTTTTTTAGAGACGAGGTTTTGCCATGTTGCCAGGCTGGTCTCAAACTCCTAGGCTCAAGTGATCCTCCCACCTTGGCCTCCCAAAGTGCTGGGATTACAAGTGTGAGCCACAGTGCCTGACCTCTATCAGACATGTTTTTAAATGACCTACATTTATTTCACATATTCAGGAAAACCTATTGGACAATATGATCGGTCCTGTGTGACCTTCGGTAGGTCCTTTCCCCATTGTGGGTCTCAACAACTGATATGGTTTGGCTATGTCCGCACCCAAGTCTCATCTTGAATTGTAGCTCCCATAATTCCCACACCTTGTGGGAGGGACACAGTGGGAGATAATTGAATCATGGGGCCAGTTTCCCCCATACTGTGCTCATGGTAATAAGTAAGTCTCACAAGATCAGATGATTTTATAAGGAATTTTCCCCTTTTGCTTGGCTCTCATTCTCTCTTGTCTGCCGCCATGTAAGATGTGCCTTTCATCTTCCACCGTGATTGTGAGGCCTCCCAGCCACATGGAACTGTGAGTCCAGTAAACATCTTTTTCTCTATAAATTACCTAGTCTTGGGTATGTCTTTATCAGCAGCGTGAAAATGGACAACTTTATCAAGAAAATGTGGGTGTTATTTTGATGATCTCTAAGCTTTTCGCGATTTGTTCTTTTTCCTTAGGGACCCAAGTGTTACTAAAACTAAAGTGGAACCTCCCAACTCTGCTACCCATGCACACATGGTTGGAGCTGCAAGACCAGGTTTTCCTTCATCCCTTACCCTGAGTGAGTAATATGGTGAGAAGGAGGGAAAGGGCATGGGGCGTGGGAGTGTGGTCACTTCTCTAAATCCAGGACCAAGAGACCAAGGGCACTGAGAGGCAGAGCCAAGGTCCATTCTTTGTTTCCTCATCTGAGCCAGGCTATGTTGGAAATTGGGGACAGAGGGGACATCTAAATTGTATCCCCTGTCCCTGATTTCCTTCTTGCAGGTCTGTGCCAGGTGGGGGACAGTCTGTGGATGATGGTCTCACCTCTACATGTGCTCGTGTTGGGGAAGTTCTCTCTTTTTCCCCATGATATCTTACTGTGACATTTACGGGAGGAGAGAGATGGTCTCTGGAAGCATAGGGAAAGGGAGGGTCTGACTGTGCCCCAGAAATGTCTTTGTGGCTACATGTCCAGGAGAGCAGAGTCTCAGTTTTAGCTTTCTCCATCCATCCTCCCCCTTTACTCTCAGTGTGCTCCAGAATTTCCACCTTAGGCCAGGTATGGTGGCTCACGCCTGTAATCCCAGCACTTTGGGAGGCCGAGCTGGGTAGATCAACTGAGGTCAGGAGTTAAAGACCAGCCTGAGCAACATGGTGAAACTCTGTCTCT
>NW_012098492.1:0-1532 GCF_000951045.1 Mandrillus leucophaeus
TTTTCCGGTTACCATGAGGCTTAAGAACATCATTGTAACAAGTTATTTTAAACTGAAGAAAACTTAACTTTGATTTCAAAGAACAAAAAACAGAGAAACAAAAAAACTACAAACAGTTACCCTCTAACTGTATCCCCCCCCACCCCTGCCCAACACACATACATTTGGACATTTGGGTGTCTTTTAATGTCTTTTTATATTGCCTATCTCTTTAAAACATGTTGGGTTATTATTATTTTAATACTTTTGTATTTTAGCCTTCATATGAAAGATATAGTTGCTTATTCACCACAACTACAGCATTATTCTAAATTTATCTGTATACTTAACTTTTATTGAGATTTATACCTTCAGCTAATTTCCTGTTACATGTTAGCATTATTTTCTTTCAGACTGAAGAACTCCCTTTAGGACTTCTTTTAAAACAGGTTTGGTAGTGATGCATTTCCTCAGCTTTTATTTGTCTAGGAAAGTATTTATCTCTCCTTCATTTTGGAAGGATCTATATGTTGGGTGTGGTTTTTTCCAGTGGTGGTGTTTTTCTGAAGCACTCTGAATATGTCATCCCACTTCCTCCATGGGAGGGAGGCCCTCAGCCCCTTTAATTTTTGCTGAGAACTCTGCTTCCTGATGTATGGAAGGTCCTCTGTATGTTGTTTGACTTCACTTATCTGGCTGTTTATAGTAGCCTCTCTGTCCTTGACATTTGGAGTTGTATTATTATATGCCTTGACATAGTCTTATTTGGCTTGAATCTACTTGATTATCTTGGTTTCCATGTACCTGGATATTTATGTCTTATGTCTTTTCCTTGAACTGTAGAGTTTTATGTTATGATCAGTTTGAATAAGCTTTGTGCTCTTTCTCTGCTTTCTTTCTTTTTTTTTTTGAGACAGGGCAGTGGTGTGATCTTGGCTCACTGCAACCTCTGCTTCCCAGGTTCAAGTGATGCTCCAGCCTCAACCTTCTGAATAGCTGTGATTACAAGTGCCTGCCACCATGCCTGGCTATATTCTTTTGTATTTTTAGTAGAGACAGGGTTGGCCAGGCTAGTTTCAAACTCCTGACCTCAAGTGATCCACCTGCCTCAGCCTCCCTAAGTGCTGGGATTACAGGCAGGAGCCACTGCACCTGGCCTCTTTCCCTGCTTTCTCTCGAAGATAAATGACTCTTAATTTGGTCTTCTGATGCTATACCATAGATGTCCTAAGCCTTCTTTGTTTTTTTTTTATTCTCTTCTTTTTTCTCCTATTGTGGATTGAAAATGGACTGTGAGCTCACTGATTCTTTTTTCTGTTTGATCAGTTCTGCTGTTGAGGCCTTTTCAGGCATTTTTCAGTTCATCCATTGTATTTTCCAGCTCTGAGGTTTCTGTGGCCTTTTTAAATTACTTCTATCTCTTTGTTAAATTTCTTTGATAAATTTCTGAATTACTTCTCTGTATTTGAATTTCATTGAGTTTCCTCAGAAGAGCCATTTATTACTTACCTGTCTGGAGAGTCGCCACATCTTTATTTTCTATTTTTTATTTT
>NW_012098493.1:0-1433 GCF_000951045.1 Mandrillus leucophaeus
CCATCACCTTAGCGTCTGTCATTGCTGTGTGTTGGGAACATTTCAAGTCCTCTCTTCTAGCTGTTCCAAAATATATGATATATTGTTGCTAACTACAATCCCTCTGCTCTGCTGTCCAACATTAGAACTTATATCTTCTGGCCAGGCACACTGGCTTATGCTTGTAATCCCAGCACTTTGGGAGGTTGAGGCGGGTGGATAACTTGAGGTCAAGAGTTCAAGACCAGCCTGGCCAATATGGTGAAACCCCATCTCTACTAAAAATTCAGAAATCAGCCAGATGTGGTGACACACACCTGTAGTCCCAACTGCTCGGGGGGCTGAGGCTTAGGCAGGAGAATTGCTTGAACCCGGGAGGTGGAGGTTGCCTTGAGCCAAGATGGCGCCATTGCACTCCAGCCTGGGCATCACAGCGAGACTCTGTCTTTAAAAAAAAAAAAAAAAAAAAAACTTATATCTTCTATCTAACTGTATGATTGTACCCATTAACCAACCTCTCTTCATTCCCCCTCTTACCCACATACCCCTCCTAGCCTCTAGTGAACTATCTACTCTCATCTCCATGAGATCAACTTTTTTAGCTCCCACATTTCAGTGAGAGCATGGGATCTTTGTCTTTCTATGCTGGCTTACTTCACTTAACGTAATAACCTCCAGTGCCATTCATGTTGCTGCTAATGACATGGTTTCTCTCTTTCTCATGCTGAATAGAATTCCATGGTGTATATATACCACATTTCTTTATTCCCTTGTCCATTGATGGACACGTAGGTTGATTCCATAATTTTGCTATTGTGGATCATGCTGCAGTAAGCATGCGAGTACAGGTATCTCTTTGATATCTTTTTTTTTTTCGAAACGGCGTCTTGCTCTGTCGCCCAGGCTGGAGTGCAATGGCGCGATCTCGGCTCACTGCAACCTCCGCCTCCCAGGTTCAACTGATTCTCCTGCCTTATCCTCTCGAATAGCTGGGATTACAAGTGCCTGCCACCACGCCCAGCTGATTTTTGTATTTTTAGTATAGAGGGGGTTTTACCATGTTGGCCAGGCTAGTCTCGAACTCCTGACCTCGTGATCCACCCACCTCTGTCTCCCAAAGCGCTGGGATTACAGGCGTGGGCCACCGCACCTGGCCCTATTTTTGTATTTTTAAGTAGAGACGGAGTTTTGCCATGTTGGCCAGGTTGGTCTTGAACTCCTGATCTCAGGTGATTCATCTGCCTTGGCCTCCTAAAGTGCTGGGATTACAGACGTGAACCACTGCGCCTGGCCTGATGTCTTTCGATAGCCTGATTTCTTTTTGTTTGGATAAATACCCAGCAGTGGGATTACTGGACAGTATGGTAGTACTAATTTTAGTTTTTTGAGAAATCTCTGTACTGGTTTCCACAGTGGCTGTACCAGTTTGCATTCCCACCAGTAGTGTACAAGAG
>NW_012098494.1:0-1234 GCF_000951045.1 Mandrillus leucophaeus
GGAGGTTGCAGTGAGCCAAGATCACACCATTGCACTCCAGCCTGGGTGATAGGGCAAGACTCCATCTCAAAAAACAATAACAACAACAACAACAACAACAAAAACCTAGGCCCAGGGTGAGCAGAGTATCACTATAATTTCCTACTAGGTCAAGTGCGTCCCAAGGACAGCGTGGCAGGTGATCATACAAATGCATGAATAACAGGAGGCATGCTGCATTGAGGCCCACCTTTGGAGAAAGATACCACAATGCTTTAACAACAGTAGTTAATAGAATTCATGCTTTGCAGTAGTTAATAGTATTCATGCTTTTGTTAATTGTACTCATTAAGTAGTAATAAAAGTTAATATTCACCATTGGCATTATTAAATATTAAAGTACTGGCCAGGTGCAGTGGTTCATGCCTGTATTGCCAGCAATTTGGGAGGCTGAGGCAGGTGGATCACTTGAGGCTAGGAGTTTGACACCAGCCTGGCCAACATGGTGAAACACGGTCTCCATTAAAAATACAAAAAAATTACCCAGATGTGGCCAGGCGCATTGGCTCATGCCTGTAATCCCAGCACTTTGGGAGGCCGAGGCGAGTGGATCACGAGGTCAGGCGTTCAAGACCAGCCTGGCCAACATAGTGAAACCCTTTCTCTACTAAAAATACAGAACATTAGCTGGGCATGGTGGCAGGCGCCTGTAATCCCAGCTACTCGGGAGGCTGAGGCAGAAGAATCGCTTGAACCTGGAGGCGGAGGTTGCAGTGAGCCGAGATCGCATCACTGCTCTCCAGCCTGGGTGACAGTGCGAGACTCCATCTCAAAAAAAAAGAAAAAAAATTACCCAGGTGTGGCGGTGTGGTGGCAGGTGCGTGTAGTCCCAGCTACTCGGGAGGCTGAGACATGAAAATCACTTGAACCCGGGAGGCAGAGGTTGCAGTTAGCCAAGATCTCGCCATTGCACTCCAGCTTGGGCAACAGAGCAAGAGTCTACTCAAAATAAATAAATAAATAAATAAATAAATAAAATATTAAAGTATTGATTTTAAACTAAATCCTTTTATTACTTTAATTGAGGATTTTGATTTTTTTTTTTTTTTTTTTTGAGATGGAGTCTCACTCTGTCGCCCAGGCTGGAGTGCAGTGGCGCGATCTCAGCTCACTGCAAGCTCCGCCTCCTGGGTTCACACCATTCTCCTGCCTCAGCCTCCCAAGTAGCTGGGACTACAGGCGCCCACCACCATGC
>NW_012098495.1:0-1023 GCF_000951045.1 Mandrillus leucophaeus
CTCAGGAGGCTGAGGCAGGAGAATCATTTGAACTCAGGAGGCAGAGGTTGCAGTGAGCCAAGATCATGCCACTGAACTCCAGCCAGGGTGACAGAGTGAGACTCCATCTAAAAAAAAAAAAATTGTATAATCCCCAAATTTACCAAGATACATCTCTGGTTTTATCTTCTTTAGGTAAATTTTTTAAGATGTCCCTCATTGTTTTGGAAATAAATTCCTGGAGTAGCAATTGCTATATCAAAACTTAAAGACTTTTTATAAAAACTATTGAAAAAATCCACCTACAACATTGTAACATGTACATTTTTATCAGTGAAAACTCAGAGATTCCATTTCATAAACATGCCCACATATGATATAATAATTTTCAAATTTTTAATTTTAATAAATGAAAAATAGCCACTAAATAATTCAATGTCCCTCTTTAACAGTAAACTTGACCTTTTTATTCATTTCTATTTTGACTATCCTTGTTAGAGATTTAAATTTCTAATTTTCATTAATTTTTGTTCATATTCCATGTCTTTTTTCAATCAAAATGTTGGACTTCTGTGTATACCGTTATATATAGAATTATATATATATAAAATTGTATAAACTGGGCAGGGTGTGGTGGCACATGCCTGTAATCCTAGCACTTTGGGAGGCTGAGGCAGGCGGATCACGAGGTCAGAGTTCGAGACCAGCCTGACCATCGTGGAGAAACCCCTTCTCTACTAAAAATACAAAAATTTCTGATGAATATACAGAGAATATATACATATTATATTATGTGTATATATGTAAGTATACATATAATACATAATATAATAAAACCATTTTTTCAGTGTGGCATTTACCTTTTAATTATATTATTATAATAGTTTGTCCTGATGTACATATTTCATTTACTTTTTGTTTTTATGGACAAAACTGTTTATGACTTCTTACTATGGTATTAAACCTATAAAGGCTTTCTTTATTTTCTGTGTACATAATATTGTGTATATTTTATTTATTTATTTATTTATTTATTTTTGAGAC
>NW_012098496.1:0-1924 GCF_000951045.1 Mandrillus leucophaeus
AAAAAAATAAGGGAAGGGAAGGGGAAGGGGAAAGGAATGAAGAAAGAAAGGAAGAAGGGAAAGAAGAAAGGAAGAAACAGAAAGAAGGAAGGGAGGGAGAGAGAGATAAAAAAGAAAGAGAAAGAGAGAAAGAGAAAAAAGAGAGAAAGAGAGAGAGAGGAAGGAAGGAAGGAAGGAAGGAAGGAAGGAAGGAAGGAAGGAAGGAAGGAAGGAAATAAGAGAAAAATGTGCCAGGCCTAATTAATTTTTTAAATGATACACATTTTGACAAAATCTGATAAAATCCATGAATGCTAAAGATTAAAAAGTAAAACCTCGTACTTCCAGGCAATCTTTGTCTCTCTCTCTCTCACACACAGACACACACACACACACACACATACAGATTAATTTACACAGGAAAGAAAATTACAACGGATTTCTCACCTGCAAGTGTGGAAGACAGGGAAAAATATATTTATGTGCTTTCCAGGGGAAAAGAGTAAGATCCAAGAATTTTTTACCAGCCTAGATATAATTCCTTTGGAAGGACAAGTGAATAAATCTATATGATCACAAAATATATTACCTATGTGTCTTTTCTGAGAAAACAAAGAAACAAAGAGAAAATTAATTCAGGACAAGTATCTCAGGTTAGTAAAAGATTGAGTATACAAGAAACAATGGTAAACAAACAAAAAAAAAGGTAAGTTTTTAAAAACTGAAAAAAAGCTGTTAAAACTTCATAATAATGCAATTTTCAAGTATAAAATAAGTGTTGCTAAGAATCATTTTAAAAAATGCATAATTCCAGGAAGAGCAATAATTGAGAATTAAAACTTCAAAAATTCCTAAAAGGGTTAAAGAAGAAGAAATTTTGAAATGAAAGTTTATTTGAAGATGGGGAGAAGGAAAGAGGAAGTAGTGAAATAAAATGTGAAAATTATTGCTGTATTTTAGTTCTAAAATGTCAAGATCTGAATTTTGAAATTGGTATTAGGAATGGGAACAGAGAGGAGAAAGACTGTGGATGCTGGAAGGAGCAGGGCAGAACTGGGCCTTCATCTTAGCCTAAAAAAGTAAAGAATGCATCTGCTTTTCAAGCATATAGAGAACAGCTATAAATATTGTCCATATATTAGTCTATAAATAAAATCTCAATAAATTCAGGAAGGAAAATACCATACAAAACATATTTGCTAACAGCAACAATAAAACAGGCCTTAAAAAGAATTGAATAGGTTTTATGTTAAATATATACACTTCAAAATGTGAAAGCACTCCTTTAAATAACTCTTGGTTTAAAGAGGACATCAAAATCAAAGTTTCAAACTGTAATAAAAATAATGACAAAGAAAATTGCTTATCAAATAGTATATGGAACAGCTCAATGTTGTATCCGAAGAAGGAAATGAAGAATAATTGCAGCTTAAAAGAATTCATTAAAACTAAGGAAGGTTGAAAACAAAATGGTTAAAATTATAACTCTAGAATTAAAAATGTAATAATAAATCCAGAGAAATTCAAAGGAATGAAGCAATAAACGTAAACATAAATTAATTAAATATAAAACAAAACTAAATATATAGCAGTAAAACCAAAAACATATTTTGGGGGGAGAAACAATAAAATGGCCAAGATTTGACAACTTAGAGAAAAAGAGAAAAGATACAAATATAACTGCCTTCTCCAAGACATTAAGAAGGTGAGCCGTTGGTAAGGTGAGCCCTCATATCCTTGAAGTCTCTGGTAGCTATTGTTTGTAGGCCAGGATAGGAAAAGCTGCCATCTAACCAAGCTCCGTGAATTCAATGAGGATGATGAGATGCCAGGATGGCAGGAAGAAAGTGACAGCAGTTAATTGTCAGAGACAAAGCAGCTGTGGTTACCGCCATGTAGGCAGAACCAAAGTAGTCATCGGAATGCTTGGACCTGCAGAGATCTT
>NW_012098497.1:0-1691 GCF_000951045.1 Mandrillus leucophaeus
AAGTAGAAATATGGGTAAATGTAGTATACTATCTTTCTCATGTTGGGTCTTCTAAATTATGTCAGGTGGGTGAAACAAAAATCATACCATTGTCTGATATGATTTCTAATATATATAGACAAAATATTAAAGACATTTGTAATAAAAGGGGAGAGGGTAAATGAATGAAAAAGGTGATTAAGATTGTATACTTTTTGTCATTGGTTAATATCGAAATTAAAATTTAAGCCCATGTTAAGACACTACTCTTCATGTATTAGAAGAGCACAATTAAAAAGAGTGACAATAACAAAAGTTGGTGAGAATGCAGAGAAACTGGATCTCACATACATTGTTGGTGTGAATGTAAATGATATGCCTATTCTGGGAGATAGTTTCGCAGTTTTTTAAAGACTAAAATATAATATGACTCAGAAATTACACTCCTGGAAATATATCCCAGAGAAATAAAATATTACATTACACAAAACATTTACACAGAATTATAGGCTCTAAGAGTCTGATCCTGATGACTAAACAGTTAGATACATAATGCATCCTTCTTCAGGCTGGAGATCAGGGGTCTCTTCTTTACAAAGCATCACTCCAAAAGGACCTGGACTGGGGAATTCCAGGCATAGTGAAGAGCTGAGGTGAGGTACTGGGAGACAACAGAAATTAGTTGAAAGTCTACATATTAAGCCGTGTGATTTTTGAACTCCTTTCTCTACTAGAAGAAGATTGTAACACACACATCACCCTACCACTCCACAATCTGGCCACTTCACATCACAGGTGAGGATTAGAAGGCTCATCTTTGGAAAAACTAATTAATCCTAAAGAAAAAATTATCTAAAGTTTCTGCATATTGACAAAAGAAACATGTATTTCTCCTCCTCTAGATGTTGGTAATACCTAGTGCTATTAGAATCCACTGTGGCCATAATGGAATATATTGAAAATTGCAAGTTTCAAGACTGCCAAAACTCTGGGTCTATAATGAGTTTCTGAGCCATTGCATTAACCAGACATGAAGTCAAACTACTTCAGGACTTCTTGTTACTAGACATTTTATATAGTATTTTAAATTCTATATTTCCTAGGGTGCTTTATGTTTCAAAAAAAAAAAAAAAAAACAGAGAACTTAATCCAAAAGAAATAAATAATAAAATATAATTGCACAAACAAAGGAAAGATAAGACACCCATGAAGAAGCACTGAAATTTGATTTGATTAGTCCAGAAAGAAACATAAAATTCCATGAAAGAAGAAATGAAATTCATGTAACAAGAGATTCAACATGGGCAATTAGCAAAGGGAAGTCCGAGAATAGCACAAAGTCCTTAATGGCAGCAGTCCTAAAAGGCAAGAGTCCCACTGAATAACACAGACAGAAAAGACTAGGGGCAGCAAATGGTAAACACTACTGATAGGCATTATGTAGAAACATTGAAAGTGTTTAGGAAAGTGATGTCAGCAAAATGGTGGAATAGGAAGTCTCCAGATCCACTCCTTCCCACAGAAAGTTCAACTAGCAATTATTTGTAGATTAGAGCATTTTTATTTTTCGACTCTCAACACCAGGAAAAACTCTGTACTCACTTCACAGAGAACACTAGGCAAAATAGCAAAGCTTGACAACCCAGAGGTCAAGTAGACACAAAAACAGTGATCAATGCACAGATCTTGGTGCTACTTCTTTGTTCCTGCCA
>NW_012098498.1:0-1028 GCF_000951045.1 Mandrillus leucophaeus
AAATAAATAAAAATAAAAAAGAAAGAAGAAAAAAAAGAGGTTAGGTAATGTAGGCTTATAGGGCAGTATAATTTGGAGCTGTTGCTGCAAGGACAGCAAAGAAAGTCCAACGGAATGGCACCATTGAATTCTGTATGCAATGATGGAACTGATGATGTTGTTTTCTAGACTCAATGATTATTTAGTTCCTCATGATGGTTTACACTGCAACATTCGTGATTGCTTTATGCTCTTCTTTAGTTTCCTTTGGATCCCCACAAAAGTATCCATACCTCTTTAATTTTTGATCTGAACTGTGTCATTCTTACTTCCTTGCTACTTTGAAGAGCTATAGTACCTCAATATGATAAAATACCTATGCCTCCAATGCTGATATAAAAACTGTTAAAATAAAATGGGTGCATTAAAATGTTAAAGAGTTTATAAATGAACAAATGTTTATTGATAATTTAGGCAACACAGTGGTCCAGGCCTCCATGAAGGAATGTGAAGGAAAAACTTTTATAAGGTGTTCATGGAACAAGGTGTTCAAAGGAAATATTTGATTGATTACAATGGAAAGTCTGGCAGTTTCTGATTGGGAAAGTCCCTAGTTAAAGAGCAGTTGGTAGTTCCTGATTAGTTACACTTAAGTTTTGATTTCCTGGGCTATGACTATACATTGTGAAATGGGTCTTGATTTGATTAAGTTAAAACCTAGAGCCAAGTCAGTCTAATAGTCTCCCAATTAATTATTCTAACAGTGTGAATTATTCTTACACTATAAAAAATGATTGGCCAATTATAAATCAATTTCAAGCTAGAAGAATGATATGAAATATGGACTGATAATTATATATAAACATATTATATAAAGATATATATATACACACACACACGCATGTAGATGGTAGTGAAACCTTGTATGTTACCTAAAATTAACTATAGTGCACTGTTTAAATAACCACAAAATGCATTATTTTATGTCATTAAATATGCCGTATTTGTCTATATCTATTTTAAAGTGTTGGAATTACAGATTATTTTCT
>NW_012098499.1:0-12701 GCF_000951045.1 Mandrillus leucophaeus
GGGAGGCCCAACGAAGGGATGTAATTACCCTGTTAACTCCGCTAATGTCTTGTAAAGTCATTCAAGTGAGAACAGCAGATATATCAATTCCTCCTTGGATACTGCCACAGGAGCATTGTATTTCCACTCTGCTATTTATAGTTCTCACAGCTGGAATCAGCTGGTTCAGCAGGACATGGCTCTTTTTGTTTTATCAAACCAAGATGCAATGAAGAATTTCCAAAGTATGCATCTTAGAATTTCCCTTTATCACTCCCAAAATTCCATAGTCCCTCTGAAATCATAGGCTCATAACAGGCATAAATCACTTCTTATTTATTACTCTTACTCTAATACATACTCATACACTTACTAGAAAGTGAAGTTTCTTAGTTGGCCAATGGTAAATATGGCACATCTGGCACACAGTGTTTGTTTGGGTTGTTTTTGGGGTGGGGATTAGTTGTTTTGTGTTTTGTTTTGTTTTCTCTTCTCTTCTCTTCTTAGGGGAAAAAAGACATGCAGGGCTTAGTATTCCAAGAATTTGAGAAACCAGGGAGCCACGATTCATTCATTTTTATGACAAATAGTTACTCGAGCACCTACTTTATTCTTGGGTACCTTTATGAGTCCAGGAGCTGCTGCATTGAACAATACAGAAAAGAAGTCATGTAAGTTCACTTAGAACTTACATGCTAGTGGGGACTGGGGGTTGACAGAATGAAGCATTCTTACAAAGAACACTAAAAGTGAACTATGGGCAGGAATTGAGGATATGAGAGTTTTGATGTATAAAGAAAAAGTGACAAGGTCAATAAGTGGTGGTCTTAGTGTGACAGATATGCCAGTTTGGAAATTGTATTGGATAAATGCTAGTCAGGGACTAGGCTGTAGTTATGACAAGGGAATGATTAAGGAAGTGAGAATAAGGAAACTATTGGTGTAGGGTGGATGAAAAGATTCTTGGAGGCAAGTCAAGGAACTGAGAGGCCAGGGTGTTGGATGGAGCATTCATGTAGACACTGAAGTCACCAAGAATGATAAATAACTGGAAGGAATTCATCATTAGCTATCTGCTTATGATATTGATGTGTTTTGGCTGTGTCCCCATCCAAATCTCATCTAGTATCGTAGCTCCCATAATCTCCATTTGTCATAGGAAGAATGCAGTGGGAGTTAATTGAGTCATGGGGGTGGGTTTTTCCAATGCTGTTCTTGTGATAGTGGGTGAGTCTCAAGAGAAATGATGGTTTTATAATGGGCAATTCCCCTGCACATGGTCTCTTGCCTGCCACCACGTAAGAGGTGCCTTTGCTCCTCCGTCACCTTCTGCCATGATTGTGAGGGCTCCCCAGTCATGTGGAACTGTGAGTCCATTAAACCTCTTTTTCATTATAAATTACCCAGTCTTAAGTATGTCTTTAGTAGCAGTGTGAGAATAGACTAATAAAGTCAGTTGGCATGAGGAGTGGGGCACTGCTGTAAAGATACCCAAAAATGTGGAAGTGACTTTGGAACTGGGTAATAGGCAGGGGTTGGAACAGTTTGGAGGGCTCAGAAGAAGATAGGAAAATGTGGGAAAGTGTGGAACTTCCTAGAGACTTGTTGAATGGCTTTGACCAAAATGCTGATAGTGATATGAATGAAAAAGTCCAGGCTGAGGTGCCCTCGTGTGGAGATGAGGAACTTACTGGGAACTAGAGCAAAAGTGATTCTTGCTATGCTTTAGCAAAGAGACTGGTGACATTTTTTCCCTGCCATAGAGATCTGTGTAACTTTGAACTTGAGAGAGATTATTTAGGGTATCTGGTGGAAGACATTTCTAAACAGCAAAACTTTCAAGAGGTGACCTGGGTTCTCTTAAAAGCATTTAGTTTTATTCATTCATAATGATATGGTTTGGAATTAGAACTTAGGTTTAAAAGAAAAGCAGAGAATAAAAGTTCAGAAAATTTGTAGCCTGATGATGGAATACAAAAGAGAAACCTATTTTCTGAGAGGAAATTCAAACTAGCTGCAGAAATTTGCATCAGTAACGAGGAGCAAAATGTTAATTGCCAAAACAATGAGGAAAATGTCTCCAGGGCCTGTCAGAGGTAGCCCCTCCTATCACAAAGCCCTGAGTCCTGAGAGGAAAACTGGTTTCATGGGCTGGGCCCAGGGCCTTGCTACTTTATGTAGTCTCAGGACTTGCTGCCCTGCATCCCAGCCGTTTCTAAAGGGGCCAACATACAGTTCAGACCATTGCTTCAGAGAGTGCAAGCCCCAAGCCTTGGTGGCTTACACATGGTGTTGGGCCTGTGGATGCACAGAAGTTAAGAATTGAGGTTTGGGAACCTCTGCCTGGATTTCAGAGGATGTATGAAAATGCCTGGATGTCCAGGCAGAGGTGTGCTACATGGGCAGAGCTCTTATGGAGAACCTCTGCTAGGGCAGTGTGGAAGGGAAATGTAGGGTGGGAACCCACATACAGAGTCCCTAATGGGACACTGCCTAGTGGAGCTGTGAGAAGAAGGCCACCATCCTCCAGACCCCAGAATGGTAGATCCACCAACAGTTTCCACCATGTGCCTGGAAAAGCTGTAGACATCTAAAGCCAGCCAGTGAAAGCAGCCAGGAAGGGGGTTATACCCTGGAAAGCCACAGAGGTGGAGTTGCCCAAGGTTGTGGGAGCCCACATCTTATATCAGTGTGACCCGGAGGTAAGACATGGAGTCAAAGAAGATTATTTTGGAGCTTTAAGATTATACAGCCCTGCTGGATTTCAGACTTGTATGAGACCTGTAGCCCCTTTGTTTTGGCCAATTCCTCTTATTTGAAATGAGTGTATTTACCCAATGCCTGTAACCCCACTGTATCTAAGAAGTAACTAACTTGTTTTTGATTTTACAGGCTCATAGATAAAAGGGACTTGCCTTATCTTAAATGAGACATTTTACTGTGGACTTTTGAGTTAATGCTGAAATGAGTTAAGACTTTGGGGATTTCCCAGAACTGAGGATTTTAGACCACATAGGTAGCGCATTTAGACTCCGCATTTTAGACCATATAGGTAGCGTCCAGACATTGCCAAGGCATTTGTCGTGGTGCTGGTGAGACTGTCTTTTAGCATGCTCATGTATTATAATTAGTGTATAATGAGCAGTGAGGATGACCAGAGATCACTTTTGTCACCATCTTGGTTTTAGCCAGCTTCTTTACTGCATCTTATTTGTGTCAGCAGGGTCTTTGTGACTTGTACCTTGCAAAACCAGTCCTGCTGATGACTAAATTCCTATCTCACCTATTCAAGATGGAGTTACTCTGGTCTGAATGCCCCTGACAAGAGAATCCACACTGTTCAAATCTCCCCAGTTGATTCTGAAGCATATCCAGGCTTATTATCCACTAAGTTAAAATATATAATAGACTACTTTCAATGAAAGAAACATATTGTAAGTTATTTCGTATTTATTTTTACTTGAGAAGACTGAAAAGGTAAAGAAGTGGTGCTAAAATTTAAAACTAGAAAATCTCAACTTGCTCTAGTAGGAATTTTAATAGAGCACACTAAGTTTCTTTTCATTTTCTCTCTCCTGGTATATGAATAAACAACCTTCCATACTGCAATTTACCCTGTAGTGAATTAGATGTTACTCTGTTATGTTTTGGAGAAACTATATAGTTAGAATCTAAGCTTAGGTAATTTATTTTTATGTTTACAAATCCACTTTCTCTTACACATTTTTCTTAAATTTTTCTTATATTCTTTCTCTGAATTTGCAGTAAAAATACCCCTTTCCCATTCTATGTCATTGTTCTTTATGAAGCTTTCTCATCCTCTCCATCCCAAGGGAACTATGTCTCATTTATCTTTAGGTTTTCTGTATCTTACTACAGTGACTTACCAAAGTAGGTAAATATCTGATGAATAAATGAATACAAGATTTAATTAAGAAGTATCACATTAAACTAATTGTTCCCTCTCTGATCTCCGTGTTATTAAGTTTCAAAGTAGTTTCTGGGAAAAGTAGTTAACACAATGATGTATGGATTCAATAAATAAGAAAAATGGTGCTCAGGGATTTAACAGAAAGCTCATAAAATGTCAAATCCACAGCAATTAATTTCTCCCAGTAAGTCCTCATAAATTCAGGCCAAGAAATTTTATACTGATCTTGCCTCACTCAACTCTCATCCATCCTTGGTAGGGCTCCTCTGGGCCTCTTTCTCACCTGGCAAACAGTACCTGATGCTCACTGGATGTAGATCTGAAGAGGTGGAAAGAGCCAAACACCTGGTTTATCTCTAGCTTTATGCTGCAGAGAGTATCTGATGGTGTGCCACAGTGTTCTGTATATA
Organism: Mandrillus leucophaeus; assembly: GCF_000951045.1. Taxonomy (NCBI): domain Eukaryota; kingdom Metazoa; phylum Chordata; class Mammalia; order Primates; family Cercopithecidae; genus Mandrillus; species Mandrillus leucophaeus. The sequence goes on from NW_012098499.1 coordinate 4,321, forward strand.
CTGTTAGGATCAGCCTTCTTGAGTGCACTGGAATTTCTCTGGGTGTCATTAAGTTCTTCATTTACTGACCATGAGGCACTGGGATAGAATATGATATTAATCAAGAAACAATCCCTGACATCATGATCCACTTGGAAAACTTGCAGAGATTAGAAAAATTTTTTGAGTCGGGATTTTGCTTTGTTGCCCAGGCTGGAGTGCAGTGTCTATTCAAGGCACAATCATAGTGCAATGCGCCTCAAACTCCTGGGCTCAGGTGATACTCCCTCCTCCACCTCCTGAGTGGCTGGGACTATAGGTACACACCACCATGCCTGGCCAGAACATTTTTTTTAGGATGTTATAAGACCTATAGTTATTTAATTATTATTCCTAGGGTAGTTACTGAAAAAATTGGAACAAGCCTTTAAAAAATGAAGGAAAACAAAAAAACCAAAAGTAAGAAAAATGGAATAAAAAACAGAAAATCGCCAAAACAAAAGAACAAGGTGGCCAACTTAAAAAAAAAAATTTTAATTTAAAAAGAACGAAAAAAAAACAAAAGAAAAAAAAAATCCATAGGAGAGCACAAAACCCACCTTCTTTCAATGAAGGGAGTAGTCTGATGGTTAATACTTGGAGGATAGAACGATAGAGTTTGCAAAGCCTTGGTGAATATTATAGTAAGGAGCACTCCTGAATCAAAGAATCACATTGTACTTTATAATAGCCCTCACTTTTCCACTCTCAGATTTTTACTGCCTTTCCCTAATGTACCATTAAAGCCCTTCAGCCTAAATTCATAGAATCCATTAGGGAAGAAATTCTGAAACTGGTTTTGGGAACACATTTTCAGCCTAGTCAAATGGCTTTCATGCTGCTAGAATAATAATACCTTAATCTTTGACAGACCAAGTCTGTCAGCTTACTCTTTACTTAAAAATATTAATAAGTAACAAGTTCCATTATCAATAAACAGAACCAAGTGTGTGATAAAGTGTGATAAATGTTACGGTGGAAGAAGTATCCCCTGTGGTCAGAATATATGGGGTTAGGGGGAATTTGACCCAGAATTGAAAAATCAGGAAGGCTTCCTGCAGGAAGTGGCATCTGAGCTGTGAGGTTAAGGGTGAAGCTGTGTTGTCTGAGTGCACTCAGTGGGAGGACTCTAATTCAGGCAAAGGAACAGAAGGTGTGGATGTGAGGAGGCAAAGGGAGACAGGGGGTGGTTGTATAACTACATTATCAATCATGTTTTTCCCATGTATAGTCTTTAAATTCACACCATCTGTGTAATTCTAGAGTTACATAAGAAAATGATGCTTAATGCTACTAATGTTACTTTATGGCACTGTAAATGCTTTATATGATCCGATGGACCAATATCTACATGCTTAGATACAATATGCTATAGGAAGTTTAGAGTCTGAGTTTTTGAATGAGAGAGGCCTTGGTTCAGAGCCCAGTTCTTCCATTTACTAGCTCCGTGACCTTGGGTTAAGCTTCAGTTTTCTGATTTAGAAATTGGGTATTTTCTGTTTCATAAATTTACTGTGAGAATTGAATGAGAAGATGAGTATTGAGAAGCTAGTACATTGTTTCAACTCTAGTTGGCTTTCTTGAGCATTTTCTTGCCCCTACCCCTTAGTTCTGTTTGTTTTATTATGAGCAACTTTCTTTTTTCTTTTTACTCCTCTAGGGATATGAAGCCTGACAATATTTTACTTGATGAACATGGTAAGTGAGTGATTTGTTTCTAATCAAGTACATGACATGCATGTAGAAAAGTTGATTATTCCCAGCAGAGGGGTATTACACATAAAAAAGGTATTTTCCTCTATTCAGTTGAGCTCTACGTACAAACTCCTCATAGACAATATGGGGGAACTTTATTACTTATGGCAGGTTATAGTACAACAATACACCCTTAAATCACATTAAATTTACCTAATGAGAAAATCCTATTCTACTCCATTTTCTTCCACTACTATATTTCTTCAAGAAAACCATCACAATTTTTTAGTGTTTTTTGACCTTAATATAACACACGATCACCTATTTTTTTATAATGATACAGAAGGCCTCAAGCTGAGAGCAACTGGCCAGCAATAGCATCTACCTAGACATTCATGACATTATTTTGTTCTCATTGCATCTACTTTTTTTTATTATTATTATTATACTTTAAGTTCTAGGGTACATGTGCACAACGTGCAGTTGGTGTGCTGCACCCATTAACTCATCATTTACATAACGTATATCTCCTAATGCTATCCCTCCCTGCTCCCCCACCCCATGACAGGCCCAGGTGTAAGATGTTCCCCTTCCTGTGTCCAAGTGTTCTCATCGTTCAGTTCCCACCTATGAGTGAGAACAACTGCATCTACTTTTCTGCATTCCTTCTTATAAAAGGCAAATTGGTTTTACATTTGCAAATTGATTTTTACATTTACTTTGCTATCACAGAAGAATACTGACATCTTAGGGTCATTGTAAAGACTGACCTAATACATGTAAAGTACTTGATGCAGTGACTGTCACGAAGAAATCACTCAATAAAAGTCTAATATTGGTACAATTTTTGTGAGGTGGTCGTGGCTTTCTCCCCTTGGAAAGGAAGCTGGAACTGCTTCATCTTGTTTTATGTGGTTTTGTCTATGCCGGCACATGACTAATATGGACCAATGTATATCAGAAGAGATAGCAAGTTTTCTCGTTAAAAATTTTAGTTTGCGAAAAACCAGTTAAAGAAAAACATAAAAACGATAAAAGTGTATGTGTTATCCAGATTTGTGATATAGGGATATGGCAATAATCAAGATGGTGATAAGTGAATGCTGAATTTCAAGAACTACTGATTATACCCTCTAGAATAACCTTTTGCCCGCAGTGATTAAATGTGTATAATTTCTTCCTAATATTGATTTTTGTGTATATTTAGATTTATTAGAACATCAGGGAAGATCTGTAGGGCACACAGACTGTATGTTATGTTAACAGTGTCAATAAGCTCTTTGTTATGTCTTTAGAAGGCTGCTAGATGAGAAGAGTCCTAAATCTTAAAAGCTCCTTATTCAATTTTTACAAAAAGGATTTGCAAGTGGAACTGAAACTCCAAGTACCATCTATTTCTCATTATTTATTTACCTAGTTTTGAGCCTGATTTGCCTGATCCCACCTGTGCTCAGGGGGCTAAGAAACACTGGTATATGACCTCTAATTTCAAAGCTCAGTGTCATTACTTATTTATGGACTGTCCAAAAAGATTTTTTCCACTTTCTTCCGATGCCTTATTTCTCCCTTACCTTTACTGCTTCTGACATTTGAAAACAGAGTCTCTGATTCTCAGAAATGTAAGCAATGGTGAGATTTAGCATGAAGGTGACTTTCTTTAAAATACCAGCTATTCAGAGCTAGGTATAGTGGCAGGCACCTGTAGTACCAGTCACTTGGGAGGCTGAGGCAGGAGGATCCCTTGAGCCCAGGAGTTTGAATCCAGCCTGGGCAGCACAGAGAGACTCTGTCTCTTGCTGGGGGGGAAAATACCATTACCACTAGCTTCTTTTCTAGCCTAGAGAGGCCACCTTTGTGGAACTTAGGGAAAAGTGCTCCCTCTGCCCGCCACAGCTTCCTGACAGCACATGGCCTACCAAGGAGAACCCAAGTTAGGATTTAGTCCTCACTTGCTCCCTCAGCTGGGTGCCTTTGTGCATGATTTCTGCTGTTCCACCATTTATAGAGGCCCTGAATGGAGGCATGTAGGTCCTATCAATCCAACACTTTCCAAGCTTTATCCTCCATTCAGAGAACAGTGTTTTCACCCCAGGTCTCATCCATGGCTTCATCTTATTTCTATCATTAAGACATCCTGTTCTCCTTCAGTCAACTTCTTCCTCCTCATTTTCTTGGCGACTTGGTCATTGCAGATGAAGAAAAACCTGAAGAAATCAATTAATCTTCAAGTTTAACCACCCTTAGAGACTACCCTTGTGAAAGATTAATTGTGTAACAGTGTGGCTAAGAATGTGAATTCTGGAGTCAGATTGCCTTCATTCAAAACACACTTCACTCATCTACTTTTTTTTTTTTTGAGATGGAGTCTCGCTCTGTCACCCAGGCTGGGGTGCAGTGGCGTGATCTGTGCTCACTGTAAGCTCCACCTCCCGGGTTGATGCCATTCTCCTGCCTCAGCCTCCCGACTAGCTGGGACTACAGGTGCCCGCCACCACACCCGGCCAATTTATTGTATTTTTATTAGAGACGGGGTTTCACCGTGTTACCCAGGATGGTCTTGATCTCTTCACCTCGTGATCTGCCCGCCTCAGCCTCCCAAAGTGCTGGGATTACAGATATGAGCCACCGCGCCTGGCCATCTCACTCATTGACTAGTCCTGAGAGGTTTGACAAGTTGCCTAAACTTTGTCTTAGTTTTTTCAGGGATCAAAAGAACACTTACATCTTGGGGTCATTGTAAAGACTGACCTAATACATGTAAAGTACTTGATGTGATGACTGTCACAAAGAAATCACTCAATAAAAGTCAAATATTAGTACAACTCGTATGAGGTAGTCATGGCTTTCTTTTCTTGGAAAGGAAGCTGGGAATGCTTCATCTTGTTTTATGTGACTTTGTCTATGCTGACACATACCTACTATGTACCAAATCTCTACCAGATAGAATCTGTGAAAGCTGTCTTTCCCAAATAATTATTTTGATTTCAGAAGTGATATACCAAATATTCTGCTTGTCTACTTGTTAGATCTTGTGTTTAAACCATTTTGTTTATCCCTTCATCCTCAGGTAACTACACTTTCTGTGTCCATTTGCTGTCTTTCATGTGTGCAGGGGGCAAGGGCGCAGTCATGACATTTTATTCTTTGTGGAGCTGGGGCTCTGTTGCTTACAAGATACAAGCCATCATTCCAGTGTGCCGGAGAGAGAGTCTCAGGCTGCCCCTGTTATCTGGTGTCTTATTTACAAGGGCTGCTTTCATTCTCAAGGTTTTTTAAAATTTGGTCCATGAATTAAGAAGAGGCTTTTCTGTATTATATTCCTACCCTAACTCAATTTGAAAATCAATTGCTTTGGGAAAGATTGTGTATGAATGGTACAGAAGTGAGCAAACAAAAAAGACCAAGAGCCCTTTTGTAAACATTGTCTTAGGGATCTCTTTCCGGAGATAATAATTTTTCTGAAGTTATTTACTTTCTGTTTGTTCAGATTCTGAAAAAGTAGGACTCTCAGACATTACTCAAGGAATGTAACTAACCACTTTTCAATGAATAAATTCCTGTTGTTCACCTCCCCCCAGCTCATTATGTACAGCTGATCTTGTGAGAATCAGCTGAACCACAAATCAATGCCTGCTTTTTAGAGTGTCTGCTGATGTGACTTTCCATGTGGAGCTCATATTTCAAGACTTCATTTGCCTTCTCTATCTCCATTTACAATATTTCCTCCCTGATGGGCTGTCACATGGGCCTCTTGTGTGGAAATTTCAGCCACTGTGAAGGGTAACCACCTGTCTCTCACTGAAACTCCAAGTACCATCTATTTCTCATTATTTATTTACCTAGTTTTGAGCCTGATTTGCCTGATCCCACCTGTGCTCAGGGGGCTAAGAAACACTGGTATATGACCTCTAATTTCAAAGCTCAGTGTCATTACTTATTTATGGACTGTCCAAAAAGATTTTTTCCACTTTCTTCCGATGCCTTATTTCTCCCTTACCTTTACTGCTTCTGACATTTGAAAACAGAGTCTCTGATTCTCAGAAATGTAAGCAATGGTGAGATTTAGCATGAAGGTGACTTTCTTTAAAATACCAGCTATTCAGAGCTAGGTATAGTGGCAGGCACCTGTAGTACCAGTCACTTGGGAGGCTGAGGCAGGAGGATCCCTTGAGCCCAGGAGTTTGAATCCAGCCTGGGCAGCACAGAGAGACTCTGTCTCTTGCTGGGGGGGAAAATACCATTACCACTAGCTTCTTTTCTAGCCTAGAGAGGCCACCTTTGTGGAACTTAGGGAAAAGTGCTCCCTCTGCCCGCCACAGCTTCCTGACAGCACATGGCCTACCAAGGAGAACCCAAGTTAGGATTTAGTCCTCACTTGCTCCCTCAGCTGGGTGCCTTTGTGCATGATTTCTGCTGTTCCACCATTTATAGAGGCCCTGAATGGAGGCATGTAGGTCCTATCAATCCAACACTTTCCAAGCTTTATCCTCCATTCAGAGAACAGTGTTTTCACCCCAGGTCTCATCCATGGCTTCATCTTATTTCTATCATTAAGACATCCTGTTCTCCTTCAGTCAACTTCTTCCTCCTCATTTTCTTGGCGACTTGGTCATTGCAGATGAAGAAAAACCTGAAGAAATCAATTAATCTTCAAGTTTAACCACCCTTAGAGACTACCCTTGTGAAAGATTAATTGTGTAACAGTGTGGCTAAGAATGTGAATTCTGGAGTCAGATTGCCTTCATTCAAAACACACTTCACTCATCTACTTTTTTTTTTTTTGAGATGGAGTCTCGCTCTGTCACCCAGGCTGGGGTGCAGTGGCGTGATCTGTGCTCACTGTAAGCTCCACCTCCCGGGTTGATGCCATTCTCCTGCCTCAGCCTCCCGACTAGCTGGGACTACAGGTGCCCGCCACCACACCCGGCCAATTTATTGTATTTTTATTAGAGACGGGGTTTCACCGTGTTACCCAGGATGGTCTTGATCTCTTCACCTCGTGATCTGCCCGCCTCAGCCTCCCAAAGTGCTGGGATTACAGATATGAGCCACCGCGCCTGGCCATCTCACTCATTGACTAGTCCTGAGAGGTTTGACAAGTTGCCTAAACTTTGTCTTAGTTTTTTCAGGGATCAAAAGAACACTTACATCTTGGGGTCATTGTAAAGACTGACCTAATACATGTAAAGTACTTGATGTGATGACTGTCACAAAGAAATCACTCAATAAAAGTCAAATATTAGTACAACTCGTATGAGGTAGTCATGGCTTTCTTTTCTTGGAAAGGAAGCTGGGAATGCTTCATCTTGTTTTATGTGACTTTGTCTATGCTGACACATACCTACTATGTACCAAATCTCTACCAGATAGAATCTGTGAAAGCTGTCTTTCCCAAATAATTATTTTGATTTCAGAAGTGATATACCAAATATTCTGCTTGTCTACTTGTTAGATCTTGTGTTTAAACCATTTTGTTTATCCCTTCATCCTCAGGTAACTACACTTTCTGTGTCCATTTGCTGTCTTTCATGTGTGCAGGGGGCAAGGGCGCAGTCATGACATTTTATTCTTTGTGGAGCTGGGGCTCTGTTGCTTACAAGATACAAGCCATCATTCCAGTGTGCCGGAGAGAGAGTCTCAGGCTGCCCCTGTTATCTGGTGTCTTATTTACAAGGGCTGCTTTCATTCTCAAGGTTTTTTAAAATTTGGTCCATGAATTAAGAAGAGGCTTTTCTGTATTATATTCCTACCCTAACTCAATTTGAAAATCAATTGCTTTGGGAAAGATTGTGTATGAATGGTACAGAAGTGAGCAAACAAAAAAGACCGAGAGCCCTTTTGTAAACATTGTCTTAGGGATCTCTTTCCAGAGATAATAATTTTTCTGAAGTTATTTACTTTCTGTTTGTTCAGATTCTGAAAAAGTAGGACTCTCAGACATTACTCAAGGAATGTAACTAACCACTTTTCAATGAATAAATTCCTGTTGTTCACCTCCCCCCAGCTCATTATGTACAGCTGATCTTGTGAGAATCAGCTGAACCACAAATCAATGCCTGCTTTTTAGAGTGTCTGCTGATGTGACTTTCCATGTGCAGCTCATATTTCAAGACTTCATTTGCCTTCTCTATCTCCATTTACAATATTTCCTCCCTGATGGGCTGTCACATGGGCCTCTTGTGTGGAAATTTCAGCCACTGTGAAGGGTAACCACCTGTCTCTCTGGTGCCTCCTATGCCCATCCCTACAAGTGAGCTGTGTATCACACCATGTTGCTTACATTTTAATGCAACACGATTCAGTAACAGGCAGAAGCTTGTATTCTTACTGATTCATATTCTTTATATTCATCTGAAAAGATTGACATTTAAAGGAGCCAGTTGTAAAATGGGAAATCCTCTGTGTGAATAAATATTTCTTGTACATCAGAATTTGCCTTAAAAAATGTTTTTAACTTAGAGCACATCTGTACTGTTCTCCCCAAATGTCCCATTTACTAGTTCAGAGCAAGATGGCATTAGGTCTTGTGTGACTCCCGACCCGCTATCCTAATGTATATTTTCATTTCCTACCAATTTAAGTACCCCATCCAATTCTATCAATTCCATAGTGTCTAAAATTCTTGTATTTTTCTTATTCAGGAAATGCTACAATTAGAGGAACAGTAA
>NW_012098499.1:14096-16179 GCF_000951045.1 Mandrillus leucophaeus
GACCAGCACTCTGTGAAGTTCTGCTTTCATTGTTTAGCTCAGGAGCACCAGGCTAGAAGATCCATTGGAACCTGACCCTCAAATAATTTCTCCCTATCCTTAAATAGGCATCCTGGAAGTGGACTAGAACTCTGAGCCAATCAGAAATTGTTTTAGGTTTTCAGTTCTTTGGGCTTGTGACACAGCACACAAAGTTTTTGGTAGATTCATAGCCTGACAAAGGGATCCTAGACAAAATTCTAGGTCTAAACTCCAGCTCTGTAACTTTTGAGTCTTTTGAACTTAGCCATAAATGACTCATGTATAAAATAGGGCCTACCTCACTAGGCTAAAGGAGAAACTTTGTGCAACAACATTTTGGAAACTGAATTAATCATGTAAGTGTAAACAACACTTAAAAGGAAAACATTTAACATTCTTTCAACTGACGTGTAATGAGTACTCACCAGAGTTGAGATGTTCTGCTAAGCCAGGCCCTCTTTTAAAACTGTAATCTCAAACTTTATTAGGTCTCATAATCACCTGGAGGGCTTATTTAAACATTGGCGCCCAACCCACAGAGTTTCTGATTTAGTATAAGAGAGCTCAGGGAGGAGCAGGATGTAAGAATTTGCATATCTAACAAGTTCCCAGGTGATGCTGATACTCCTGGTCTGGGCACTACATTGTAGGAACCAATTGGCTCTAAAACCTTCTCTACCTTCCACTTCTACATGAGCATAGATAATCTTGTAGCTGAGTCAGCTTGGAAAATCTGTGCAGACTAAAGTAGATAGCTGCATGTCTGGCTGCTCATCTGAATCACCTGTGGAATTTGTTGTTTTTACTACAGATACCTGGCTCTCCTACAAGTCCCACTGAATTGGAGTTTCAGGAGACCAAAGCCCAGGCACATGTATTTTGCAAAATTACACTGAAGTTTCTGATAATGACAGATATCAACAATTAAACGCTTACTTCTTGCCAAATGCTGTGCTAAGTCTCCCGTAATCATTATTTCATGTAATATTTCCAATAACCTCTTGAGAAGACTATGATTAGCTTTCCAACTTTACAGAGAGGGTAAGTGACGTTTTCAAGGTAACACAGCTACTTAGTGGTAGAACCTAGACTTGAAGTCAAGCAGGCTGACTCCAAGAAACAGACGCTTCACAACCGTCTCCAGACTCACCTGATTTGTATTAAACTTTGTGAATCACTGGTCCAACACTATGAGCAGAACCTATGGGGAGAAAGAGAAAAAGAAAAAACGGAGGCAACCTATGCTATGATAGGGTAAGTTATTGAAATCAGGCATTGGTGCCACTGCGGCAAGAATACCTTTTAACTCGATGAGTGCTACCTTTACTTTACTGCAATATCATCACATAAACAAAGCCAAAACACTTTCTGCACAAAATAAAATCCTGGTGATAAAGGCAGTGAGATTTATGTTTAGCAGCAGGCTGGATACTATCAGGGAGCAGACAATGAAGTTTAATATGGGGAGTGTGGACCGTGGGCCCTGGAAGAATCCGATGACATGCCCTCCAATTACAGCTGTATCTCATCAAAACCACAGACACATGTAAATGGAAATGCCAACACTTCAAGATTCTCTGAAGCAGATGACTGTCATGCCAACAGCTAACATAATAGGCTTGTCTGCCTGAGCTTTTGGCACTGCCCTTTTGTTCCCTCTAGCTGTAAATGCAGGGACCCTAGAGCACCTCAGAGAGAGTGTTCCCCGCCAAATACAAGTATTAGACCCACACTATATTGCTTTGGGTGTTAAAGCTGAGAGAGACCCTAGAAATCATTTAGTCTACCACTTCTTTTTTTATATAAAGGAAAATTTAGATCCACCTTGGAAAAGGACTTAAAGTCTACTATGTGTTAGAGGCAGAGTTCAAGGCAGAACCCAGGCCTCCTGGCTCCCGGTCTAGTGCTCTTTATAGAATCCCTTTAAAAATGAAACTCATTGGCTGGGCGCAGCGGCTCACGCCTGTAATCCCAACACTTTCGGAGGCCGAGGTCAGGAAATCGTAGAACACCCTGGCCAACATGGTGAAATCCCGTCTCCACTAAAAATAAAAAAATTAGC
>NW_012098499.1:18334-19497 GCF_000951045.1 Mandrillus leucophaeus
AATTTAAGTACCCCATCCAATTCTATCAATTCCATAGTGTCTAAAATTCTTGTATTTTTCTTATTCAGGAAATGCTACAATTAGAGGAACAGTAATATATGCTTGACATGTCAGAGAAAATGACAATTATGTCATCATTTGTCACTTAGGTTTCTTAATACCATCCTGTTACAAGGAATAGAGGCAAAAACTTAGTGTAGGAGGTGAGAAAAAAACCGAGGCAGCCATCTTAACAGCCTTTTCATTGCGGAGTCTCAACATGTGCCAAAAGATAAAGTGGACAGTTTCCTTTTAAAACAACATACAGTATAGAATACAGTAACTTATCCCCAGATAATCACTCCCTAGGTAGTACCTAGGGCTATGCATTTTCAGCAAGCAGCTCAGAAAAATGTGGGGCACATATTCTAAACACCTGCAAGTAGGAGAGACTTAAAAGTTGGGAGCAGTGCCAACCAAGTGGTTATGGTGCCCTAGAGTACTGTGTTGATGACAGAGATCCTCAGGCTCTGCACAGGAGCAGTAAGAGTGTAAATGATGACAACAATGATGACTGGATTCAATGGCATCATAAGATGAATTCAGATTTTTTTACATAATCCTCCGTCCCAAGCAATAGAGGCAAAAAGAAAAGGCCGAAACTCTCCGCTAGGATGGTAAATTAGGAAGTTCTGAGGCTTGCACCTGAAAAACTTTTCACTAAGGTAGTGATTCTCAACAGGCCATGATTTTGCTCTACTGCTTCTCCCTGCAGGGGACATTTGGTAATTTCTGGAGACATGTTTGATTATCAGGATTCCAGCCAGGGTTGGGAGGTGATATCAGCAGCTAGTGGGTAGAGGCCGGGATGCTAGCAGGCATCCCGCAAAGCACAGGACAGTTTGCACTGCAAAAAATTACCAGCACCAATATTTCAATGGTGCTGAGGTTGAGAAACTCTGCTCTAAGGTTCACTCAAGGCCTGGGCTTATGAAAAAAGCCAGAGGAGTCCTTCATTCCCAAGGCAATTCCTGTGTCCTTCAATCAGTAGGAGAGTGAACCCTTTCCTGCGATCCAGCAGTCAAATTTCATTTTCAAAACACAGAAGGCTTTGGGAGGCCGAGGCGGGTGGATCACGAGGTCAGGAGATCGAGACCATCCTGGCTAACATGGTGAAACCCCGT
>NW_012098499.1:23872-36993 GCF_000951045.1 Mandrillus leucophaeus
GGCTAATTTTTTATTTTTTATTTTTAGTAGAGACGGGGCTTCACCATTTTGTCCAGGCTGGTCTCGAACTCCTGACCTCAGGTGATCCACCTGCCTCAGCCTTTCAAAGTGCTAGGATAACAGGGGTGAGCCACCGTACTCAGCCTGTTTGACTCTTTAAAAAAAATAATCCTGCAAGAGATGTTTGGAAACGTGATACTTTGAGTATCTTGTGGCTGTCTCCTTCATAATATTCATAGGCTAAACCAACTTAAAATGTCACCAACAGACAAAATATGCCTAACTAGAATTATCTAACCACAAATTCTTAACTACTAACGGTAAAACTTTCTGAGGCTGAACTCCAGACTTACAGAGACTAATCATTGCATATCATGAAATGGAGAATTGCTGGTTTAAGACCATACTGGCCTTGAGATGGACTGCAACTAGCCTACAAGAATTAACAGACGAATTGGGTGCTTTCATTTAGAAGCATGGTTGTGCCACTGGGTTGAATGGAACTTAACTTTCTGTGTGGTTCTTCTCTCTCTGCAGGGCACGTGCACATCACAGATTTCAACATTGCTGCGATGCTGCCCAGGGAGACACAGATTACCACCATGGCTGGCACCAAGCCTTACATGGGTATGGGTTTCATGAGTGGCTTTTGTTTTTCATTCCTGTAAACACAATCTATTATAGGTGGAATCATCTGGGACTTGAAGCTGGAACTGATAAGTTCCTGTCTGACTTTATCTGTGGAGCTTCTGATTTCATGGGTCTTCTCCACTAGCAAGCACCCAAGATGATGTTGATAGGAAAGGACCATTGATTACATTTTGAAAACTTATTTCATGAGTCAAGGAAGACCATTTGTACCCACTTCCTAACAAAATATTAACTAATTCTTTAAATACCTACTAACTGTCTCTGTGTGCTTAGCACTGTTTCAGATGCCAGTGACCCTGTAGAAAGCAACACAAACAAGGTCTTCAGCTCCTAGAGCTTACATTCTAGTGGGAGCAGATTTATTAAAAAAAAAAAAAAAAAAAAAAAAGAACCAAACAAGGCGGGGTGCAGTGGCTCAAGCCTGTAATCCCAGCACTTTGAGAGGCCGAGGTGGGCGGATCATGAGGTCAAGAGATTGAGACCATCCTGGCCAGCATGGTGAAACCCCGTCTCTATTAAAAATACAAAAATCGGCTGGGCATGGTAGCACACGCCTGTGGTCCCAGCTACTTGGGAGGCTGAGGCAGGAGAAGCACTTGAACCTGGGAGGCGGAGGTTGCAGTGAGATGAGATTGTGTCATTGCACTCCAGCCTGGCGACAGAGCGAGACTTCGTCTCAAAAAAAAAACAAAACAAAACAAACAAACAAAAAAAAACAAAAAAAGACAAAGAAGTAGGAAACAGTAATAAGCAGAATGGCAATAAGTGGCAAAGTATTATTTTAACCATTATTTACATAATACTGCATTACATGCATAGAGCTATAAACTTTACAAAATGCATTCCCAGCTATAATTTTAGATTTACTCATAGTGCCATAACAATCCCATGAATTCTTCTTTTTAAAGATAAGGAAATTCTGGAGCTGGATGCTGGCATCCATCTGTGGTCCCAGCAACTTTAGAAGCCAAGGCAGGAGGATTGCTTGAGTCTAGAAGTTGAAGGCTGCAGTGAGCTATGATCATGCCACTATACTCCAGCCTGGGTGATACAGTGAGACTCTGTCTCTAAAAGCAAATAAATTATTAAATAAAATAAATAAAGGTGAGGAAATTCTGCCTCAGAAAGTTTAAATGTCTTTGTAGTATCTTGTGTGTAGCGAGGTGAGGAACTTGTTTTTGCCTTGACAATTCAGCATTTACTAAGGGGTGACCAAAAAGATAGTGTTAGATGCAAAATTGTCAGTCGGTTTCACGTTTAGTTGTGGTAACAAATCAACTACAAACTCTAAGTTCACCTGTTGGGAGCAGCCATCTCTACATAGACACCAGAACTAGTTTTTAGCAGAACTAGCGTTACTTCCTGTCCAACCCCAACAATGTAAGGAGAGAGCTAGTGCCCTTGAGGGGCACACAGTGTTCAGAAAGAGGGAGTTCTCCCTCCCTTCTCCCTGTGGTTGCTCCTAAGGCAAGTGAGTTAGATCTCAAAAGAATTATCTGTAAATTATTAGAGTGACTGCAAGAAGAGATACCTGGAATTTCATTCTTGGTTAGATATTTGTGTAGTTACTGGACTTGCTGACTGGTCCTGGAGTTAACACAGCCTGGTTGGCCATGGAAGGTTGATGAGTTTGGGGGCTAGTCTTTCTGGGGATCATAGCAGCAGGAGACAGGTATGCAGTGAATGTGACTGTGCTGGGGAGAAGGGAGGTGGATTAGCTATAGGCTGTGATCCCGCTTCACATGGGACCCTCCAAGGCCCAGGAGTATAGCCTGGAAGGGAGGGAGGCTCCTGTCAGTGTGACTTCCTGAAAACACCACAAGTCCCAGTAGAGCTCAACATATCAGAATTACTGAGAGTGGAGCCTAGGCATAAGGTGGTTGAAAGCTCTTAGCGTAATTCCTCTGTGTAGCTAGGATTCACAACTTCTGCCACAGACCCCTAAAGGGAGATTACTCTGCAGGGGTAGCACATGTGTGAGGACCCCTCTGCCTCTACTACCCTTCTTTCATGTCCTAAAACAAATAGTGCTTTCTAGGAAAAGGTAGAAGGACATGTGTGAGAGCCAGATCAGTCCTCCACCTCCATTCCGGGGTGGCTGAAACCAGTCCAGCGGAGTGGGTGAAGGAGCTTTGAATCAGATATAAGAATAGTTTTAAAATTCACAGAACTGAATTGTAAAGCATCTAAAGTAAATGTAGTAAGCAAATACGACTAAAACTTACTAGGCAACAGACTGAGCTATCATTAGGCGAGCTCCTTACCCAGCAAAAACAAGGAGTTAGACACTGCACAGTTGCTGTCAGATGATAGACTAAAAACTACTCATGCTTGGCGGGGCACGGTGGCTCACGCCTGTAATCCCAGCACTTTGGGAGACCGAGGTGGGCGGATCATGAGGTCAAGAGATTGAGACCATCCTGTCCAACATGGTGAAACCCCGTCTCTACTAAAAATACATAAATTAGCTGGGCATGGTGGCGTGCATCTGTAGTCACAGCTACTCGGGAGGCTGAGGCAGGAGAATCGCTTGGACCCTGGAGGCAGAGGTTGCAGTGAGGCGAGATTGAGTCACTGCAGCCTGGCGACAGAGCGAGACTCCATCTTAAAAGAAAAAACAAACAACAATAACAACAACAACTACTCATGCTTTACCCTAATTAGTTAAGATGCTTAAAGCAGGTGATGTTGCTGTTTCAACTGGTGGGATTAAGTCAGGGGTGGAATGAATTGTATGGTCAGAGTAATTCGAAGGCAAAATATTTCAGCTTGAAATCAAGGACAAGAGCAATGCCATTTTCTTTTAATATTTCGTTCTCTTCCCCCATGTAACTAAAGAGAGAGAGAGAAAGGAAAAGAGACCCGCTACATGCAGAGCCACCTCACTTTCCAACAGAAATCTTCTATAAGAAAAAAAAAAAAAAGAGCCTTATTTTCTATAATATTTGAACAACTGCAAATTTCATGGCTTCCAATTAGCAGTGGGGGGAATAAATCTCTTTTGTCACTTCTAAAATAATGGACACATATAATTCAGCCTATTTTCTGCCTAAAACCGATGGTACTCAGATGATAAAAAAGCATATCCAAGCCTGCTGCTCTGATGAGTTTATTCTCCAGGTTTCCTGGGTTTCCATATTAAGGGCTATTTTCTTGGAGCCAAATCAGAAAATGTGCATCTGGGTTTCCAGGGTTGGTTTCCATGGTGAGAGAAGTACGAGGAGGCCACCTTTCTTTCCTCTCCCCAGTGGTTTTAAGTATAATATCTGTATAATGTAATTTTTTCAAAGTTGGCATTTCTAGTCTTCTCACAAGATAGAACTGGGGAATTGGAATCTAGGAAAAATTGTATGCACCTTCCACTTTTACCCTTGTAATTAACAATGACTAATATTTCTTGAAATCTTTCCCCGGACCAGACAAGGTGTTAAATGTTTTACATTCATTTATTCATTTATTTTTCTCAGCAGCCCTATGGGGTAGACTATACTTATCACTATTTTATAATGAGAAAAATCAGAAGCTAAATAATCTGGCCAAGATCACATGGTTAATAACTGAAAAGTCTAAATTTAAATCAAGCTCTGTATGATTTGAGAAATCAAGCTTTTTCTTAAAAGGAAGTTTAGCAAGAAATAAAAATATATATTTGTAAATATTTTTATCTGTGGTTTTTAAATGGTTCTGAGTCAACTTAGTTAGGCTAACATATTGCAAATGTTTCTTGCCTTATTCCAAAATGATTATGTGATTGCCACACTCCACCTTTTGAATAGGAGTCTTTTGCAGAGGTATTGTAGGTAGAAGTCTGCTGTCTCTTTTTAAAAATTATGCTCCCAATGATTTGGTAGAATCTACCGAATCTATCAGCACCCATTTTATATTGCTTCCATAGGATACTAAGTAGCAATTCACCAGAAAGAACAAAAAGAATTCTAAAAAGAAAAATAACTAACAAAAATACTGAATGAAGATTGGAGAAATGTTCGTCTACTAACACAAGATGTTGAGCATATTTTAAATCAGTTCCATAGCTCTGTAAATAATAAGACAGTATGCCAGTTCTTCACCACCTTCGATCCAGCAAGGAAGTTTTGCTTTTTACAATTTATTGTCTTCTACCTCTATGCTCCCTCTGGTCCCTCCATTATTCCTTCTCTCTTCTCCTTTGCCTGTGTGAATATAATCCAGATTACTTAGAGTTAACCAATTAAAACACTCTCCTCCAAATTATATATATATATGTATGTGCATGTGTGTGTGTGTGTATATATATATATAAAATAAGTTCACTATGGACTAGTAAGCAAAAGGAAAGTAAATTAATCCCTTTGCCAATAGATATTTATGGTTTATTTCCAGACCTTTTTTCCTAAGCACAAACACACACTGTTTACGTTTTTAAAATATTTGATCATGCTAAATGTAACCTAAATCTTCATTTTATAATGTAATAATAATGATAGCATCATATATTGAACATTTATTGTTCCAAGCACTTTGCTAAGTTTTTAACATTTATTATTAAACTCTCAACCCCATAAAAGAGGTTTTACTATTGTTTTGATTTTATACGTTAAAAAAAATCAGGCCCAGAGAGAGAGTAAGTCATGTGATCATAATCACACAGCAAGTGATTGGCAGAGCATGAAATTAAACCCAAGTCTAGAAGCATGCAGTGCCTGAGACATGGATGATGATGTGACAAATGATGAAGGTAGAATGGCTGACATTGCTGAGCTCTTCCTAAATGTTAAGCACCGTTCTAACTCCATGCATTATGTCATTTAAACTAAAAACAATTCTGTGGGACCAGTACTATGGTTACAGTTTTGTTACAGTATAATATATTAACATATAACTATTGTAGTATATTGTATATACAGTACTATTGTTATAGTATATATTGTTCTCACTTCAGAAAGTAGCAGACTGAAAGGTTAAGAAACTTGTTGAATGTGAAGCTGGAGACAGTCACAGGGCTCTGATGCCAGAGCCCTAACTCTTTACATGCTGCAATACTGTCCCTTTGTTCATGTCAATAAACATGCCTCTGTTAAAAATGGAAACCCACTTCTCTTAATCAGTTTTTTATTGTTGAATATTAGGTTGTTTCTCATTTTGAAATACAGGTAGAGCATCCCAAATCCAAAAATCCCAAATCCAAAATGCTCCGAAATCCAAAACATTTTGAACGCCAACATGACGCTCAAAGGAAATGCTCATTGGAGTATTTTAGATTGATTTGGGGATTTGGGATGGTCAACTAGTATAGTGCAAATATTTCAAAATCTGAAAAAATAAATTGAAATGCGGAACACATCTAGTCCCAAGTATTTCAGATAGGGGATACTCAACCTGTACATTTAAATTTGTAGTAAAAATCCTGTTAGCAGAATTATGTCCTGGAACTTAGTTATTTCTTTGTGATAAATTTTCATTCAAAAATGATAATGTGTTCTCTTACTGAAGTTTACTCAAAGAAAATTTTGTGTTCTCACCACAGAAAACGGTAATGTGGGTAATGTGAGGTAATGCACATGTTAGTTAGCTCTATTCAGCCATTCTACAATGTATTTATTTCAAAACATAGTGTTGTATACAATATATGCAATTTTTATTTCTTAATTAATTAATTTGATTAGTTAAAAGAGCAAAATAATTTCTGGTCAAAGGCTTTACATGGTAATATATTTCTGTTCTGAAAATTCATATCGATTTGTACTTGCTCTGGAAGTGTCTGAAGATATTCATTTCCCTGCATTCTCATCAGTGCTACACTATCAATATCTTTAATTGTCCCAAAAAAGATAAGTAATAATGATACGCATTATAACATCACCACAGTATTTCTTTGACTTCTTTTGTCAATTGGCTGTTCAAATTATTTGCTCCTTTTCTATTAAGGTGTTAATACTTTTATCCTATTCCAATAGTTCTTATTAATTATGTAAATAATTCTTACCTTTTGTGTATTTGGAATATGAAATCCTAGTGTATCATATTTGTTGTACATTTCATTACAAATATAATTTCTCATTTTTAATTTGTTGTTTTATGGCCTATTTTTGACATGAAAAGCTTGCTAAAAATATTATCAAGCCAGTTGTCTTTTTACTTTATGTTTTCTAACTTTGATGCTATTCTTAGCAAGGCCTTCTTACCAGATTTTAGATGTGTTTTCTTAATATTTTTATTCTGATTATGCTTTCATTTTTTTTACTTAACTCTGTTGTATATTATTTTGACTGAACATATGTGGCAAGGATCTGACTTTATTTTTGTATGATTATTAAATAATTGTTTTGAGACTATGTATTAAATAAGTCCCTTTCCATGCTGATTTGAAATATGTTCATCATAAACTAAATACATTTTTGTACTAACATCTATATTCTGTAGATTTCAAATCTTGTAGCTTTATAGATTAATACATGGGATGCAGGACTCTCTCTTCATTCTTTCCCAAAAATATTACTTCCACAATTTTTTTTCTTGTAGATGAAATTTAGGATCATTTTTGTAAAGTTCCATGAATTAATTCCATTAAATGTATAGATTAGTGTTGGGTCCCTTTCTTTATGTCCTGACCAAAATTTACTATCCATGTTTTAAAAAAATCTAAAAACCAAATGATGGAAATCCAAATATCTAATAAACATATTAAAATGTGGTCAAGCTTATTAGTAAACAAGACAATGCCAATTTAAACCACAGTGAAATACTATTACACACTCCCCAGATTGGCAATAAAGGGTCAGTTATTCCCAAGTGTGGGTAAGGATGTTCAACAAAAGGAACCCTGATCTAATACTGGTCATAGTGTGAATTTATACATCACTTTGGTAAACAGTTTGGTGTTCTCTAGTACACAGAAAAGATACACATTCCTATCACCAACAGTTCCCCTGCCAGGAATGCACTCTAAAGAGATATGCACTTATAGGAGTCTTACATGTATAGGAATGTGCATTGTTCACAATAGTCCCAAACTGAAAATAACGCAAATGGCTATCAACAATGGGATAAATAGGTAAATTACAGTATATTCATATAGCACTAAAAGTGAACAAACTCAACTACATGGAGCAAGTTGTATAAATCTTATACACATACCATTGAGTAAGAAAAGTAAGACACCAAAGAATACAAGGAATACGATTTGATTTAATAGGATTTAATTTAATGGAATTTTATAGAATACAAGGAACAGATTTTTTTTGTTTTGTTGATGTTTCCTTTATTATAAAGCACTGAAACAAATAAATAGGTAGCTAGGCAATTTATCCACAGTTTCTGGGAGCTATTTAAGATAGGCAAAGCTAAACTATTGTCTAAAAATATGTACATAGAGATTGATCTATATAGAAAAACAAGAAAATTATTAACATAAAATTTAGCACAGTGACCTCTAGGTTTATAAACAGAATGGGACACAGTGATGGGGACAAGATTCTATTTCTTGATCTGTATTATGATTATATGGACATTTGCTTATAACTCTTTGTTAAATTCTGCAGTGTTTTGTTTACTTTTCTGAATATATGTATAGAAATACTTAAGGAACAATACCAAACAAAATACTCAGTGGCTTTTTTGAAGGACACCTAGCCCTTCTCCAACTCTCTTAGTACTCTCTTAGGTGCAGGGAATCTTCTTGAAGGGTTGGTGAAAGCCCTTCAATATCTTCCTGCTCCGATTTCTCAGCTATTTGAGGGCTCAAAAGAATTACTCACCTGTTATGTTTTTGTATGTTGTCATAAAGTTTCTTCTTAATGTTCCACCAAAATGCTTCAATGCCTTGCATACCATGAATATTTGCTGAATGAATAAATGTGTATTAAAATGTTTTCATGCCTGAAAATAGACCAGGTAGAAGAGGATAAAAAGGAATACTGGATAAATAAAGCTGGAGGAAAGAAAGAAAGTGAAAAGAATATTCATGTAAACCCCAAGGATAATCCAATATGACAGATACATACCTTTTTAGAGTAATGTTTATTCTATAGGCATTTTCTTAGCACAGTGGCTCTGATTATCCCTCAAAGTTCTTTGTAGCTTCTCTAAGTGACGTGTCTGTCACCCGTCACCTGGGGGACTATCTGATATGACTTGTTGTGAGATACTGAGAAGGGAAAGCAGAAATGTAGTCCATCCTATCTGTGGGAGTAGTGTGGGGTCAGGGCCATTATCTCCCAAATTGCATTGGGAGCTGTAACTTGCAGAAAGGATGCAGTGATGCATGAGAGGTGAATGCTCTAGGGAAATAGCCCTACTTATTCCTGCTGCATCAAGCTCTTATAGTCAGGGCCAGTCTTGGGCATTGGGATGTAAACACTCTACCTCTCTACTTGGATGTCATCCACAGGATTTTACTTAAAAAGAACATGAGTGCACTGGGTAGGGCAAACCTGTGTGTGCAGGACCCATGTCATACCAGTTTCCTTTGCCCAGAACCAGCACTTTATACAGGAGGCTTGGGATGAGTCGTACATATCTTTCAACCAGGTCAATTATTATGAATGTTTGCCTCTCTAGAAGCATACCCAATGTTTCTCAGCACTTTATAAGTGCTAGGCATCATACTGAGACTTTGACATGGATTATCACTGTTAATTTCTAACTCTATAAAGATTGCCTTATTGGCTGGGTGCAGTGGCTTACACCTGTAATCCCAGTACTTTGGGAGGCCAAAGCAGGTGGATCACCTGAGCCCAGGAGTTCAAGACCAGCTTGGGCAACATGGCAAGACCCTGTCTCTACAAAAAACACAAAAATTTTACCGGATGTGGTGGTAGCCACCTGTAGTCCCAGCTACTCGAGAGGCTGAGGTTGGAGGATCACTTGAGTCTGGGAGGTCGAGGCTACAGTGAGCCATGATTGTATCACTGCAATCCAGCCTGGACAATGGAGTGAGACCCTGTCAAAAAAAAAAAAAAAAAAAGAAAGAAAGAAAAGAGGAAGATTGCCTTATTGTTCTGATTTTGCTGTTTCTCAGACTCTGCCAACTTTCTCAAGGTCACAGTAAGTGGTGAAGGTAGAATTTGAACCCAGACAGCACAGCTGCAGAGCTAATGATCACAACTATTGCTTGAGCAGTTGATTTGTTCATTCATTCAACAAATTTCTCTCCAGTGATTCTGAATGCAAGATTCTGTACTAGACAGTAAGAATATAGTGGTAAGCATGCAGAAGCATTCCCTGCCATTGCTTTGTGCTTCATTCTCCCTATTACATCCCTCAGGAATTAGGTTTATTCTCAGAAGGGTAAGTAAAAGGTTCATGGTGTGTCAAAGTGCTTAGAGAATGCATAACTTGGGGGTCCTCTCTGGGGGTAAAATTGACTGTAGCTCTGCCTTCCATTGGAATCAATTGAAAGAATTATAGTCAGAAAGTGTAAAGAACCCACAGCTACTGTAAAACCTTACACGCTCCAGAATGCTCGCTCCCTCTTTTCTCCCTCCCTCATCCCCAATAGATGGCTGCAAGTGTTTCCCTTGCTGCTTCCAGGTGACTCTGAGACAGAGAGATTATCCAATGTATGCTCTACCAAATTCTGAGCATTGTCTGCAAATGTTATAGAAATTTACATACTTTAGTTCAAACCTTCCCAATCAAAACAAATAACATCTTCTTAGCCTTCTTGATTTCAGGGCGAGCCACATATTTGAGGCCCAATAGGACCCACATTTTAATCAGTGCATGATCTAAATAAGAGAAGAGTTTACCCATGAAGGCCTATGCGTGCCTGTGTGTGTTGGCTGATGAATGAGGCTACTGAGAGAGATTAGAAAATCAGAAATGTTTGCCTGCTGAGAGCAATCTAGCAATGGATGATAAACATCCATCAAAGTGTTTATATTTTTTATCCTGGTAATTCTCCTTTGGAGGAACATGTTGAGAAAATATAATATTAACGTCTCAGGGAATGAAACGGGTCTAATTTTTCGTGTTTTTCAGCACCCGAGATGTTCAGCTCCAGAAAAGGAGCAGGCTATTCCTTTGCTGTTGACTGGTGGTCCCTGGGAGTGACGGCATATGAACTGCTGAGAGGCCGGGTACTGTAGTATTGCATTTCCTCTTTGGTTATTTTTCCAGCAAGTTCTATTTTAGAATGAAAGAATGTGTTGTTTGCTAAGAACCAATCGGTTCACTTGAAAGCTGAAATCGACTATGCCATGTGATGTTGATAACACCCCTTGAGATTTCTGCACAGGTTAATTCATTTGTCCCGCATATGGGACCAACCAAGTCAATTAACATTAAATTACACAGTTAAAAGTAAAGGAATAATATGGATATGATAAACTCCCAAAGAGGAGAAATCAATACACCTCACTAAATATCTTGTGTAAATATCTGTGTTTATTTAAAGAAAGTTCATTTTGCAGTCACAGTACAGGACTCTAATTCAGACATACCTCACCAAGGCTAGTGTGAATTATTAATACAACACAATTCATGCTCTGTCGTGTTGGATTTCTATCACTTGGCTCCTGGGTTCTGGGTTCAGTGACAAATTAGAGTCATTTCCTTTTAAAGGAACATTTCTTAAACTAAGAAACTCATTTCTAGAAAAAAGAGATGAAAAGAAAACAAATATGCTGAAACATATTTTATACAATTTGTGCAAACTATTACATAATGGAAATACGCTCCTAAGGTTATATCTTAGTCATCTCTGCTTACCATAATAAAATACTATAGACAGGACGGCTTAAATAACAGACATTTATTTTCTCGGTTATGGAGGTTGGAAGTACGAGATTAAGATGCCAGAATGGTCGGGTTATGGTGAAGTCTCTTTTTGGCTTGCAGACAGCAGCCTTTTTCCTGTGTCCTCACATGGCAGAGAGAGATCTTTGTCTTCTTATAAGTCCACTAATCCCATCATGAGGGACCTACCCCCATAAACTAACCGAATCCTTATTCCCTCTCAGAGGCTCTGTTTCCAAATACCATCACATTGAGGGTTAAGGCTTCAACTGAATTTTGAGTGGGACACAAACATTCAGTCCATGACGTTCTATCCTTGACCCCTCCAATATTCTTGTCCTTCTCACATGCAAAATACATACATTCAACAGTCCCAAAAGTCTTAACTTATTCCCGTATCAACTGTAAAGTCCAAAATCTCATCTAAACATCATAGAAATTGTGTATGGGTGAGACTCAAGGTATGATTCATCCTAAGGCAACATTTCTCCTCAGCTGTGAACTGATAAAAGCAGACAAGTGGCGAGGCACTGGCTCATGCCTGTAATCCCAACACTTTAAGAGGCAGGAGGCAGGAGGATTCCTTGAGCCTAGGAGCTCAAGGAATATAATATCCAGCCTGGGCAACATGGGAGACCCTGTGTGTAAAAAACCATTTTTTTTCTAATTAGCCAGGCATGGTGGGGCATGCCTGTGGTCCCAGCTACTCAGGTGGTTGAGGTGAGAGGATCACTTGAGCCCAGGAGGTAGAGGCTGCAGTGAGCCATGATCCTGCCACTGCACTACAGCCTGAGCTACAGATGAGACCCCATCACTAAAAAAACAAAAAACAAAAACAAGCAAGTTATGTGCTTCCAAAATACAATGGTACCATAGCTGTGGGATAGACAATCCCATTCCAACATTTCAAAAGAGAAATGGGAAAGAAGGAAGGGGCATCAGCTCCTAAACAAGTCCAGAACATATCAAAGCAAATTCTATTATGGCTTAAAACTTGAGAATAGTCTTTTTGGTTTGTTGGTTTGCCCTCTAGATCTACATGGGCATGGGAGCATCACTCTCATGGGTGGCGATGGGGAGAGGGGACTTGCTTAAATGGCTCTATACAAAGGCACTACCCACATGGCTCTCTGTGAAGACTCTGCCTACACAGCTCTGTTGGGTGGTAGTCCTGCCGTTTGAAACTGAGGTGGAGGCAACCCTGCTCCCCAAGCCAGTGCACTCTGGACGTGTAATGGGAATGGCAGCCCTGATGATATCTGAATCACCTTCATGATCCTTCTTCCTTTTACTTGAAGGATATCACGTGTTCACAGCTGGATAGCATTACGGTCCCAGCCCGTAAAGTCCAAGAAGTCTGACAGCCTTTCTTCATTCCGTGCCACCTTCTCTATCTCCTTAAATTCAAACTGGCGGCATCTGCTAGTATAATCCCTTTTTTCTTTCTGGCTTCTGTTGAGATAACTAATTAAGTTCATGAGCTATGCCCTCTATGTCTATCAACTGGTTGTTCAGCTACACTCTAGTGTTCTCTTCCGAACAGTCTTGCTCATTTTCTGCAATATGGATAGAAATCTTCAATTTCGGGTTGCTTTTTGCTTAACTATTTTTTCTCCAATTCAAACATTCCCTTTCACATTTTACTATAAGCAGGCAGGAGGAAGCAAGTTACTCCTTCAAAGTTTTGCTTAGAAATCTCAGCTGGCCTGGTGCAGTGGCTCATGCCTATAATCCCAGCATTTTAGAAGGCTGAG
>NW_012098499.1:37778-40113 GCF_000951045.1 Mandrillus leucophaeus
GGTGGCTTAGCCAACAGAAATTTATTTTCTCAGTTATGGAGGCTAGAAGTCAGATTAACATGCCATCATGGTTGGGTTCTGGTGAGGGCTTTCTTCCTGATTTGCAGACAGTTTCTTTCTTGCCCTCACATGACAGGGAGAAAGATAATCTCTTTCTCTTCTTTTTATAATAAGGCCACTAATCCTATCCTAAGGGCTCCACCCTTATGACCTAATCTAACCTCAATTACCTCCCAAGGGCTCTATCTCCAAATACTATCATATTGAAGGTTAGGGATTCAATTTAGGAATTTTGGGGGGATACATTCAGTCCATAACAGGTTGTATACTCTGAGGTCCCAGTGATGGATACAATCAGTGATTCCTCTAACACCAAAGAGTTGAAGACCTGACTTTAGGAGCTTGTTTATCCCACAGAACTAAGGAATTGGGTATCTCAAGTCATCATCCAGATACTGCAGCTCTCCTCTCTTAACTTTTTGGAGTCATTCTTTCAGCTGCTGTCAATAGTCCTCTTCTTTGATTCCACAACACACCATCATGATTTCTGCATTAAAAATGCCATCTCCCAAGTAACTGACCTATTCACATTAAGAACAGTTGTTAGAAGTTGGGGTTATTTCATCATGGTCCAATGGCTTTATCTTGCTCAGGAAATCAAAGATGAGTGTTTCTAAAGCAAAAAAAAAGAGGAGGATCTCACAATTTTATCTGTTTCATTCACTCTACAGGGTCCATTTTACACCCAAACATTCGTTAGTTCTTTGTTCGTACTCCTGCCTTTCCTGAGGGAATCATGGTAGCACTATTTCTTAAGCATATTCAAATTTGGATGAGTTAGTTAAATTAATGTGAAAGGACCACCCTTGTAAGCCAAATGTGTAAGTCCTACATAGGAAGCCTCAGATCCTACCTGTTTTTATCTTCTAATGGGCTTCTTTTTCAAGTTTCTAAACAAATGCAGTGAAGAAGTAGATAACGCTACTCTTGATTTTATAGGAAAACAGAGAAGAGAATCATACACTTACCTAAAAGTAGAAACATATCTGCTCTTTCCCACTTCACCCTTAATTTTTTCTCCCCAGCCAATTTACTCACCTTCTGTGGTTGTGCTTCTGTGTTAGCCCCTTGCTAGCTCCTTCTGGGGTTCCGAGCAACTGTGCTCTGCCCTCATCTTTTATGACACACCTAGCAAAACAAAAGCTGAGGAGTGAGTTGAAACAAACAACTACCTGTCATTCTTCAAACATGCCTAGAATTGTATTTAACTATCACCTATCTAAAAGAGGTATTCTTGCCTGCCTGGAAAGAATTTTGCTAAGAAAATTGTTTCTCTTCTTCCCATGTTATTTTACCTCTATGGTAGTTCCCTGTGATCTGATATGTCAACATTGACAAATTCATTTTTCTAAAGCACAGATATGACCTTTTCTGTTAAGAAAAAGAAAGTACTGTTGCTCCCCAGTGCTATACACACACACACACACACACACACACACACACACACCCTGCACAAGCCTTATCTGCACCCCAGCCTTCACTCTCCACAACAAACTTCAGATGTCTTAGGTGGGTATTCTTTGGAATTAGGTCAACGTTTCAGATTTTGCTTCCATTTGTATATTTCTGACCCCTCATGAACTCATTTTGGCCTCTTAGAACTTCTTCCTCTTCTCAAAGCATCTCTTGGGTTTTTTAACCTCTTGTTCCTTTGCTTATAAAGATAGTTCCCAAGGCAAACCTTGGTCTTCTTTAGAAATCACTCTGTTTAAGGTTAGAAATCACTAAATGAAGTTTTAATACAGGATATGTCTTGATTGCAGGACTTTTCAAAATCTTTATAGCCAATATATTTTGGTCATTTCTAAGAAAGGACACACTGTTAAACTATTCTAGTTTGTGTTGGGGAGGTTTTTCTAGATCTCTTCATATTCAAATTCTATTCATACCTATGACAAAATAGCACTTTCTCTAAGGAAACATCCTCTGACCTCCCTAGCTAAAGTGATCCGAATCTCTTCCAAACATTTATTTACTTTATGTATCCTGTGAATCTTCAGAATCTAAGATTATTAGAAAATATAGAAAACCACGAAAATGAAAGCGAAAATCAGCTATAGTCTCTAAGACAAAGAACATTTCCAATTAAGAAATTAAACTCCCTTCGACCTTTAACCCCCACCTTAGCAGTTTGTCACATTCACTTCCAACTTGTTCTGTTCTCATAGGGATACTCTATCTTCAGACAGATAGATATAGACAGATTTGTTGTTTTAGCAAAAATAGAATTGTTTTACCTTGTTGAGCTTTTTTTTCATTTCATAGGATAAAATGT